>NW_020954599.1:34129848-34314812 GCF_900497805.2 Vombatus ursinus
AAGCATTAGCAGTTGGTGGGCCCAGGAAAGATCTTACAGAAGGTGGGCTTTGTGATGAGTCCAGAAGAAAGTCAGAGAAACCAAGAAGCAGAGATGAAGAGGTAGCCCATTCAGGTACTGGGAAAAACCAGTGCAAAGGCATTAGGAATCTGCATAAAGTCACAGAAGTAAGTAGCAGTTAGCATGTGAACAGAGGTCAGTCCTGGGGATACAAAGAAAAGTAAAAACTGTTCCTGCCCTCAGGGAGCTCACAATCTAATGGGAAAGAAAGCAGGCAAGCCACTATTTACAACTGAGATACATACAAGGTACATTTTAGATAACGAGAGTGACGGCACTAGCATTGAGGGGGACTGAGAAAAGCTTCTTGCAGAAGTTAGGGTTTGAGGTGAGACTTGAAAGAAGCCAGTTATGAGACAAGGAGCCTGGGAATTCCAGGCATGGAGAACCATTAAAAACATACAAGTCTGGAGATGGAGCAGCTTATGGGAAGAACAGCAAGGAGGTCAGTGTCACTGGATCACAGAGTATACAGACAGAAGTAAGGTATTAGAAGACTAGAAAAGTAAGAAGAGGCTAAGTTAGAAAGGGCTTTAAAACCTAAGCAGAGGATTTTGTATTTGATTAGGAGAGTAAGAGGGAGCCATTGAAGAATACTGAATGGTTGGATGGTGTGCAAGGTCAGACCTGCACTTTCGAAGATCACTTGTTAGCTGAGTGGAGGATGGAATGGATTAGGGAAAGACTTGAGGCAGGGAGACCACTCAGAAGATTATTGCATCAGCCCGTGATAGGTGTGCAATACATCAGGTGTGAGGTGAGAAGGGACCGAGCAGTATAACACTAACAGCAGCAGCAGCAGCAGCAGCAACACCACCACCACATTTATAGAGCACTTTAAGGTTTACACAGCACTTTACAAATACTTCCTCCTTTGATTCTCACAACAAACCTGGGAAGTAGGTGCTATTATTTTCATTTTACAAATGAGGAAAATGAGGCAGGCAGCAGTTAAGTGACTAGCTCACAGAGCTAATAAGTGTATCTGAGGCCACGTGGGAACTCTGATCTTCCCAAATCAGAGCATAGGGATGATAACTGAATCCAAAGGAGCTTACAAGACCATCAGATGGAAAACAGAAGAGGACAGAATCATGGGGGACACTCACAGTTAGCAGTCATGACCTATATGAAGATTCAACAAAAGAAACCAAGAAAAAGGGCTCAAAAGGAAGAAAACTCACTTTGTTTTTTCTTCCTAGAAAAATTATTTTTCCCAATTACATGTAAAAAATATTTAACATTTGCTTCTAAAAATTTTGAGTTCCAAATTCTCTCCCCCCTTCTCCTCCTCCCTCTTTGAAAAGGCAAGCAATTAGATATAGGGAAAACTCATTTTTAATTCCAAGCTGAGCATGCTGGGGAAACACCTTTCTGACTTAGCCCTAGGAGTCCGAGTTACTGTTACTTTTGCCGTCCCATTACTGTAGCAGGAGTCAAACTCTTGAGACTCCAGGAATGGCAAAGAGCTGACAAAAGAAGCAATCTTGAGCTTCTCCAGAGAAGGTACAAAAGGATTTCTGTGGCTGGGAGGTACCAGGTAGGAGGCTTTTGCCCCATTTACCTTCGTAAATCAGGGACTTCCTTCTTCTAGATTAAATGTTTCTTCTAGTTACTCCTCAATCCTCTGATGTGTTCCAAAATTTGATTTAGTACTTCACAGAGAAAGTGAAGGGGAGTGAATATTAAACAGAATTATTGAATATCATAAATTTCAATATACTATGGATATCTGTACCACATAGCTTTGAAATCACAGTGTATGAATTTCAAGTTCATGCAAAGGAATAAAGTGTCAAAACTGGTACTCCTCAGTGTGACGGGTATTATGTGAGGAGGAAGCATGATAGAATGAAAGAGACCTGAATATAAGAAATTACCACTTACACAATAGGTGGGTGACCTTGAACAATTCACTTAACGTTTTTTGAGCCTTAGTTTGCTCATTCCTAAAGGGAAAGTGTTAGAACAGAGGCAACAAGGCATGGCAGAAAGTATGCTGGATTTGGAGACTCACAATATGGGTTCCAATCCTGACTCTGCCACTTATTAAGCTGTGTGAGTTTGGGCAAGCCAATTAACCATTCTGAGGCTCAGGTGTCTTATCTGTAAAATCGGAAGATTGGGCTAGATGGCCTTTGAGGTTCCTTATACCTCTAGACCTTTGAGCCTGCCATCTTATGAACAGGTGCTCTCTAAAAGTTCCCTCTAGGGAGGAATTCATGACTAGCATCTATAACTTCATTCCTTCATAATTCGTCTGTATTAGCACCAACCCTGACTCTCCTTGGTCACTGGTCTATCATCAGACTTGTAGTTTTAAGGGGGAGACAGAGACAGTGAAGGCTTGGCTAGAATCCATTGTCGCCATGAACCTCCAAGACTTTCGATGACAGGACAACTCCAAAAGCCTTCCCCTTTGTGCTCAGCTTTGTGGTAGCTGTTCTCAGTTACTCACGCTCATCCCCTGACACTGCTCCTGACAGAGAATGAGCTTTTCTTTGAATCTTAACATGTGTGAAAGGGAAGAAATGCTTAAAAAAAAAAAAGTGAGGTGAGTTTTTTTTCTAACCTCTCAAAAAATCCAAATAGCCTAGAATACTTTACTTCAGATAGCTAGATAGATATAGATATGTAGATTAGCTAGATAGATACATACATACACATGTACAACCCCAATGGGAATAATCTGTCTTAAATCCTCTTTTTTTTTTCTGATTCAGAATTAGATCACTATTCTGCCTGCAGAGAAGAGAAACCTGCAGGAAAATTAAAGGGAAACCTGCAGGAAAATTAAAGGGAACAGGAGTCACAGATTTTTCATATTCTTAGGCTTCAATATGTGGAATGGAAGAAGTCATCTAACCCAAACTTTTCATTTTACAGTTGAGGAAACAGAGACCCAAGGAGGTTATGTGACTTGTCTAAAGTCATTCGAGTAGTAAGAAGGTAAGAAGTGAACCTAGGTCCTCTGTCTCCAGAGTCAATTTTTTCCACTGTTGTTACTGTTGTTCAGTTATTTAGTTGTATCCTACACTTTGTGATCCTTGGATCATATCATGCCAATACGTCCATGGGGTTTTGTAGGCAAGGATACCAGAACGGTTTGCCATTTTTTTCTTCCAGAGGCAAACAGAACTTAAGTGATTTGCCCAGGGTTACATAGCTAGTAAGTGTCTGAGGCCATATTTGAGCTCAGTTCTTCTTTACTCCAGGCTCCACACTATCCACTGTGCCATCTAGCTAACCCTTTCCCTCACCGTACTGCTGTACATTCTCTGATGTATTTAATCCCATACAACACCTTTTATACTCTTGTATATCAAGGTGTTTGCAAAACAAATACCCACAAAGAAGCCAATGTAATTTCTTGTCACTAATTTATAGTTATTTTTGGAAATAAGACAAACTCTTATTTATTATTATTATTATTATTAATTTATTTATAATTTATTATTATTATTAAATAATAACCTGAAAAATGATAATAGTATTATATGCAAATAAAGTCATCTTAGTGGTAGGGTAGGAAAAAAAGAGGATGCATTAGTTAGCCAAACAGGAATTTGGGCAGAGCAGAAACAACTGGGAGATTCTGGGCACATCCTACAGCCTCGGAAGTCCTTCCAGGTCTAGATTTAATCTTATCATCTCACAGAAATGTTACAGGTCTTTTCAATAGGGCTTGTGTTTGTACAGTGTTTTATGGTTTTGACATCTACTTAGCTTACACATAATTTCATGTGATCTTCCCTACAATCCACTAAGGTAAGTAATGCAAATATTAACTAGTATGACCAATTCACAGATCGTTGTTTATCCTTTGTGTTTAAAGGGGGCCAAAATGACATCACTACATTGGAGTCAAGGTGCAGTGTGTCTGACTATGGGTCATCAGACCAATACAAGGTTGGAAGGTTCTACCACAGGTTGGGAACAAATAACCCATATGAACATTTGGAGTGGAGATGGCTCTAAATTCGCGCATCTCACATTTCTTTTGAGCTAATGCAATTCTTCTTTGCTCATAGAGCACAGTGCCTTCTTTGACGCAAGCATATCGTGCTGAGTGGTCCTGAGGCAGTGTCTCCCATATCTCACAATCGATTCCAAAGTTCTTCAGAGAGACTTTGAGAGAGTCCTTGTACCACTTCTTCTAAGCACCATGTGAGTGCTTGTCTTATGCGAGTTCTCTGTAAAAGAGTCTTTTAGACAAATACGTGTTAGGTATTTGAACAACACGGCCAGCCCATGAGAGTTGTGCTTTCTGTAGTGGAGTCTGAATGCCTCACAGTTTAGCTAGAGAAAGGACCTGTGTCTGATACCTTATCTTGCCAGGTGATCTTCAGAATCTTCCTAAGACAATTCAAATGGAAGCGATTTGGGTTGTCTGGCTCAGGGCTGGTATACCGTCTAGGTTTCACAGGCACATGACAATGACCACATAACCATGTGGACCTTCAGTTTGATAGGCAGCCTAATACCTCTTCTCTCCCACACTTTCAGAGCCTCTCACGCACTGAGCTAGCTCTAGTAATGTATGTGTCAACCTCACCAACTATGTGTACATCACTGGAAAAAATACTGCTAAGGTAAATGAACTTATCTACAGCATTCAAAATTTTTCTATTTGATATAACCGATGATTCCACATATGGATAATGTGGTGCTGGCTGGTAGAGAACCTGTGTTTTCTTGGTGTTAAGAGCTGGGCTAAAATCTGCACAAGCAGCAGAAAATCAATCTATACTTTGTTGCAACTCACCCTCAAAAGCTGTATTGAGTGCAAAATCATCCATGAACAAAAAGTCACACACTAACTCTCTCTCCACTTTAGTCTTGGCTTGTAGCCTTTTCAAGTTAAATAATTCACCATCGGTACAGTAGTTGTCCTTACTGCCATTTTTGTCCTCATTGAAGGTATCTGACAACATTGCTGAAAACATCTTGCTAAAAAGCATGAGAGCAGGCACACAGACCTGCTTCAATCCCCTGATGACTGGGAAAGTGCCAGAGCATTGTACATTATCCAGAATCAATGCAAGCATGCCATCGTGAAGCTGGTGTACAATACTTATGAGCTTCTCCAGGCAACCAAATTTCACCATGATGTTCCACAAGCCCTTGCTACTGACAGTATCAAAGGCCTTGTTCAGATCAATGGATGTTGTGTACAGACCTCTGTTCTGCTCCCAGAATTTCAGAGAGAAGGAAACTAAGACAGGAAGAAGTCAAGTGATGCTGAGCAAACGACCTAGCTACAATTGGGCACCTGTCCTTCCAAATTCTAGCCTAGATCTATTTCCACCATACTTCTTCCTCCAAAGTGACTATTACATTCAACATACATTTATTTTAAGTACTGATTAAATGAAGAATAATAATAGCATTTGTTGCTGAAGGACATACAAAGTTTAGATAAAATAAATGACTTCATGGTTCCCTGACTTCATGGAGCCAACTATCTACAGGAAAAATCATATTAGGAGAGGTATCTAGCCAAATTCCTTTGAAATATCCAGGGGTATGGGTAAGCCAGTGGTATGTCCAAATTTTGGTTTTGCTAAATAATGTTACATTGAATTTTTGATAGCGCAGAGAATCATAGACCATTTTCTGTATCTTTGAATATGAAATGGGAAACCATTTGCTCTAGAATCTTCAAGCTGACCTGAGGGGCCAGAATGTTCAAGGGTATAAAAACAGTATCTGTCGTTGCACTCCTAGAATTGTGCATGGGGTTACCAGTGAGTTCTAGATGAGAACAAAACCTATAAGGCAAGTTTCATTCATATTCCTTTCACTAATGTTAGATGAGTTTTTCACTGTACAAAAAGATATGACCATCAGAATCACAGACATAGAAGAGATTGCCAGAGGTCACTGACTCCTCTCTCCCCTCCATAACTAGCTCTGAACCAACTATGAGATACAGCTATTTATTTAGATCCTAAAAGTCACTAAGGCAAAGAGTCTACATTTTTTTTAAGAATCCTATTTCTAGGGCCAACTAGGTGATGCAATAGATAGAGCACTGGCCCTGAAGTTAAGAGGACCTGAGTTCAAATATGGCCTCAGACACTTGATAGCAGTGTGACCCTGGGCAAGTCACTTAACTGTGATTGGTGCCCCGCCCCCAAAGAAAAGAAAGAAAGAAACTTATTTCTGTGGCCAATTACTTTCCTCTTTCAATCTCTCCTTTGGAAATTTATCTCCTATAAGGTAGGACAGCTATTAAAACAAAATACTTTATGGCCACCAATTGATTTTTTTCTTCCCCTACTAGAATTTAAACTCCTCTGATAGGTGGACCTTTCTTGTTTATTATTTGCATTCCCAGGGCTTGGCACATAGTAAGTATTTAATAAATTTATTCATTTGAAAAATTATTTACATTCATTCTATAAGTTTTATCATTAAAGTAAATGGGGCAGATTAGCAAATGGTAAGTGCATATTTTTTAAGAAATGGAAATTTATGGAACACTAATGCGTTGTTGGTGGAATTGTGAAATGATCCAACCATTTTGGAGAACAATTTGGAACTATGCCCAAAGGGCTATAAAAATGTGCGTACCCTTTGACCCATCAATAGCACTTCTAGAGCTATATCCCAAAGAGATCATACAAATGGGAAAAGGACCCACATCTACAAAAATATTTACAGCAGTTCTTTTTGTGGTGGCAAAGAATTGGAAGCTGAGAGGATACCCATCAATTGGGGAATGGCTGAACAAGTTGTGGTATATGGATGTAATGTAATACTATTGTGCTATCAGAAATAATGAACAGGCTGACTTCAGGAAAACCTGGAAAGACTTGTATAGTCTGATGCTGAGTGAAGTGAGCAGAACCAAGAGAACATTGTAACAGCCACGTTGTGCGATGACTAACATTGATAAACTTAACCCTTCTCAGCAATACAAGGATCTAAGATATCTCCAAAGGCCGCATGATGGAAAATGCTATCCACATCCAAAGAAAGAACTACGGAGTTTGAATGCAGATCGAAGCATACTATTTGCTATTTTTTTTTCTTCTCTTGTATTTTCTTTCCTCTTTCTGGTGATTCCTCCTATTGGTTCTAATGCTTACTTACAACATCACTAATGTGAAAATATGTTTAATAGTAATGTATATGTATAGCCTATATCAGATTGTGCGCCATCTTGGGAAAGGAGGTGGGGAGAGAGGGGGAGAAATATTTAAAACTCAAAAGCTTATGGAAGTGATTGTTGATAAATCAAAATAAATTTTTAAAAGTAGGAAAACAATTTTCTGTGCATATGTTAAATTTAAAATATATGTATATGTTTGTATATGTGTGTATGTCAGAAACCACCTTGAGTGGGGGCCCTCTAGGGATATGGAAAAGAGATATAAAATAAAACTGTCCCAATAATGCAGAAAAAAAGAAATGGAAATTTAAAACCACTAACTGTATAGAAATGAGATACTTGAATTAAATTATAAATCCTCAACTCTTTTGGGAGCTAAATATTTTAAATACCTGTAATCTTTTTTAAGTTGCACCTTTTTTCCAAGCTTTTATCTAGGTTTTTTGTATGTTTCTACGTATGTATGTGTGTGTATGTACGTGTGTGTGTGTTTGTGTGTGTTCGTGCATGTGTGCACACACACTCACCGTCCAAATTAAAGGCCTATTTCCTAATAATGAGATCCTGGATTTCCTCTTGTCTGTGGGTGATGCTAATATGGTAACACTGAACCCCAGAAAACCAACTGACACGAAAGCTGTTACATTTATTCATGTACAACAGTGGGAAGAACTCAGAAATCAAGTTTCATACAATTTTCTTCTTTAAGGAAATCTACGACCACTCAAAAATGAATCTTCCCATAACCACCCCACCCCCAAACAAAGAGACAAAACAAGTAGCTAAATAATGCATGTTGTCCAGGCTATTGATAAGTGTGCAGCTCATTGATATGGTCCATCTTGGAGAGGCTGCACAGAGGGAAGACCTGGATCTTAGACTGGAAGAGGAAGATGGTGAGCTGGATTCCATTTGGGAAACTGCCTAGTGCTTTCAATAAACCCAAATCCACTCCTCACAAATGCCTATCTTTTCAGCTCTCGTATTTTTTTTCAATGAGGCTATTAAAACAAACACCATGTTCTCAGAAGAATCAAAATAAGCAGGAGACCCAAAGAGCAAGATACTAATAAATTGTGCATATGTTTGATCCAGCAATACACCACTATTAGGTGCCCAAGAAGAGATATGAAAGAGGAAAAGTCCTCCGTGTCCAAAGGTATCTCTTTTTGTAGTGACAAACAACTGGAAACAAAGGGGGTGCTCATCATTTGGGGAATATCTGAGAAAATTATGGTATGTGAATTGAATGGAAAACTATACTATGCTGTAAAAACAACAAAACCACATTTTTCTATCCAGTCATGCTACTGAGAAAAACATTAATAGACTGAAGCAGAGAGACCCAATATCTTCTTGCTCGCTTCTGCCTTCATGCATTATCAGGTTTTCTTCCTTCAATGTTCATCTCAAATGTTACCTCCACCATTGAAAATCCACCCTCAGCTTTTGTTTTTCTTTGCTCTCATTCGCTTTACACTGGTATTGTACTTATTTGCATTTAAATAAAGATGTAAGACCTGGCCAGAGCACAGACTACCTTTCTGTCCATGTAACATCATTAGCACCTAGCAAAGACACCTACCCAACACAGTGATTTAATAAATGCTTATTCAATAACATAATAATAAAAAAGCCCTTTAGATATCCCAATCATTAAATCTGATTAGACTAAATCTATAGTGTACACTATAGCAAAGAGTACAATAATGAAACGCGCATAATAATCTCAGTCAAGAATAAAAATTGTGGTTTCTCAAATAGGAAACTGTTCATTGCAAAACTTTTTTTTTTTTTTACTATGCTTCTATAGGGAAATGACTGCCTAGTAACTTGTTAAATATTTTAATTTCTTAATTGGTTGGACATAGCCATAAGCACCTGAATAAAAGCCTTAAACACTAGATTGATTTCTTTTCCCACAAACAATATAACTCTGTCAAATCAAGAAGTCATATTATTTTTGACAAAATTTAGCTTTTCAAAAAATACTAAAAAATTGTGGATTATAATATTCCAGGCATCTACAAATTTATTATCCAAATTAAACCCAAGAGAGATAATGGGCAGAGAGGATAGAAATCCAGTCTTAGAACCTGAAGACTTGGGTGTAATTATCATCTCTGACACATATAGGGGTCCACTACCCTACGCAAATTATTTAACCTTTCATTGTCAAGGCAATGTTCTTAAGACTAAAGTATCAACTTGCACTGGTAGAGGGGTCCATTCCCTGTCCTTATTTTGGCGCTAGAAGGGACGTAAGAGATCCTTAGTCTAATTTCACTTTATAGATGTGGAAAATGAGGCTAAAAGGGGATTAAATTTGCTTACCCCAAGAGTTCTATAGTTGTTTCAGAGACAATATCAGAAAGCAGGTTTTCTGACCCTCTGTTCAAAACAATTTACTGGCAATTTATATAATTTTCATACATATAATATATAATTATATAAAATATAATTTGATGTAATTATATAATTTCATTTAACTTTTTTTTTTCATTTTACTTTTTTCCCTCCCAAGGTTAACAGTAATTCTGTTTTCATCTTTCAGGAGATGAAAAAGTCTTTCAGCAGGTCTAACAAAGACTTAATTAAAAAAATAAAAAAGAATGTAGTTGCAAAATCATTACAGGCCAAAGTTTTACAGGCCTACTAGCTTGAATGAACTTAAGTAGTAATTGACCTGTTCTATACTGTTTTTTACATTGACTTTCACAAGGGCCATCACCTGAAATGCTGGAGCTAATTATGAGCTCATAGCTGCCCTTTAGCTGTCAAAATGGAGCTCAAAATACTTACACACACACTGAAAAATCTGAACTTTAAAAAACTTCAGTAACTTTTCCTTTATATCTAGAAAAGGTGACTCCTTAATATGGCTTTGAGAGGAGGACTAAAATAAAGAAGAGTTTTGGGGTTCCCCCCTTCCCCCCAGAAGCCCAAAGAGACGCCAGAAGTGAGAAGACCATTAAAAAAAACAAGACTGAACTACCATTAAGTCTTCAGAATATTCTTCAGAAAAGAAGGTTAAAGCAAACAACTTGAAACAGTTCAATTCAACAAACCTTTTTTTTTAAGTGCCTACTATGTACAAGGCACTGTCCTTATTTTCCGAAAAACAGAGAGAAGCCAGATTCTCCTTTTAAGGCACTTAGACTTGAACGGGTCTAATTTTTCTTGAGTGGAGCTAGAAACCTGTGATTAATTTCAATGACTTGATTCTTCTCAGGACCTGGCCAGTCAGTCAGAATGATAAATTTCACTGCTGTTTTTATTCTCTGTGAAATACTGAACAGTTAATCAACAAATACCTTCTGAGCACCTATAATGTTCTTGTCAATGTGGTATGTGCTGTGAGGAATTCTAAAAATGCATATCATACAAGGTCCTTCCCTTCCAAAAGCTTACAATCCAGTTGAGGAGACAGAAAATGTCACCAAATAGAAGAAACATCCACAAGGAACAAGGCAAGGTAGTATTCATAATCGTGTGTGACATCCACAGACCATGAGTACTCATGTTGTTCAGAGGACAGAAAGGTGAATGAGAATAGAAAGAGTCAGCTTCCCAGAAGGGCAGCCTGGAGCCTTAGAGGCTAGGCAGAATCTGGATAAGTGGAGGGCAGAGGCGAAGGCATTTTATCTAGATATTATCAGTGAAAGCAAAGAGGAAGGACTGGTCCAAGAAGAAGAAAATTGTGGTACTGGAAAAACAGAAGGAGTAAGATTGGACAAGTGGGGGCAGGAACAAGGCAGAATTAATAAGCTCATAGGATTATAGGTCTAGAGCTTGGAAAGATCTCAAGATGCCATCTTTGTCACATTTTCCCATTTTACAGACTAAGAAAATGAGGCTCAGGAAGAGAAAGCTCAAGAGACAACTTGGCATAGGTCACACTGGTAATACACATTAAAGACGGGATTTGAATTCAGATTCTCTAACATCAAAGTCACGGCTCATTCCCTTCAATCACACTGCAAAGAACCTTATCAATGGAAGGATCATGGTTCAGTCCCCGTATTTTAAAGGTGGAGAAACTAAGTCCTAACGAATATTCTTTAGATTTATCAAAGTGACAGAACTAGTAAAATGGCAAAACTTCATTTTCTAATTCCCAGTCCATTGATCTTTCCACTATGCCATGATGTTACAGATCACATCAAAAGCCAGGAGCAGAAGCATGGTCTTCATGTGGTAGAAGAGAGGGAGTCACTGCAGGTTTCTCAATGAGGCAATGACTGATGAAAGTAGCATTTAGAGAAACCTATCTACTGTTAGAATGGGAAAGAGATGGGAGTCAGTAGAGAGACAGGCAGGATACTACTGCAGAAATTCAGGAATAAATAATCATCAGGTGTATTAAATGGAGAAGAAAGAATGTATTCTAAGATGTTTTGAAGACCATCTTAATTGGATCTGATAAATATATCTTAAGTATCAAAATAAAATTTTATAGGAAAAGTGAAAATTTTCTAGATAGGGTTCAAATGTGGGCTGTGATGTTGAACAAAACAATAAATTCATTAAGTAGAAGCCTCCCCTTCAATTTTCTGAAAAATCTTATTTCTATTTCTTTATCTTTTTCTTCCATCAATTTCTGGGGGTGTTTTACTTTTAAGGCACAGTGAAATCTTGTTAGAGCGAATGGCTCAATACTCCTGAGAAATTTATCAGATAGATAAATTGGAAAGAATCACACACAGGAAGATAACTTTCTAGGTAATATATTTCTATAAGACAGTAAAAAAAAGCAATGAAATAATTATTTGCAAATGCTGTTTCTAGGTTTTCTTTTAAGTAGTCAAAAGTTGCAAAGAAATCATACTCAAAATTGAAAAGATATTAATCAAATAGAAATGAGGAATTCATGGTTTTTATTACTGTATTATACAGTGCCTTAACATTTTCTTCTTGAAAGGCATAGCTAGCTCCAAATCAATCTCTTACAAAGACTGAGGTCTGGGAATTACAAACGGAATTCATTAGTTTTTCATCTGTAAAATGAGGAGCTTGGACAAAAGATTTCAACATTCTCTTCCGACCCTAAATCTCTGATCCCATGAACAAGGTGGAATCAGGGACAGAGCTATGGACATTGGAAAATGTTCTGTAGAGTAACTCATTTTTATTGTAGGGCCTCGCCTCCTTCCTCCTCAGTCATATGTATTTCTCATTATAAGTCAGGAAGAAAATCATTTATCCAGGAACGCAACATGGAAACCTATGCTCTCCAAAGCAACAAAGGAGTCCCATTAGATTTATTGCTAGTATTTTTATCTATGTGATTTAGAGAGAACTTGCTAAATAACTGATGAATTTAGTCCAATTTGGTAACATCCCAATTTACATGGGCTGCAGAAGTCAACATTAGAGAATTAACAGTAAATAATTATTGACTCTTGCCTCACACGGCCACATTTTTACACCAAAAGGAAATTTACTAGACGTTGATGTCTCATTATAGCTGGCATGTAATTTATTTTTCTACTGGAGTTGAGGTTATCAACTGTTTTTTGTCCATGCAGAGAAAATGTTCCTACTGAAGAAACTAATACAAGAACAGGGAAGGAACCTGGAAAGCCTAATTGAAAGTCTAACACCTGGTATGTTAGGTTGTCACTCGCACTCAGCTTGGACAACAGCCAAATATAGAAGGGACCCAAGACGTCCTTCAGTTGTCCAACTCTGTTCTTTTTCATACAACCCTAGACTTTTAGAACTGGCAGGAACTTTAGATATACCCTTCTCCAAATCATTCATTGAACGACCTCAAGTTAGTCACTGGCAGATTCAAAACTTAAATCTCAGTATCTGAACAGGTAGCTGTTCAGTCATTTTCAGTCATGTCCATCTCTGTAACCCCATTTTTTTTGAGCAAAATATTGGAGTGATTTGCCATTTCCTTCTCCAGCTCATCTGACAGATGAGAAACTGAGGCAAACAGGGTTAAGTGACTTACCCAGGGCCTCACAGCTAGTAAGTGTCTGAGGCCAGATCTGAACCCAGGAAAGCAAGTCTTCCTGACTGCAGGCCTGGCACTCTATCACTGTGCCAGCTACCCTAACAGGGCTTGTTCCATTATGTTAGAGAAGCTAACTCCTAATTTGGTCATAAGCTGAAAGAAGAAAGCCAAGTCATTCATATAAATTTAAATACTAAGGGTTACACAACAGTGAAAACTTCTATTGTTGTTAGAGAACTGTAATTTGTGTCAGAAATACCTTAGTTGGAATCCTCCCTATATATGCCCTCACCAGTTGTGTGACCCTTAACAAATCACTTCAACTCTCCCAACCTCAGTTTCCTTATCTATAAAATCAGATGATAATACAACTAGCCTCAACGGGTGGTTGTGAGGATCAACTGAGTTAACATATAGAAAGTGTTTTGCAAGCCTATAGCTCTATACGAAGGCTAGTCATGATGATGATAAAATTGCATTACCTAAAGACCTCAGGGGTCTTGAAAAACTTGACAACTCAAGTTTTGCCTATTATTAATGCATCTAGTAGATGCTTTATAAACATTTGTTTAATTGAACCAGATTGCCTGTGAAATGGTGATTATACTACCTTCCTGCAGGGAAAACACAAGATACACATCTCAAAGTAAAGGCTAACAAAAGATATATCTATATAAAAATACATACTCATTTAGAATATATTTAGAATTATTATAAATATATTAATAATATAATCATAAATTACATATAATTGGCACTTATAAACATATTTATTCAGAATATATTTATATAGTATAGACATATCTTTTGTTAGCCTTTTTACTTGTTTAAAATATAGATATACTTACATAGATATAAATGTATCTTCTGTTGACCTTCACTATATTTTAGGATTTAGATTTTTCTTCTCAATCCTCAAATGAAGGAAATTCTTCCTTATAGATTTCTGCAACTAAGGTGGAGAGACCCCATTCTCAGTGATTTCCAAAGCTTTTGGTCCCTTTTCAGGAATGAGACAAATGCCAACTAGGCCATCCAAATCCATCAATAGACAGAAGCTATCCATCTGTTTGAGGCTGCACAGAAGTGCCATGCCATCTGACTGCTCTGAAAATTTAGAAAGAGCTACTCAACAACCTAAACATACAACAGTAATCAATGAAAATCCTGTGAGTCTGTGACTTGCAGAAAAATATTCATGCTGAAGCATTCTATTTCCAAGATGCAGCTCTCAGTATCTGCCACAGTTTGCTAAAGGGAGTTTAAAAAAAAAAAAAGAAACAAAAAAAAGCAAAAACAATTACTATGCAGAAGGCATTTAGAGGAATGGGTTTGGAAGAACAGGCCCTCAAAACTAGAAATTCCCCACATACTTTATTATATGTTCTGTGAGGATCGTCCTCCCCCAAATGAGCCTTTATAAATCTCTGCTGCCAAAGCTTCTCCCATGAAAAGAACACTTACTGATAAGAACAGGCAGGAAGCAAATGTCTTATTGTGTTCTTCTCTTCCTTGGAAAAATATGCTCTTTTAACTTTGTGCTTTCACAGCTTCCCAGACAAGATTATATTACACAAAACTCATATGCACATGTTTATGATTTACAGGAAAAAAAAGCTGGTTCAATTGGCTAAGAGAGTGACCTGGTAGGGGGAAAAAAAATCAGACAGGGTGGGAGCCCTCTTGAACATATCTCAGCACAGAATAACTAATTTTTTATTTTATTTTTAATTTATGGAACAAAATAAGCATTTTCATAACACAGTATAATAAAAAAGATGATTGTACACAAAACTGCAAATTATGTACAACTTACTATTCCTTTTAAATACTTATCATGCAAATTTTTTTTCTTTTCCTTCTTTTTCCCTCCCTCTGCCCCCCCACCCCCAGAAAGGGCTACCATTAGATGTAAATATGCATCTATATGTAAAACCATTATATACTTCTATTTATTGCTTCTCTTTCTGGATACAGATAGTGTGTTCCTTTACATGTCTTTGTAGTTAATTTGGGTATTTATAATAGTTAAAATGACTTGGTTGCTCAAAGTTGTTTTTAAAACAACACTGTTGTTACTGTATACAACATTCTCTTGCTTCTGTTCATGTCACTCTTCATTATTTTGTGTAAGCCTATCCATGTTTTTCTAAGATCATTCAGCTTATCATTTCTTATAGCACTGTAGTATTCAATCACAATCATATACCACAACTTGTTCAGCCATTCCCCAACTTACAGGTATCCCCACAATTTCCAGTTCTTCGCCACCACAAAGAGAGCTGTTATAAATATTTTAGTACATCTAGGGTCTTTTTCTTTTTTTCCATAATCATCTTTGGAAATAAACCTAGTAATGGTATTATGGGGGTCAAAGGGTATTGGCAGTTTAATACTCCTTGGGCTTAATTCCAGATTCCTCTCCAAAATGGTTGAACCAGTTCACAATTCCACCAACAATGAATTAGCGTCCCAATTTTTCCACACCCCCTCCAACATTTGTCACTTTCTCCTTCAATCATTTTAGTCACACAATTTGCAGCAGCAAATAAATATAGTTACCTTGTATCTGATAAGTGTAAAGACTTATGATTTTGAAACAATAATTTTATTTATTAAAAATTAATGGGAAAACTGAAAAGCAGCATGGCAGAAACTGGGCAGAGATCAATATCTTACACCATTTACCAAGATACGGTCAAAATGGATACATGACCTCGATATAAAGAGAGATATTACAAGAAAACTTGAAGGGCATGGAACATATTACTTATGAGACTTATGAATAGGTGAACAATTTGTAAATAAACAAGAGATAGAGAGCAGAGTGAGGTGTAAAATAGATACTTTCAATTACATTCAATTAAAAAAAGTTTTGTACAAATAAAACAAATGTAGCCAAGATGAGAAGGAAAGCAGAAAATTGGGTAAAAAAAAATCTTCATAGTTCCTCAGATAAAAGTTTCATATTTCAAATACATAAAGAACTGTGTAAAATCTATAAGAATACAAGTCATTCCTCAATTGACAAATGGTCAAAGGATATGAACAGGTAGTTTTTAGAAAAAAGAAATAAAAACAATTCATATTTATATGAAAAAATGTTCTAAATCATTACTGATTAGAGAAATGCAAATTAAAACAACCTCGAGATATCATTTTATACCTATCTGAATAACAAATTTTTAAAAATTATTTTTGTCTTTTTAAAATTTGACATTTTTATTTTCACATCACCTTCATTTGCAAATATATCCTTCCCTCTGCCTTACACATGGAACCATTCATCCTTTGTAGCAAAGAATATGAAAGGAAAATAAGGTAGTTTCTGACCAACACATAAGCTGAGTCCAATGGTAAATGCAATGTTTCTCTCCCATAGACATCCACCTCTTCAGGAGTGCACAGAAGTGCACAGCATGTAATAGATTTTTGAAAGAACTTGGTAATGGGCACATGATATATCTATAAAGGGTCTTGAATACTTGAATTATGGAATATTAAAAATAGAATGAAGTATACCTTCTGGAAAAGATGCAAAACTGGAAAAGATGAAAACGATTTAAAACATTATTGGTCAGATCCACAGTAAGAGAGAGGGGAAAAAAGTTCCTAATTCACCTCTGTCTGAATTTTACTGTTTCCTGAAGTACACGTGATCTTTTCTTACTTAGAAAGTGTTAGCTTTTTGACATAATGAAGGTGGAATAAAGAGAGAGAACAAGTCTAAACATCTATTTCATAGGTCTCTAGTCTGGTATAAGTCAAGCTTCTACTTACTACACCTAAATTTGTTAGGAGAGTTGGGAGAAGCTGACTTTGGAGCTTGGAGTCAGGAAGAGCATGTTATATAAACTTTCAATGCCATAGGAAACTCCCTAAGGCTACAAATCACAGAGAAGTTCCCAAATATACTTTGGTAAAAGAGTTCCCTCATCTGGGGGTTTCCTGTGCCAATGAAATCACAGTTCTAGTCTTCATCAAATTCGGTGTGCTTTTTTCTCCCTTCATGGTAACCTAAAACGTGGAAATGAATGGAGACTAGCTTGTCAATTTCAGATGCTGATGCCAGAGTCTCTTAGAACTGTGACCTACTTTAGAGCTCTTACTGATTGCAATATGCAATCTGGCTTCCAAAGCTGCTCTACGGAGATGTGAGTTTCACCAATACAGACACACCCTAAAATTTACAGGTTACGGGATTCAAAAAGACATACTACACACCACTATTAGGTTCATAGAGGCAATCTGTTCACCAAGCATGGCGGGATACCCAGCCTGAAATACAGAGTCGCAGAATATAATTCAAGGAAGTAAATAGGTTATTCTGAAACCCTTCTGTCAAATGTTACCTCTTAACTGAGAATGTCTCCCAAATCAAGTCTCCAATGCAGTCTTCAGAGGTGAAACTCATTTTACTCTGGTTACACTCTTATTCTCAGCTTTTATGTTCAGTTTTTAATGGTCCACTTTCTTGATACATCATTTTGTAATTATTTTCATGTTTCATAGGTTCAAATGCCACCTCTCTGACTAGGTGGCACAGTGGATAGAGCACCAGGCTAAAAGTCAGAAAGACCCGAGTTCAGATCCAGCCTCCAACACTTACTAGATTTTTGTTTCTGAGCAAGTCCCTTACTCTGTTTGTCTGTTCTCCATCTGTAAAATTGGGATAGTAGTAAAACCTACATTCAAGGATTGTTGAAAGGATTAAATGAAATATTATTTGTGAAGTGTTTTCAAACCTAAAGTTATATGAAAGCTAATAACTATTATCCTTATTATTATAGTAGATTTTGCCCCCCATGAATTTCTCACTTTTTCTTTTCCATTATATCCGGTACATACCCAGGGTACCAAAAAGGACTACAGATTAAATGGTAACATATTGAGAAATAGTAAAACTAAAAATTGGTAACATATTGGGAATCATGAAAAAAACTAAGACCTGTACAATAGATGCAAAAGATAAAGACAGGCTTTTTAGCTATGTGGAGATGGAGAGGAGGATTAAAGAACATCTATTTTCCCTATGCTTGGGGGGGGGATGCAAAGATATTAATGGATGCTTAAGAGGAGACGACAATTTTTCCAAAAAAAAGAGAGAGAGAGAAGATCCAATTACTTGATTTCTGCTTTTCTTCTCTGCTTTCTCTGCCAAGGAGAACAGTCTTCAGACTGAGAAGGATGGAATAAAAAATGTTTAACAGATAATTCAAACTAGTAATCTGTAAGGAGATTGTAAAGGAACTCAATGAGTTCCAAAGATCAGACCTGGAGAGAAAACATCTGAGGGTAAAGTAATGACTTGGCCACTGTCAATGATCTCTGGAAAAAAATCATCATGAATGGGAGAGTTAATGCTCCAACACTACATGTCGGCAACCATTGTTCCAGGTTTTGAAAAGGAATGCAGACAACTCAAAGACCAGGGAACTTGACCTCATTTCTGACAAAACTTTATAACAGATAAGGGAGAGTTTGTAAGTACTTGGGAAAGGAAAAGATAATCTACCACCCCCCATCCTTTCAGCTGAGAACTTTGCCACATATATTTCTGAAAAAAATGCCATTAGCCAAGAGCTCCCTCCTTTCCTCACAGATGCCTTCTGTACCATCTCCTTCATTCCTATCTCACATGAAGTGGTCCTGCTCTTTGCCAAGGCTTACCTCTTGTACAGACATGTACAAGTGATCCTATTCCATCCCATCTTCTCCAACAGAATGCCCTATGTGTTATCCCCACTCTCTTACTCATCTTTCATTTCTCCCTCTCTCCTGGTTGCTTCCCTATTGGCTAAAAACATGTCCATGTCTTCTCAATCCTCAAAAACCCTTCCCTTGATCCATCCATCCATCCAAGCTAATTATTGTCCCATATTTTCTCCTGATCTTTGTGACTAAATTCTTTGAGAAGGCTGTCTGTGATAGGTGTCTCTAATTCCTTTCCTCTCCCTCTGTTCTTAACTTTGTATAGTCTGACTTCCGATCTCATCTTTTCTCTCCAAAGTTACTAATAATATCTTAATTGTCAAATCTAATGGCTGTTTCTTGGCCTCTCTACACCTTCTGCTATTGTCAATCACCATCTTCTCAGATACTGCCTTCTTCCTAGGTTTTCATGACACTATTCTCTCATTTCTCCTCCTACTTACATGACTGCTCATTCTCTGTCTCTTTTACAGTTATCTATCCTGGGCCCTCTTTTCTCCTCCCATGATACTAATTCACTTGGTGATTTTTGTGGCTCCCATGGATTCAATAATCATATATGCATATACTAATGATTCTCAGATGTACTTATCTAACCCCAATATCTCAGCTGACCTCCAGGATCACATCTTCAAATGTTTATTGGACATGTGCCATTTGTCTGTTGGACATCTTAAACTGGACGTCTCATAAGACATTTTAAATTCAACGTGTCCAAAAAATGAACTCATTATTGTTTTTCCCAAATCTTCCCCCTTTCCAAATTTCCCTATGACTATTCAGGGCATCAACAACTTCCTTATCACCCAAATTCCAAACCTAGGCATTATCCTTAGCTCCTTACTTTCTCTCACCCTGACATTCCCTTATCCAATCCGTTGCCAAGGTCTGATGATTTTGTTTTTGTAACATCTCGTTTACACCCTCTTCTTTCAAACACTGCCCCTACCCTGGCAATAAGCCCTTATCATCTTATGTCTGGAATATTACAATCAATTGCTGGTTAGTCTCCTTGCCACCAGACTCTGCTTGCTCCACTCCATCTTCCACTTGGCCATCTAAGTCACCTTCCTAAAGCACAGGTCTAACTGTGTCACCCTCCATACTCCATCAACTACAGTGGCTTCCTATCACTTCCAGGATCCTTTGTTTGGCAGTCAAAATCCTTCAGTACATGTTCTTCCTCAACCCTTCCATTCTTCTTACACCTTACAACACTACCCCTTGTCCATCCATGTACTCTTTTATCCAGAGACATTCTCCTCCTTGCTGTTCCCTCATCAAGTCACTTAATCTTGTGACTATAGGCATTTTTACTGGCTATATCTCATGCATGGGATTATCTTTCTCCTCATTTCCAAATCTGGCTTCCTTCAAGTCTTAGCTAATATCCCTCCTTCTAGAATAAAAAATCTTTCCAAATTCCTCTTAATTCTAGTGCCTTCCCTCTGATGATTATTTCCAATTCATCCTGTATATAGCTTTTTATAGTTATTCGCATGTTGTTGACCCCATTAGATTATAAGCTCCTCAGCGGCAGACTGTCTTTTACTTTTATATCTCCAGAGCTTAGCATAGTTCCTGGGACACAGTAGGTGCTTAATAAATGTTTACTTGACTAACATCACTGCGCACCATTACGAAAGTTCGTTAACAAAATGAGATGCTTGACTATTCTTATTACCCTTTGGAAAAAGGTTAGTATCCTAGCATATCATGAGAATGCTCATGATACTTAGATGTCAGCAAGCATTTTACACATTACACATCTAATGTTAAACCCATGGACAAAAATGGAGAAATATGGCTATTGGAAGTGATAATGTGGAGGCAAGTCAGTAACTAGACTGAAGGAGTAATGTAATGGATAGAATGCTGGCCCTGAAAGGCCTACGTTTAAAACCTATCTACAACATCTACTAGCTGTAGAAACATGGAAAAATTCTTGATTTCTTTCAACCTCAGTTTCCACATATGTAAAATGGGAAGGCTGAACTGAAATTACCTTTAAATTTCTTACCAGTTCTAAATCTGTGATCCTGTAAGTAATAGATGGAGGTGTTTTGTACAGTGCCCCAAGCATGCTGTCCTTGGCTCTATTTCATTTAATTGTATTTTACAAAAAAAAAACTTCAATGAAGATATGTATGCTCCTCAAATTTATTGACGATGAAAAACCAGAGGGGAGTTATTACAGTCCTCACAACAGACCTTGTAAAATACTTGTCAAATATTTTTAACCCCATTTTACAGATAAAGAAACTGAGGCTCAGGTGATAGAAAGGGAATCCAAAAAAGATTACAAACTTCAAGAACGGGCTAAAGCTAGAAAGATAAAATTTGATAGGAGTAAATGTGAAGTTCTACAGTTGGGGTTAACAGAATCTAACATTAAAATATGTTAAGAGATGTGATAGAAAGCAGTTCATGCTCTAAAATGAGTAGTTGATTTTACCGTAGAAACAAAAACACATTAATGCACTGTTGGAGTTATGAATTGGTCCAGCCATTCTGGAAAGGGATTTAGAATCATGTGAGAAAAGTGAATCAAATACCCATACCATTTGAGCCACAGATTCTAAAGCCAAGTGTACACTACAAAGAGATCAATGATTAGAAAGAAAGGTCATGCACCAAAATAATTACAGCAGCACTTTTAGTTATAGAAAAGATATATTTTAAAAATTTGATGCACACCAATTGAGGAATAGCTAAAAAGATGTGTTACATGAATATAACAGAATATTAGTATAGCACAAGAAATGATGAAAATGACTAGAGAGAATGCCAAGGAATACATGAACAGATGAAAAGTAAAAGTCAGGAGGAGCAAAACAACAACACACGCTATGACAACAACAATGTAGAATGGGGAAAAAAAAATAACAAACCACCTGAGCGATGGGACCTTATGATGACTATAACTTCAACCCCAAAGAAAAGCTCCATCACTGCAGGGATGGTGGCAGTATTGGATGGGGTATATGGAACACTGAATATAATGTAAGACTTTTTAAAAGTGGGTTCTTTACTGCTGAAAACATTTCCTCTATTTTATACTTTTTTAAATAAGTGATGGCTCTCTTGGGGAGGGAAGGGGTATACTGGGAAATACAGGCAATGTGAAAACAAAATATATCAATAAAAATTTATTTTAAAAAAATCCTGGAGAATTCAGTGGACTGCAAACTCCATGAATCATCAAGATGATGGGACAAGCCAGAAATCTAATGTGATCATAGGCTAAATCTATATTTATAGTTGTATACTATCCTTTTGTGACCACTTCTGAGGTATTACTTTTAGCTCTGACTGCCACATTTTGTAAGGGTAATATTTTCCCCCGTTTTTTAACAAGAATTTATCAAACACCTATTACTACATGCCAGGCACTGAACTAGGTTCTGGGGATACAAGAACAAAAAAAAAGTCCCTGCCGTCCAAATGAAATAGTCAATGCTAAGGGGTAGAAGACATGGGTAGAGAGATTTCAGCTTAACACAAGAAGAAAAAAAGTATGTGAGCTTCTACTATATCAGAATTCTTAAGCAGATGCTGGACAACAACTTGTCAGTGATCATGTAGGCTCTGGGTAGAGCCATATAAATGTCAACTACTGCATTTATTTAGGGCTTGGCTTCTGTGATCTGCTTCTAACTTTGAGATTCTACGAATAGGCTTTCAACCGGATAGTCACTTCCTGCTATAAAACTACTCTGGACAAAATTCCACCCTGAAATCCCCATAATATATAATTGTAGTCATCCAAAAGGAATAATATAGTATAATATAATAATAAAGTATTAGCCCCTGCATTGTGGTTCTACATGAAATAATAATTAATAACAATAATAGAATTTATATAGCACTTTAGGGTCTTGTAAAGTGATAGAGACAGATCTATACACAGCTACCTATCTGGACATGATTGAGACTTCTGGCGTGGTATAGATAACCATCTATAAAGATACACAGATTTATCTATATGTATATGTCTACATAACTCTATCTTTTCAACTGATTCTCACAACAACTGTGGGAAGTCAGTGCAAATATTAGGCAACTCTTTGGACCTCAGTTTCCTTATTTGTAAATACAAACAGGTTGGACTAGATGGCCTCCTTGTCTAGGTCTATGAATCCATGATGATATCATTCACTTTCTTACTGGATGGGCCCTGAACACATCAACACGGCCTTATTTGATCCTCAAAACCACACTGTGAGGTAAAGCTAAAGGTATTATTATCCCGTTTCAGAGAGGTTCAGTAACCTGGCTATGGTCACACAGCTAACAGGGGATCAGAGCTGGGAACTTCCTGAATCCAAGCCTAGGGCTGTATGGACTATATCAGACTGTCTCTGACCCTAGGAAGCAGATTTACAGACAGCACACCAGCCATGTGAAAAGTCACTATAGGCTTCACAAATGCATATTATAGAAAGGACTCTTGATCTTATATTGACCCTGGCACTTGAAGACACAATTCTAAGTCAAGTTGTTTGACTCTGATTTCACCTTTGTGAATGAAAGACAACAATAAATCTCCACAAATGTGCCCTCACTTGTCCCAGGCTAACTCACTATCCAGGACACACACTTACTTGCCTTAGCATGAACAGAAGATTCAGAGTCTGTGATCTTGAAAAAGAAGCAAAAAGAAAAAAAAAAAAGAGAAAAGTAATGACTCTCTCCCCAATCCATAGTTAGTACTTGGTGGCACTAAGTAACGGTACATTAAATCAGGCTTATCGTTCTCCATTTAATAATCATTTAAACACACATAATCTACAATATTCCCTAACTCATACTTCCCACATCACCACGCTAATGAAATTATCCACCACGTTTTCTTAAAGACCAGGGAAGTAGCTCATTTATCACAACTGAACATGTTAGATTAACTAAAGGCATTTGCAAAGATTTATCAGAAGCTCCTTGAAGGCAGGAACTTTCCCTTGCTCCTTCCTTTCTTCCCTTCCTTCCCTCTCTTCCTCCCTCACTCCTTCCTTCCCTTCTGCCTTTTGTCCTTCCTTTCTTCCCTTCTTCTTTCTGTCCTTTCTTCCTTCTTTTCATACCCCTCTCCCTTTCTCCTTCCTCTCTTCCTTCCTTTCTTCCCTTCTTTGTTTCCTTTCTTCCTTCTTTTCATACCCTCTTCCCTTTCTCCTTCCTCTCTTCCTTCCTTCCTTCTCTTTCCTTCCTTCCACATTTCCACTGATGAGCAAATACAAGGTTATTTAAGGCGGGAGACAGCACTGACAGGCATAGGAAGTTAGAAAAGGTTGCCCATGAGAGGTGACACCTGAGATGAGCCTTTAATATAATAAAAGATTCTAGGGAACAGAGATGAGGAGGGAGCGAAGGGCAGTCAATGCAAAGGCTCAGAGACGGGAGGTAGCCACCTTTATACAACTAGTATGAGTCAGAACTCGGATATGAATTCAGGTTTCTACTGAACTGAATTAACACTGTTGATATATGACAAGAAACTTATTTTTGGAAACATCTCTAACAATTTAAGAAAGGGTCTCTTTTAGTAATTCCTACTCTTTCTAGGCAGTGAGGTTTTACAGTAGATAGAATATTGGGCCTCTATTCTGGAAGATCTAAATTCAAATTCAGCCTTAGATATTCACCAGCTTTGTGACTCTGGCCAAGACACTTTGCCTCAGTTTTCTCAACTGTAAGATGTGGATAATGACAGCATCTACCTCCCAGGATTGTTGTAAGGATCAAATGAAATAATATTTGTAAAGTGCTCAACACAGTACATGGCGCACAGAAGGCACTGTATAAATGTAACCTATTATTCTTCCATCACTTTTTCTTCCTCTTTCATTTTCCATGAATTTCTTTGTCTAGGCATCTCTATGGAGCACTCTACCTTTTTTTTTTTTTTTGCATTCTAGAAACTTATCATCTATTCCTTTTGTTACTCTAAGTTAGACAAATACCCAAGAATAAAAGACAGAGGGACAAGGGTAGGCAAGGTGAGATCTTTAACCCATACCAAAAGGCTTCTTTGTAACCCCCAGCCTCTGAGTATTTGCCATGGAAGGTGAATGCTTTTTTTGTCAGAACTCACAAGCTATTTTTGAATGGTGTGAATTTAGACACCCTTTAGATTGTGGCTTGTGCTTCTGATGATCAGTAGGAGAAACAAATGATTGACTGCAGCTGCTGAACTGCCTTAGATCTGTGGTGAAACCAGCTGGGTGGCACTCCGGTTGGTTTTCCTCGGCTAGGGCAGGCTCTTATATTGTGTCCCGGTGAGCAGAAAGGGCTTTGAGGGAAGTAGCCTCCTGATTTTCACCCCACTCCTACCACCAAGAGAAGACTACAGACATTCGATAATTATCCTTCCCTGGGCATCAGACCATTCTTTGCTTAAGATTTTCAGGACAGACTATAGTTTAAGGGCCAGGAAGGGCACCAGAGAAGGGAAAAAAGGAAGCAGATGCCAACTCTAAAGCATCAGGAATGAAAATTAAAAATAACTCAGAGGTTTTGTGACCAAGACAATGAAAATTGGCTAAGATCATCTAGAAACGTACTCCTCTTTCCTCATGCAGCAACCTCTGTCTTAAGAAAGGCCCAATTGATGAGAATAGTGGACAAGAAGGGGTCATTGCAGTACATGCCAAGTTTGACCAAGATGAATGGGACGAAAGTTATAAAGTCATTTAACTCATCCTTAAAATTTGACTTCTAATGCAAATAGTGACACCCCTTTATTAGTATAGCCTGTATGACTGGATTTACCTATTTTTCCACCAGCTGAGTGTTCAGGGTATTAATAACTCTTGCATCAGGCTTCAAGAGGTTTTTCTGGTTCATTTTATTGTATCTTTCCAACTCAAAAGAGGGCTTGCTCCCTGGGTCCCACACATCTGAAGGCACTTCACACACAAAGCGGCTATGATTCTGACCCATATACATAATACAACAATTATTAGGAAAGCCAGAGGCCACACACATCCTGGTTGAAGATGTTAATGGTAAGCATCCTCACATTCTGGTCCTCTTTTCCTTTTCAAGGACAAAGGACAATATAGAACAAGATTGCTACACGCTATTTAAAAAAATAGATTCTTTATGGTGATGTTAATGTTCCACTTTTTACTTTTACAGCATTCCCATACAGTATAAGTGCTCACCAGAAGAAAACAGCACAATTCTCTTCAAGAGGGGAGGCTGATGAAGGGATTATCTGAACCAATCACAGAATTTGCTGAACCTCACATAAAGCTATAGGGTGTCTATTTCCTTTAATCTGTAGGCGCCATGAGCTAGGATGGGCAAGGTCAACTGAAGGAAATGGCAGAGAAGGCAAGAAAGAAAGGAAGGTTTCCTCTCTCATCTACCCCTCCCAGGTGTGCTCCGCTAATACATGGAATGCTGCTTCAGCTGTGCCCTCCCTCAGTTCATTGAAAATTGTCCATAAGGTGTTTTTGTACCCTAAGTTTCAATTAAATCATCTTTTTTCCCCTAAAACTCTTCCACTCTATATTAAAATAAGTTTTTTCATTCCTTACTTCAGTTCTCTTCAAGACAAAACATTGTAATGCAAAAAGCACTGTTTTTGTAGTCAAAAGACCTAGGTTCAAATGTCATCTTGATAATTATTGGTGTGACCTTGGACAAGTCATTTTACTACCTTATGCCTCCTTTTTCTTACCTGTAAGATGAATCACATTATATGGCCTCTGAGCTTCCTAGCTCTTGATTTAGGATCATATGATTTCAGGAAGGTATTGAGATTCGATCACCCTGGTTTATCTTACTTCAGTCTTCCACCTTTATTCTATGAGGTGAATTTTATTCCAGCTGGCTTGTGCCCATTTTCTTGTAGCCATTTTTATTTATATTCATTAAGATATCACAAGTAGAAGAAATATGACATAGCAGATCAAGAGATCGTAGTCAGAAATACCCAGGTCCATCTTTCATACTGGCTATGTGATCCTGGGCAAGTCACTTAAATTTTCAAAGCCCCCAAACAATTCTGTAAGACTACATAGATTACATAAAACAATGCCAATTTCCATTGTTAGGGGGAGATTGCTCTTTAAGATCTCTCTGTTCTGATATCACAAGACTAGACCCCAAAAATAGAGCTATCATAAACAGCATGACTACAAATATGCATATTATTATATATTACATATAATCGTCTATAACATATATCTATAACATTGCTTAGCACAATGCCTTCAGCAGGGTGCCTGGCACGTAGTAGGTGCTTAATAAATGTTTATTGACTTCTTGATTGATAACAAGGATGATCTACGGAATTTGGGGCATGCTTCTTTGGAGAACACTCAGAGCTTTCTCTCCTTTGTATTTCTGGCAAGTTGGGAAGAGAATTCCTTAATCTAAGCTATAGTTTTAGGGACCCATACAGTACCTTGAAAAATACCCAATCCCCCAATGGCAATGGTGACTATGGTTATATGGTAGCAAGGATATGTACCCACCTAAGGAAATCTGAGTATCTTGTGGCTTTCTCCTGGTTTTTTTTTTTTTCTGCTTTCTTCCCTGAACGGAGGATAGTGACCAACAGTCCCATCCAAACAAATGTTCTAGCAGTCATGTACTCATAGCTGCCACTGCTAGAGGGTGTGGGGAGGGGAATGAGTGGTAGGCAGTGAAAGGAAGAGAGAGAAATCCCATCTCCACTACATCATGCTGAAAGTCTAAGGGAGAGTGATGAATATATCTCAAAAAAGTGGGCTCAAAAAAAGAGGTGTAATCTCTTTCCTAGCTCCTCTTACAGCCTGTTGGGCAGGGGTGTTCAGCAATTAGAGTTCATCTCCCATGATGCTCAGTGGACATTTTTGAGGCAAACCCAATAAACTACTACTGCCTCATCTGAGCAAAGCACAGCACGGGTCTCTTAGCAAGAGGCCAACCCTGCTTCTCCAGCTCCAACAATCCTCCCTGTTACAAATCTTTATTTGTGAGTTTCTGCCACAACTTCATTCCTGTGAACATACCAATCCTAGCCACAACTTCATATGATTTGTTTGCCTGGCAGACAGCCTTGCCTATCAAATGTATGTTCAGACTCATCACACCCTCAAAATAGTATTACTTTCTATATTTACATCTATGCATGTCTTCAATCGTGTCCCTTTTATTTTTTAGAACAAGATTTCTACAGGTCCAGGGACAAATCATGCCTATTTAATTCACCCTATATTTGACTTTCACAATGCCATATTTGTATAGATTCAATTATTAGGATTTAATCATAATATTTTACCCAGAAACAGAAGGTATAGGATGGGTGGAGTGGGGAAGGAAAACGGTTATAGAATTGGTCAAAATAGAACCAGTTCCTAGA
Source organism: Vombatus ursinus (assembly GCF_900497805.2). Classification (NCBI taxonomy): domain Eukaryota; kingdom Metazoa; phylum Chordata; class Mammalia; order Diprotodontia; family Vombatidae; genus Vombatus; species Vombatus ursinus. The sequence goes on from NW_020954599.1 coordinate 34,158,049, forward strand.
GGGTTTTACATTTGGATGATAATTCCTAAAAGGATTTGGCTGTGGACATGAAGTCACTGAAGAATACAGAAGAAGAGAAGCTTTAGTGAGGCTGTTTCTAATTCGATAACATCTCAGTGGAACATCCCTAGAAAGATCGGAAGAGCTCTTGCTACTATTAGCTGAGTCTGCAGAGTAGCATAAATTTTCCCAGAATATCAAGAAATCCCAAGAAGGTGAGCTTATGGGACTAAAAGCAACGATGTCCAGGGGCTATTATATCCTTGATGTCTGTGATGAAACTGATAATGTCTGCCAATGATCATAACCTTAAAATATTTATTAAATGCCTGTTTACATCACGCCATTCCATGATTAAGAACGCCACAGACACTTTCTGTTCACTAGGAGCTTACTGGGCAATAACTATTTCTCAAACTTAATTCTGCTGTTTGCACATTAGATGAGAATGCCAACCCAAGTAACTATACCCTCACACAAGAAAACAGTTTATGATAGCCTAGCTCAATCACTAACAATAATGTTTTGATTTTGAATGTGAAAAGTTCCATAAACGTAGGCTGCCTGAATGACGGCTTAATACATTCCATTTCTCCAGCTCATTATTCTGAATTTTTAGTTCTCAACTCCTCTATATTCATTTCTTCGAGTGTCCATTACTGAAGGAGTTAAATTTGAAGGACTCATCCAAGTTCCTACATACTCTAAATATCTATTCCTATCAATGCATTTACAAAGACAAATAAAGCTTGATTATTAATAGATGGATATTACTGGTACCTTTAACCATTTGAATCAAAAACCTAAAACTGCTGTCTTTTTAAACAACAAGAACAAGGAAAGTTAAGTTGTCTAACATTTATGTCTTAATATGGCAAATGTTATCCCAGAATCCTATGCCTAGTTGAATAAATTATGAAAACTATGATGTGCGTGTGTTTTGTTATTGTTGTTGTTGAATCATTTCAGTATAGTCTGATTCTTTGTGATCCCGTTTGGTATTTTCTTGGCAAAGATACTGGATACATTTTACAACTTTCCAAAAGAAAATCCTACAGAAGAGTTTTCAATCTTATGATTATTTACATATTACATATTCTATAACTGTTAGCAAAAGGGTAGAACTATGTTGACTTCAAGCAATACTGCTTGTAAATTTCCATTTTGGTCTTTAGAATAAAGAAAAATTATTTTAAAGTAGTGAAAAACATACAGATCCACAGTACACTAGTTTAAAATGATGCTGCTTAGGTAAATCTCATCCTCTTATGCTATATGAACACATGTACCAAGTCTTCTATTTTCCCTTATCTTTCCATCATGTTCTACAATATGCCTCATTGGAAAATCACAAATACCCACTTAGAATGTGTTTCAATCTACACCTCCTAATGTGCCACTATGTGATAGTGATTTCAGATGTTCATTTTGTATAATGGTCTTTTCTTTCAGCTCCCCTAGGAAATGCTTCATCTCCCTAATACACCTATTGCTCAGTCTGTCCCTAACCAACAGGTTTTTATGATAGGTCATAAAGGACTCCCAGCAGGAGTTGTTCTGGGAAAATAAGCAGTCACACCTACCCAAAAAAGGGAGATGGGGGGGTTGTATTTTGATGGAAAATAGATGGAGGAATTTTAATGAAGCTACAATCCAAAAAGAAAACAAAGTAAATATAAGCAAGTAGCTATACACCGCACTAAAATTTACAATGACTGTAACAAGCAGAAATCAATCAAATCTCTCACTAGAACAATCTCTGTTTTCTTACAACAAGGCACAAAATCACTAGAGCTGAAAAGACAACAAATACTAACCTAGGACAGATACATCAACTAATTAAAGTCTGATTTTCCACAACAAGGGAGAAAAAAAACAGATCCTATTTATAGGTGTTTAGGCATTTTTTTTTTCACTGAGAAAAATGAACTACTCTTTATGCAGCTTGAGTAGTTTCCTGTATATAATCTGAGGAAAGAAAAGGGGAAAAAAAAGCACAGCAAAATAAAATTCCTGCTCCCTAAATAAATTAGCTCTGTTTAAAAGGGCAGGACTAATTCACTACTTTTACGGTGACTTCCATTAAGCTGTGGAAGTAACATTAAACCACTTTCAATCACGGCAGAGCGTGGGTAAAGTAATAACAGAGCGACTGGCCCCCTTAAAAAGGGTCTGGACATACATACAAACTTTAATTCCATCACGCAATAAGAAAATGCTGAATAAATTAACTTTTCCAAGAGGCCATTATACCTTAGTTCCTCATTACAGATCTCATTACAGACTGTCTTGATAATGCACACCTGACAACATCACATAAAGTACTTAGTTTCTGAGGTCAGCCCAAAGAAGAATCTAAACAATTCTACTATTTATAGGAGAGGAAGAACTTTGCCGATTTGGACGTTTAAGCAGCTAACCCCTGAGTTTAATGTAATTAGGGAAGGGATATTCAATTTACAGTATCCACAAGTAATGATAATTAAATTGATCCAAAAAAGCTGTTGGTAAGCATAAGATACCTTTGTAATTACATCCTGTTTTCAAAATGAGTCTAGTACTGTGAACTTGAGGCATTTCAGCAAATGAAGGCCATTGCACATAAAAGGAAAACTACAGTATTTTAAAAGCTACACTGTTTAACAAAATGAGCAGCCTGTGCACAGGGAGATCTCGCAGGCATTCGGCAACTCACCCTGAGAGCCTATGCTTTCTCTTCCTCTGTCCCAAACATCCATTAAAAACATACAAGCATCTCTTCATCTTTCACCAGATTCTTCACGAACACGCTCTCCTTCTTGCTCTCTCTCTTTTTCTTTTTTTCCACTGTCAACAGAAACTGCCACCACGAGTCCTCCTTAATTCTGTATTATTTAAGCTGCTACCCGCAAGACGCATGTTGTGTTTTATTTGAAAGAATAGACAGACGAAAGCTATGAATATGAAACCATTTTCCTTGCCAGTGCAGCAGATTAGCTAGGTCAGCATTCCACCAGGACCAAGGTGAAAAATAAACAAATAACCATGTTCGCGGCAGCTGCAGCGATCACTCTCTGGAAAATTATTCAGGCATTATGAGAAAGACAATATTAAATGCTGCCACTTGCAGCTTCACGGCTCTTTGAATATTCGCATCAGAAAAAGGATGAGCACTTAAGGGGTATCATCAGAGAGCTTGCCCATCTGAGCATCTTCCATTAAGTTTTTGTCTTAAAGGGGGATAACTGGAACCTCTCTGCCTGATAGGCAAAAGGCTTGTCATAATTCATTAATAACACAGCTTTGCTCGGGTTTCCTTCAAAGAGCCAGGCAAGAGGCCTGTGAAAAGTGCTGAGCACACAACTGCGTCTCCAAAGATGCTGCAATAAACTTGGTACTACTTGGCATTACTGTGGTAGAAACCAAAGTGGCCTGGAGAGGGCTCAGAGAGGTCTATGCTAAGACTGGGGAGCAAAGGAGAAACGAACAGTGCTTCCTCCTCAGGAGAGAGGCTAGCTAAGAAGCCTTGATATGCCAGTGTGGAAAGAACCATTTTCTGGAACTGGAATCCCAAAAGGTGAAATTAACACAACATTTGAAAATTATAAACAGGAATAGTTCATGCAGTTACCTCACACGACGGATAGGAAGGCACACATTATAATGTAACAGGCTAAGGAAAAGATATGTTTGTGCCTAAAATGACGACACTTAGCTGAGCAGCAGAGTTTTTTATATTCTGTAGACTTCTAGTGATCTAATTAAGGAGGCTGGATTTGGGGATTTAAAGAAAAACATTTTCCACACACATTCACTTAAATGATCAATTTACCTTAAGACATATGACAAAAGGAAACATCTTACCCTCCAATCCTATTCATTTGAATTTCAGAAATGCAATGAACACTCATTTGGCTCTTCTATACTGAGATCTTATTTAGCCTCTTTCTGAATTTCCTGTTTACCACAATAAAAAACCAGAAGTTGTTATATTAAAGTCAACTTTGGCTCTGTTTTCATTCAAGGAGCACAAAACCTGATTTAAAAAAAAATCCCAGAATACTGGACATAATATAGTCAAATCAACAGATATTTGTAAAGCCAACTATGTAAAATGGGAGCAGTGAAAATATTTCAGAGGTAGAAATTTTACTCTTAACAAAAATTTGCTTTGGGGAAAAAATAACAGACTGCTCTTTACTACATTTTAGCAAATGATTTCATTGAAGATGGGCGATTATGGATTTTTAAGAAATCAATATCACTTAAACCCACCTTTCACAATTCCACATAAGCATTAATCTCAGGTAGTTGCCGAATAATTACAGCATATCTTTTTCAGAATTATCTTCTCTTTGAACTTTATGTCAAAACTATTTTACTTTTAATTTGATAATCTCTGTTGTTTTAATTGAACGAATTCAAGACATGGCCATTAGAGTATAGAATGATCAAGAAATTTAGGCAAAGACTGAGTGATCGAACAGAAATCAATAATAGTATTTAATGACTTCACGAGCAAAATAAATGACCCTCGCACCCTTAATGGATTAATGTCAGTTATGAGCAACACAACATTGCAGAATGCTGACATAGTCTCCCTCAGAGTGGTGTCACTTTTCATAAGAGTGCCTTAAAGCCTTATCAAAGGGAAATTGTGTTTTAATGCTATTTCAGATGTCATTTTTGAGAGGATTTTTACAATCCCATTTCATAAAGCAGAAAGCATGCCCTGAATTGTTACAAGTAGCTTTTGTCATTGGCACATGTACTAGGTCACCCTTTGAAAGCTTTCCAACAGAATGAAATCCTAAACGTATAAAAAGGATAACGTTCTATAACATTACTCAAGCAACTTGTTTATTGTGGTTTTCCCTCTTTGAGTATATATTTCCCCTTAATGTTTCTGACAATGTTTTTTCCTAGATAAGCCAAGAAGGTCATACTACATACAAACAATGCTCCAACATGAAACGCACACTCTGTAGAGTCCGCCAATAAACTGTTTGAGGATCAGGACACCCAAAAGGCCTCAACAGTAATTTGATAAGCTGCTATCAACTGAATATTAGCTCCTTTGGGTCGTTAGACTCACTGCAAATCTCCTTAAGACAAGAAAAGGATGAATTTTCTTTTCCTCTTCACCCTCTTCTTCTCTTTTCCCTCCCCCAGTCTTTATGACAAAAAGCCCCAGTAAAATACCAGTTACTCTAGGCTGTCACAACTGAAGAGGAATATTCAGTTGTAAACCATTATACATACTAAAAATGTCAACTTCCCTTGGTAATGGTTTGGTTTTAGCCCATAAAGAATGTGAACATTATGAAATACCTATTTTGGAAAATACATAATATTTATGATCTTAAGTTTCCTTGCAGCCCAAACTCACTTGTCAGCTTGGGATCAATTGAGGTAATAACAACTTGATACTGGTACTCGATTTACTATTATTTTCTCAAGCCTAATTTTAAATTCATTTCTAACTGATTCAGCAGTCACCAGACAAAATTTCCAGGAACTTCAATGAGGGTTTGGCAATGAAGGGGAACTTGAGAAGAGGACCAAATGTACGACAAAGAACAGAGGCAATTCCAATTATTTCTAAAATAAGTAATGTTCCAAGCTTTCTGGGGCCCAGGATTCTCACCAAAAGAAACTGCAGAATTCTTAAGGTAGAAAAAGGAAGCCGTAGCTAAAGATTCCTGACTGACACGAACATTACTTCCTATATCCCAAAGGATATAATAACTTCTCAAGCAAATGTAGCATCATAATTAGTTATAATTGACTTTGTCTTTTAATTTTTAAGGCAATCTATAAATTATGGATTGTTGTGTCAACCAGAAGACAGTTTTTGACACCACACCATATATCTCATTACTGTAATCATAACCAAGCTCTCTCACAGTCTGCGGTATTTTAATACCATTTGAAGAATTTTTAACTTTATATTACAGCACCACACTCATTCAAGGTGCGCTGCCATCACTCTCATGAGGTAAGTAGAGCTACATACTAAAGAGCTAAGAGGGCTTAATAGAGACAAATTTAGGAATTGCCAGTGAACTGCTCCAAATAAAAGCTTTATAAAGGGATTGGGGTTAATTTCTGAATACTATTGTCTCTTTGCATTCAGGGCTACTTCTCCTTTTCTCCATGCTCCACCCCACCACACACCCTTTCTCTGCATTCCTGCTGTGCACCTGCAGACCACTGACATTCCAGTGAAATTAATGGAATGCTACAACGTACCTGTTCTTAGTCACTCAGCAGGTGTGCCCTACCTGGAACATTGGGAATCACTGAAGCAACGGAAAGGGGGGAATGCATTTCAGGATTTTCAATTACTGTTCCTACATCCAAGGCCCTTCCTTCTTAGTTTACACCAATGTCCATGGAAGCACCTGCTGACTGTGTAATGCAAGATTATTGAAACCCTCCTCCATGCCCAAAGTGGATTCTGTAGGTGTCCCACATTAAAATCCATGGCAAGCAGTTTAAGGCTACTTAATGCCCTCCCTTGAGAAGCAACTCTATACTAATCAAATTCACTGAAGATAATTCACCTAATAAAATAAAAAGGGGAGGGCAAAAACGGCTTTACAATTCTCATGGACATTTCACAAACTCAACCCCATTCTTTGAAAAATGAAAACACTATGTTTCTCCTATTTATTCTAATGTTCTGCAAAAGATATACATATATATATATACATACACATATATATACATACACACACACACACACACACACACACACATATATATATATATATATACACACATACATACTGCAGGAAATATTGTGATTTGTTGTTATTCAGTCATTTCTGTCACCCCATTTGGAATTTTCACGGCAAAGATACTGCATAGGTTTGCCATTTCCTTCTCCAGCTCATTTGAGAAAACAGACTAATGGTGGTAAGTGACTTGCCCAAGGACACACAACCAGTAATTGTTTGAGGCCAAATTTGAACTCAGGTTGACTCGAGACCTGGTGCTCTATTCACTGTGCCACCTAGCTGCCCCAAAACTACCAAAAGTACAAATATTGGGGTTGATACGATATATGGATATCACAGATCATTGAACGAGCACTTATTAAGCACTTGTTATATTCTAAATACTGTGTTCTGTGTATGTGTATAATCTATTAATCACAAATAAGGTAACAGGTTCAGAACTTTTTTTTTTAGATACCACCCAAAATAGTATTAAGTCTTTTGAAATGGCATCAGAAAAATTCTGTACTTGTTTGCTTTCCTTACTTTGTGTTTTTTGTCTGAATATAGTCTCTAAGGGCAACACTGTTGGGCCTGGGGTTTGAGAGATGAGTTTAATCTGGATTCTGGAACTGAATGACCATGAGCAACTCCTCTACCTTGTCACAACTTCAGTATCTTTATGTGTAAAATATGATAATACCTTAAGTCTCCATATCACAAAAGGTTGTCTTGAGGGTCAAATAGGAGACTGTATGGAAAGTGCTTTGTAAACTTTAAAGTGTTATATAAATACTTCTTATCGTTCTATTAGGTAGAATCTCTATCATCAATAAACATGATGAAAGTTACCCAAGGAAAAATGAAGCTCCATTTGTAAGTAATCTCATCATTTAAAATGGACGTGAAATACTTATTGTGCAATGGCCTTATGGTATATAACAAAAGCTGGTTGCTTTCACTTAAAGTTTTGTCTCATTTTCAATACTGATGACCTTATATGGAGTGGAAGAAAATACATAACTATTTTATCTGGGAAAAAATCATTCAGAGACTAAGAGTAGCCTTACAACCTAAAAAAGTACTTGGCACATTTCAGAATCTTTTCTCATGAATCTTTTCATATCTGTATATATTTTATGAACTACATGGCATTTCTGATGACTTTCAAAAACCTTTTCTAAAAAGTCAGTATATTAGGAAATGGGGATAGGAGCACAAGGCAATAAAATCTGTAACAAGTTAGATGAGTAGACATACTACAAGAAATATAAATACTCTATCTGGATTTTCCTCAATGGACAAACATCTCATTTATGAATAGCCACAATGTTCTAGGGATTAATGTAATTTGTACAATGCCATCATCAAAAATGAGAAAGTCTGAGGGACTTTCCCATCCAGAGCACAATTCTTTCCCATATTTACTGTAGGGTCCACATTATCCACTGGTAGCAACCAACAGCTTTGATAAGTCTCCTTGTTTTATGCTTTGCTTGATATTAATAATTAGAGGATCATCAAAAAAAGTTCTCTCTACTGTCAAATTCGTTTGTGATTCTGATTTTTGGAGACACACAGTTGCAGGACATCCCTTAAAGCAGTATTTTGCTCTACAAAAAGAAAATATTGTTTAATAGTCAATCATCAAACATTTATTAAGCACCTACTGTGTTATCAGGCATACTTGGGATATAAAAGCAAGAGGCAGTTGCTGCTCTCAAGGAACTGACAGTCTTATCGTAAACAAACCATACACCTGTCTTATGTATGCACATTTGAGTGTACATGTGTATAATGTTTATGGAGATCTATGTATTGGTGTTTATTCATGTATATGTACAAAATATGTCAGCACTTAATTGTAGCCTTTTTTTGGGAAGGGAAAAATAAAGTAAAAAGTGCACAGCAGAAGACAAAAGAAAACATAAGGAAGCAAAGAAGAGATGGACCGCTTTGAAAATAATGTGTAATATTCATGACATAAGTTTTCTTAAAATGGAAATTTATTGTTTGATATTGAATCCTCTCATGTTCTGCTGTCTACATGGCAATTTTTTTTCTTATTTTGTATATAAGTTCAAAATAAATTTAAAAAATAAAACATAAATTAAAAAAACCCCAAAACAATATGCTTAGTGGGAGGTAGTATTCCCTATTTCTGTCAGTCAATTCCTTGACTGCAAAGATACTATAGGATTCAATTTGGGAAAGCTTACCTTCATCTAGAAAACCTTTAATGCATATATAGGCTATTCTCGTAAAGATCTGGCAGAAATGGGAAAGTAGGCAGGCAGGTTATTAGATGTTAATATTGTCCTGGTCATCTTCTTTTTTTGGTAATAATAATGTATATGTTTTCCCCAAGAATGTGGTATACATCTCTATTTGAGAAATCTTGACAATCATTTCTTCAGTATTTTCAAAATTGTCTCAGCTCCACTGTGAACAATTACCTCCCACGGTCCTTAAGTGTTTCTATCAAGTGTTTATTTGAACTTCAGATAGCAACTTTTGTAAGGCAAGTTCCCCTTTCCAATGTAAGAAACAAAAACAGTTTCTTGAACAATTTAGTTATTTGCTTAAAAAAAATCTCCAAAACTCTTCTTTTTTCCAAAAATCTTTTTACCTCAAAAGGAAGGAAAAAAGGATTGAAGGAAGGAAGAAAAAAAAAGGAAGGAAGGAGTACCCTTTCCTACCTCATTATTTTGCTGCTCTTCATTTTTATGGAGTTAATCTGCCTTCAGTGAACCTACTGAGATTCTTATCTGAAAACCATTTGCAACTCCAAGCACTACAGAATCATAGGAATTTGCCAGACACTGCCCAGTACAGCAAGTTAATTTTTTAATGGACTGCTCTGAGGATATGCGTAGGTAGAGATGGAGAGACAGAGAGGGCACAGAGGGAGTAGGGAGGCAGATTGACAGACTGAGAGAGAAAGGGAGAGTGACAGAGACAAAGAGTGGGAATGGAAGACACAGGGAGAGAAAGAGACAGAAGCAGAGATAGAGAGCTAGCTGAAGGGTTGAGGAAATTAGGAAGACCATACAGATTCATGATTAGAGTCAGCTTTAAGGCATAGAAAAATAAGACCAAAGGCTCTGAATTCGCACAATTTGTGAGTCTGAAGGGGCCTCAACAGCCATAAAATCCAATCCATACTTAAAAGCAATTCCTGCTGTGTCCAAAAACTGAGAGAACCAACCAGGCTGTCTTTTTCAGTTTTTGATAGTTAAATTTTAATCTCATTTTTCAAAATATTCTCCTTCTAATCATTTCGAAAATCAGAAACAAAAACTATCAGCCAATAGGAAAACAGGCAAATCACTGGGATCCCACTGGCCAAAGGTCAGTAAGAAATCATGCAAAATGAGGGTGTTGAATGATTTAAATTTAAAGCTTTTCAAGCTCCTTTGATTCTCTGACTTTGCAAGAATTATAAGAAAAGTGAAAAATATGAATTGATAGTCACCTTAATTATATTTCCTTGACCTGCTGGTATACTTAGTTATAATATCACCTTTACATTGAGTAGACAAGCATAGGATAAGACAGAAAAAGGAATATAACACCATGAGGCAGAGTAGTCCCATGGAAGGAATGAAGGCTCCAAAGTTAGAAGCCTGAGTTCAAATCCTTGCTTTGTCATGTTGCTACCTGTGTGACAAGTGGCACCCTCTTTGGGCGCCATTTTTCTCATCTGGACCAAATGACCTCCAAGGTCTCTTCCACTTCTAAATGTGTGAATGGTATTCTAATTTTGGCTTTGCTAATGAATAGTTTTGTAACTTTGGCCAAATCACACCCTCTCTGGGCTTTAGTTTTCTTTTCTGGAGAATAAGAGGTTGAAAGTTTTAAGGTCTCTTCCAACTATAAAAGACCTTAGGTGGTTAAGTGGTTAAAGTGGTTAAAAGGTGGTTAAAATAATTAGGTGGTTAAAAGTCCAAATATAATAGCTATAATGGCACCAATGCAGAAAACAATAGAAACTTGTATCAGATCATTTCCATTTTTTCATGTTTGTTGTCTTTCTTCCACTGTTATCCTTAAATATTCTATAAGCATTTTTTTTCTGCCCCCACCGCTTCTCCTTGGCTGAGAAGGTGGTACTGCTCACGATATCTCACCATCAACTTCCATAAGCCTTTAGAAACAAATTTATTTTTAAACTGGTGCTGCTGTTGGCTGCTACATATTCTCTGCTTGGCAAGGACAGATATTTGTTAGATTCTTCAGGTTTGCTCACTGTGGTAAAAGATTTACCGCAACTATGAAGAATCTACCCCCTCCCCAATGAAATGTTATTGGATAGACAACTTATATATGACATATTTTGGAAAGACACAGTAAGTGGACAATGTACGGCCAAAATTGAACAAGAGAGAGTATATAAGGTCATGTCGTGTTTGGGAATGTGTATAGTGCTTTTATGACCTCCTCCCCATCCATCAAAACCTTTGAAACACGAGTCAACCTTTCTCACATCAATATTTTTCGTGTGATGCTATATGGCTATGAGTAGTAAAATAAGCAGTCTCTGAAGAATTAAAAATGCAAGTTGCCCAAAGGAAATGTAAAGGTACACGGAGGTCTGAGTAGACTGTCACACATTGCCAATAAAATGTGCTGAGAGAAGCATTGTGCAGGATATTATCAAAGAGGTATAAGACTAGAAAAGAAGGAGGACTAGCTGTGTAGTGAAAGCAAGGGATAACTTACGGGCCATTCAAGTTCTCCATCGCTATCCATACAGTATTAGGAACCAAAAGGGAAGATCATCTGAATATTGGCTACACTCTCTATAGAGGATTTATGTGCAAACATTGATATGTGCCCCACAGAAGGAGACAGCATGGACGGATGGTTAACATTGATGATGATGATGATGATGACGATGATGATGATGATGATGATGATGATAATAGCATTTATATGGTACTTACTATGTTCCAGGCACTGTGCTTTAGAATTATTATCTCATTTAATACTCACATCAGGCCTGAGAGGTAGGTGCTATTATTATCCCCATTTTACAGTTGAGGAAACTGAGGCAAACAAAGGTTAAGTGATTTGCAAAGGATAACAAAGCCACTAAGTATCTGAAACTGAATTTAAACTCAGGACTTCTTAGCTCCAGGCCAAACCCTCTATCCACTGCCACTTGGATGGCCATTTATACTGTTGGAAGAAATACTCCACAACAGCGGGATCACAGATCCATCACAAGTCTGACGTTGTGATCTGGGTCCTGAAGTCAAGCATCAGCAGGTAGAGAGTTCTGAGCATGGCAGGACAAAGAGAATCTAGAAGATACTAGCAGAGACAACTATGGGAGAATTTTATTATTTCCATTGCTTTTAGAAGGTCCTTTCACAGATATTTGGTTTTTTTTTCTTTCTCAGGATTCTCTTTGATAGTATGGTGTAATGGAGAGAAAACTGGCTTTGGAGTAACAAAGGAGGCCTTGCTTCAAGTTTTGCTGCTAATAGATACTGGCTATAAATTAAAACAATTCTGAGGTATCACCTGACACCTATCAGATTGTCTAATAGGACAGAAAAGGAAAATGGTAAATGTTGGAGAAGACGTGGGAAAATTGGAACACTAATGCATTGTTTGTGGAGTTATGAACTGATCCAACCATTCTGGACAGCAATTTGGAACTATGCCCAAAGAGCTATAAAACTGTACCATACCCTTTGATCCAGCAATATCACTACTAGGTCTGTATCACAAAGAAATCATAAAAAAGGGAAAAGAACCCACATGTACAAAAATATTTATAGCAGCTCTTTTGGTGGTAGCAAAGAATTGGAAATTGAGGGGATGCCCATCATTTGAGGAATGGCTGAACAAATTGTGGCATACGAGTGCAATGGAATACTATTGTTCCATAAGAAATGATGCGCAAGTGGATTTCAGAAGAACCTGGAAAGACTTTCATAAACTGATGCTGAGTGAAGTGAGAAGAAACAGGAAAATATTATACACAGTAACAGCAACATTGTATGATGATCAACTATGACAGACTTAGCTCTTCTCAGCAATACAATGATCCAAGACAATTCCAAAAGACTTGTGATGAAAAATGCTATCCAAATCCAGAGAAAGAATTATGGAGTCTGAATTCAGGTAAAAGCCTATTATTTTCACTCTTTTTTGTTTTTTATTTTTTCTTTCTTGTGGTTTTTCCCTTTTGTTCTGACTCTTCTTTCACAACTTGTGGGAATATGTTCAACATGCTTATACATGTATAACCTATATAAGATTACTTGCCATCTTGAGAAGGGAGGAGGGAAGGGAGGGAAGGAGAAAATTTTGGGACTCAAAATCTTACAAAAATGAATGTTGAAAACCATCTTTACATGTAATTGGAAAAAATAAAATACTAATAAGTGCAAAAAACATAAAATACATAAATATGTATACACACATACTGGCTGTGTTGTGTGACTCTGGGCAAGTCACTTAACCTCTAAGTGTGCTGGGCAACTCTAAAACTATAGTACTGGCTTGGATTGGTAGAGGGAGATTTCCCTCTGGAAGTTCTCTATATCAATAAAATCACAGGTCTAAGCTCTATCCCTATTTCTGGAGACTCTGGAAATATAAAATGGAAACTTTACTAGTCTTTTTGTAGCTCACCATACTCCGTACTCACTTGTCACCTTCGGCCAACTTTTCTTCTACACTTGTCTTTAAACTTGGCACCCTCTTCCCTGCAACACCATCAATTTTAGCCGCTTTGACTATAACAATGCCTTCTTCTATTCCCTCTCACCTTAACTGCCTTATTTCAAATAGCGTGACTTATTCTCAGTCTGCTGTCAACTCTTATTTGTCTCAACTTAAAGCAGAACAGGATACTACTTATCATAACTTCAAATGATCCAATGAGTGTCTTCAAGAGCAATACATACACACACATGCGTGCACACACATACATATATACACAGTATATATAATACTCAATTTTACATATATGTGTGTGCATGTGTATGCATATGTATGTATATATTTGTATGTATGTGTATATTATATATACACATATACACACACAGATTTTACATTAAGAGAGACAGCATGCTATAAATTGTTCTCAAATTTTTTGGTCTCTGAATCCCATTTTAATAATTTAATTTATTAACATTTTTATTTATTAATGTTATTTATTTGGTCTTGGGATCCCATTTTAATCATTTATTTTATCAACATTTAAAAATTTACTTTATCAACATTTAATCATTGTTGAGGACCCCTCTACCAAAGAGCTTTTGTTTATGTGGGTTACATCTATTGATATTTACCATATTAGAAATTAAAATACCTTAGCATTCTTATAAAATAATAATGGACCCCGAGAAAAGGTCTTGGGACAAACCAGGGGCCCTTGACCCACGCTTCAAAACCCTTGGTGGAGTAGTTCAACAAAAAGACAGCCACAGAACCAGGAAGATCCAGGTTCAAGTGGCACCCCTAACATATACTGGCTGTGAAACTTTTGGCAAGTCATTTGAGTTTTGGTACCTCTCTGTCACTGTGAGTTGCAGAGCAGGTGCTGGTCTTCATGAATAGAGGGATCTTTTCATTAAGGGCTCCCTATATTGATGAAATCACAAGTTCAGGAAAAAAGAAATTAAATTAAATAAAAATATACACACACAGAAAAGATACATTCATATCACCTTGTGGCTGATAGTCACCGCCATTGTCATCACGCTCATTTTCACACGGCAATGATGCTAAACTAAAAAGATAAATTTCACCAACTCTTAGATAAAACAAACATTATATACAGATTTTTGAATGAACATTTTTAGCACAAGCGACAGAATGAGTATTTTAAAATAGAAGACCAGTGCTTTTTGAGTATTTATAATTTGTCAAATAGACCAAATGTATTTGAAATATTCTATTGTACTTTTGTCCTCCTCCAAAACATTCTTCACATTGGGGCCACTTTTAATTTGCACACATACACACACACACAGAGAAAACCATTCCTTAAGCTGATATCATTCTTCTGGTATAAACTCTTCAATGGCTCTCTCTCGTCCACTGAAAGACGTTAAAATGCCTTTGTCTTTCATTCAGAACCTTACCTAACTTGGTACCACCATGAATACCTTTCTGGCCCAATTTCCTACTTTTCCAATATATTCAAAAAATATTCAATTAATAAAGCATTTACTAAGGCCCTTCACTATTAGTCCCACCCCACCTTCCTAGTTTTATTACACATTGAAATTCCCTTCACTTACACGATATGGTCCAGCCAAACCCACCTTCTTACTGTTTCATTCACTATTCCCCATTTGCCCTCTCTGTGTACTTCCTGTCCCATATGTCTGGCATACACTTTCTCCTTACCTCTACCATTTAGAATCCCAAGCTTCTTTCAAGGCTCAGCTGAAGGACACCCTGGACGATTCCCTCAGCTTGTTATTTCTTTCATTCTCTGCTTTCCAACTCCTCCAACCCTCTCCAACTATCTTGTACCTATTGTGTATATATTTTACATAAACCCATCTACTCACGTTTTCTCCACAGGCTAAACTGAAAGTTCAATGAGGGTAGGAACTTCTTCACTTTTGTCTATGCATCCAGAGAACCCAATACAGTGCCTGGCATATCGAAGATGCTCTATAAATGCTTACTGGTTGATTGCTTTATTATGCATCTTCTCTAAATCAGGCACTAAGAATGCACAGACCACAGTGAAACAGTCTTTGACCTCAATGAGGTCAGATTTTACTAATTGAAGGGGAGGGGGAGAAGAATATGGAAGAAATCAGAATCTTTACACAGATAAATAAATATAAGATAATTTAAAGAGAGTACTAACACCTAGGGGTATCAGAAGCAATATTCAAACCAAGCTGACTTGTGAATTTAGAGTTCTAACCTCTTAGATAACATGGAGAGTGAAATAAATGAAGTCCTAATGGGAATACCAAGTAGAAGCTTACTTTTAACATGATCACCACGCTTAGATAATTTAAGGAACCGTTGTGTATTTGGATAACCAACCAAAATATGGCAATTTTGTCCTAGCCATCAAAATAACAAAAACCAACTCATATTTCCAGAATGTAAGATAAGGTTTTCAAAGCCCTTTCCTGTCAACAACCCTGTGAGGTAAGCACTGCAAGCATTATTATCCCCATTTTATAGATGAGGATGCTAAGGCTCTGAAAAATTATGCTCCAAAAAAATAGGATTTGCCTATGATTGCATAGCTAAGTGTCTGTGGTAGGACTTGATTTTCAATCTTTCACTTACATGACCAATGCTCTATTCACTACAACAAGCTGTATCTCAACTTCCAAATTTATATAGTTTCAGAAATATAGGAAGGAAAATCTTGTTTCTCCACACTAGAACAAAGGGCATTGAAAAATCCTAAAATGATCAGCATCATATTGTATTGTTCAGTCAGCATGTATTGTTCAGTCATTTCAGTCATGTCCGACACTGCGATCCCATTTGGGGTTTTCTTAGCAGAGATACTTGAGTGGTTCGACATTTCCTTCTCCAGCTCATTTTATAGATGAGGAAACTGAGGCAGATAGGGTTAAGTGACTTACCCAGGGTCACACAACTAGTAAGTATCTGAGGCTAGATTTGAAGGAATCTTCAATTTCTTCGAATTTGAAGGAATTCAAATATGGAAATGCGTCTTCCTGATTCCACTCCCGGCACTCTATCCACTGTGCTACTTGCCTGCCTCGGTGTCTGTACAGCAGTTAATTTTTTTTTAAACATGAGAGATAAATTTATATTAGCCTTGAATTTTAAGAAGCTTTATAAGTATGGTCTAAAATACAAAGATTTTCCTTTAAAAATGGTTCTGACATTTAGAATCATGAATTTTAGAGCTGGCAAAGATCTTAGAAAGCATATAGAGCAGGGATTCTTAACCCTGGGTTCAGAGTCCACAAAGGGGTAGGTTTTGGGAGGTTCATAATCATTGACAGGAAAAAAAAATTATACCTTCATTTTCACTTTCAGCTTCTTTTTAGTCTTACATATTTGCTTTTATGCATTTAGAAGCACTAGTCTGAGAAGTTCATAGGTTTCACCAGCCTGCCAAAGGGGTGGATGAAACAAAAGGGATTAAAAACCCCTGGGCTAATCTAATCTCTTCATTTTTACAAATGTGGAAACTAAGGCTGATGAAGACTGTAATTTTGCTTAATGCTGCTGGTACCTCAGTCTTCCTTCTCCTAGGCCAGCACATTTACAAATACATGCCAGCTGTTTCAAATAAAATTATGGATACTAAACACACACAAACACAAATTCTCATCCACAGTTGTTAAGTTTTATTGTTGCTAAAAAATACAAAATAATAAATACCCACACAAACTTTGTTCTGAGGAGACATAGTGCGATCCTTACTACAGCAAAAGTTTGGATAATTTGTAAGTGTGTGAGCAAAGGTTTTGTAAAATCATGTTAGTCTGTTACATGTGGTGAGAAAACCATCAATCATTCCTTCAGCATGGAGTTCACACTCATGCTTAACTCAATAAAGTCTGGTTTTTGTTTCTATTAGAGTCTAAATATTTTATATATGCCACCACACAACCTGGCATGCTGGCCAAAAAGGAAAAAAAAAGAAAAAGAAAAAAAAGAAAGAAAAAGAAATAATGAAAATGAACAAATCTTGAATGCTTAATGTTCTACCACCAAAGAAGAAATAACAGATCTTAAAAAGACATGATCCTAGTTTGGAAATTCCTTTTCCAAACCACATCAAGCAGTATAAAGGTTCATCTGGTAAAAATCAATTGTGAAAACCGAGCTTTGGGGGTGGCATAAATATTTGAAAAACAAATCAAAGAATAAACCTTAAGTAAGCTCTCTGGAAAGGATGAAATTTTTTTTTCCTCTCTCTCTCTCCCTTTTTTTCATTGAGAGAAACCAGAACAAATGCTTTTTAAGCTCAAGCTAACATGGCATATAATGTTTCACTTTCTTAAATTAAAATTATACCTCTAAAAAGGAATTCTAGAATAAGTACTTCTGTTTATAGCTCTTGAAATCTGCTTTTGCCCTAAACACTGATATTTTTCCATTGTAAAACACAAAATAAACCAAAATTAAAATACCCCCACCCAAATCCATTCTAGTAATTCAAAACATATCAACTCCATGAAGCAGATGCTTCTATTTTTCATGTACACTCTCATATTATTCCAAATCAATAAAAACAATTGGAATGAGACTAGAAGATTTTTTTCCAATGTTAATTTGGACTTGTTTTCATTTACAACTGCTGTAAATCACTTAGACCCTGAAAATGAGAATCACAATTCTATCTGGTCTGTTTTTTAATGTAGCTGAGAATTTTTAGAATTGTTGCCTTCTGAAATCTGGCTCCTGACTCCAGCAATTTACAAGAATTTCTCTAAGTCTATCTAGCATCTCTTCACGGTTAAATTAATTTCTCTTTCTCTCAGATTTCCCATTCCTAAGTCTTCCTTTAGAAATGTCTTTTCTATGACATTTGGTGGTTGCAGCGCTCCTTTTGCATCACTGGCTACCCTGTGTCCTCCTTCATCAATTCTGCACCACCACCCCCAGTGTCTACTTTTAGTATCCATGAAGTCACTTATTCATATGGTATCACCATCTCTATACTGGACTATGTTCCTTTCTTACAAACTCTATCTTCACTTGCCAGCAGAATACCTCCACTTAGATAACAAACCAACTAAGACTAAAACTAAAACTCATTTTTCCCCCACGGCTACTGCTTTCCAACTGTCTCATCACCATCAATGATGCCAACTTCCAGCTCTTTCTTTAGGCTCATAATGTTAAAGGGATCTTCAACTCTTCTCTTTCAATTTAGAAATTGAATCTACCTTTTTTTTTCCTTTTATCTTTTCTCGAGTAAATGAGCATGCATATGTACATGTACATGTATATATAGACTACCATGCTAGGGGATGGGGGAGATACCAAGCTCTCACCCTCAAGTAGCTTATATCTTAGCAGGACTAAATACATATACAAGAAATTCTAACAACTACATAATAACATAACAAATAATGCATGCAATACACATATGTAATATGTCTATGTGATAACACATAATAACAACTGATGGGCACAAGACAATGACAGATGGGAGAATGCAGGAAAGGCTTCTTGAAGGAGGTAGCACAGGAGTTGGGCTTCAACAGATGGGTAGTTGTCCTGATCTACATCTTGCCACTGGACCCAGATGGCTCCAGAGGAGAGAGTGAGGCTGGTGACTTGCATAGCCCTCCCTCACTAAAACCCAATTGACCTGCATGTCATGGCATAACCTTCCAGTGTCACGGTCCTCTTAGAGAATAAAGGACAAACAACAACAACAAAAAGGATAATATTTCTGGCAAGAGGAAGAACAATATGACGAAAAGCACAAATGAGGAAATGACTTTCAGTCCAGTTTGGCTGAATACAGAGCATACAGAGAAGAACAGCAGAACATAAGGTTGGAAAGCTATCACCGAAAATAATTGTGGGGGCTGACTAAGTCTGAATTTTATTCATTAGGCAATAGGGAGCCATTGAAAGTTTTTGAGTAGCAGAATGGCAATCAGATTTATGATAAAGAAGATTAATCAGGCAATGGTGTGAAGAATTGAGTTTCCTTTTTTCTAGTTCGTAGGATCATAAATTCAGGGTTAGAAGGTACCTTGGAGGTCCATCTTGTACAATCCTCTCCTCTTTTTTTAAAAGTTTAATTTAATAGATGAGGAAACCAGGGACTGGTCCAATGTCACACAGTTGCTAAGTAACAGAACTAGGATTCAAATTCAGTTTCCAGCACTTAGCACGGTCTCTGGAGATAGTGCTTAATAAACGCTTACTGACTAAGTTCAGCACACTTATCACTGTAACATAAGATCATCCTGTAGCTTCTACCTTACTCACACTGTAGTCTATGGTTGGCTTTAGACCAGAAGTGTCAAACACTCCACCCATTGACCTCATGCATCCCACAACACTCCCGAGTGTGGACTAAACTAGATTAAAATGTAACTGGAAAATATTTAAGGCCCCTGTTTCTATTTGAATTTGAAACTGCTGCTTTAGACTACTAGGACAACATTTTTCTTTGCTCTCTTCTCTTCCAATTTCCTCTTCTAATTCACCCCTACTCACAGCTGTTACACCAACTTATTCCAAACAGTATTTTCATCAAACTACTCACTTGCTTTATAAAAAAACAAAACAAAACAAAAAAAACCTTACAAAATCTGAACTTACGAGCTCGGTCTCAAACCCTTCACCATCTGTCACCCTTTCCATTTACCAACCTCACTTCTTGCTACTTACTAACAGATTCTCTTTTCTAGCCAGCCAAATGTGGCTGATGTCTCCTACACATAGTTTGTTTATCCTCACTTCTCCACATTTGCTCTCTCAACTGAAATATAATTCTCCATCCTTTCTTCAAATCCCTACTCTTCATTCAATGCATGGCTCAAACCTAATTTCTTCCAGGGAGTATTGGGATCTAGTCGTTCTGAAGCTCCATTTTGGCCACTGATTTGGAATGTTTTGGGAATGTCCCCGACATTTTTCCAATTTTGAACAAATAGCTTATAATAGGCCAGACCTGACTCAGACTAGTCTGGGAACTGAGGTTTGAGACAGGAATAAAATCAAAACATTTAGAGAACATTTAACAGTTAAAAGGAGGTTGACTTAGCCATACCAAAGAAAGTATAGTCGGCAAAGATCTAACTTTGATTCAGTCAGATTTAGTTTTGCTTCCCCGCTGGGGTAGACCTTGCTGTCTTCTGGTCAACGGAGGCCTGAGGAAGGAGTGGTCTGACTATTTTGCACTTAGGACACTAGGTCAATTGTGGCAACACTAGTACTCTGAAATTAGTCCCAAAAGGAAAGTTTCTATGTGTTTTAAGGAAAAGTTAATCTAGCCTGTGTGGCAAGGACCTTAGGATATTTTCCCTTTCAATAACATTAGCAGTGTTAATTGATATGAAATCAACATATTAAACACAAATTAAGTGAATACCTATTAAGCATCACTTTAATATTAATTTAATGACTATGCATCAGTTCTTCATGAAACCTACCAATTTGTGCTTAAAAAAAAAAGGCCTCCTAGAAAATGACTTCCAAATCATATTGTGGAATCAATTAAGGCTGTTATTAACCTGTGCACACCAGAAACTTAAACCATGATATTTTTAAGGGACCCAGGTATAAGCTGACAAGTCCTATGTGAAAAGCAACTTCACATCCCTGAACAAGAAGCCACATATTCACATATATTCCATGTCTGGAAGAACTCCAGAGACTAGATTTGTCCTAAAGGAATCCTGGGGATTACTTGACTTCCTTGACCTTAGGGTGGGGCTTGTAGAAGACATGCAAAGTTAGGGTTAATTTTTTGGCCTTCTCTGTTCTACTCTCTCTAACCTGTTCCTCTCTGGTCCTTTCTTCCCTGCCCTGCCCTGCCCTGCCCACCTCCAAGCTATCCTCAAATCAATGTGTAGGCATAGAGTTTACTTTGGTCTTGCATTCTCTTGGCTACGTTTCCCCACAAAATATGTAAAATGATAATTATCTAAAGTTATAATAATTTGTTTTTCCCAGACTTTGTTGTTCAGTCGTTTCAGTTGCATCTAACTCTTTGTGAGCCCATTTGGGGTTTTCTTAGCAAAGATGCTGGCGTAGTTTGCCATTTCCCTCTCCAGCTGCTTTTTACAGATGAGGAAACCGAGGCAAATAGGACTAGGTGACTTGCCCAGGGTCACACAGCTACTAGGTGTCTGAGGCCAGATTTGAATTCAGGAAGAAGAATCTTCCTGATCCCAAGCCCTGTACTCTATCTACTCTGCTACCTAGGTAGCCCCTTTCCTCAGGCTTATTCTTCAGTAAATTTTAACTGTTAAATGATCTATAAGTGTTTTCATTCATTTCATTCCAGTCTCAAATCTTCAGTATTCTTCATTACCTCCCCATTGGTAGGTCCTTGTCAAAGAATCACAACCTCAGGTTATAAGAGCAGTGGTAATTTTTCTAAGCACTGAATCAATCAATCAACAAGCATATATTAGGCACTTACTATATGCCAAGCATTACACTCTGTGCTGTGTCCCTCCCTGGAAGAAGTTTTCATTCTAATGAGAGACAACGTATGTAGGTATTCACATACATGTGTGTGTACATACACATACATATGTATATACCAAATGAATACCAGCTGGTGGGGGGGGAACAAATAGCTGGTGAGCATCAGGAAAGGCTTCACATAGCACTTATCCCTTGTGCTGAGACTTCAAGGCTCAATTCAAGGAATTCCAAGGAGTGCAGGTAAAGGGGGAGTACTCGCCAGGAGCAGGGGACAGTCAATGCCTTCTCTCTGGGTTCTCCATATGCAACCATTCCATTCACACATGGACATTTCAGTAACAGTGATGTCATTAATATAACAATGTTACACATTCTTTCCTTTCCCAATTCCTTCTAAATTAAACTTCAAACTACTGTTGACAAGGTTGGCCCTAGCAAAATGCTGAAGTGGGTGAATTTCATCTTTGAGAGAGAGAGACAGAGAGACAGGAGAGAGAGACAGACAGAGACAGAGAGAGAGACAGAGAGAGACAAAGAAAGACAGAGAGAGACAGACACACAGAGACAGAGAGGCATAAAGACAGACAGAGACAGAGACATAGAGAAATGGAGGGAGAGTGAGAGTCAGAATCCGATCACCTCACACTAAAGTATAAATGCCTGAGAAGTCATTTATTATATTCACTTTCTGAACAATGTTTAAATTTTAATGGGGGACAAAGTCAAAAGCTCAAAAATAAAATGAAGGTTACCATAGAGGAATTTCAGGCATTAGGAAGAGGTCAAGGGAGAGATGGCTTTTGGAAGGGGGAGCTGAAAGGTAGCCTTCTCATCTCTCCTGAAATCTTACCACACAGACAGCCACCCACTCTGCTGGGCACCAAGCTGGCGCTGAATAACACTAAAGTCAAAAATTCTTTGAAATAAAATGGGACAAGACAGCATTCTTATTCCCTCGAACAACTTGTTAAAACGATTTCTCTTAAACCAAAACCACAAGTGGGGGCAATCAGACTCCCTCCCTTTCAATCCTTTACCTCTGACATCTGATTTGTACTCAGTGCTTACTATCCAGACAGCAGAAAAAAATTAATGAGACACTCCAATGAAACACAGATTATTTTATGGTTACTCTTTTATAGTTATTTTTATAAAAAATAATTATGCAGTGTGACTTAAGATCCAATGATCTGGATTCTTACTTTCCAGCACGGTGTGTAGGTGAGGTTTTAATGTGTTGTTGGTTTGGAGGAAAGCACCTGTGAATTATACTTACAAAACATCCCTGGGGATAGGGACTGTGTAGCACAGTGCATAGGGTCCTGGATTTGGGAGACAAGAAAACCTCAGTTCAAACCCTACCTTGGACAAATATCACCTGGCACCCTGAGCAAGTCACTTAACATCTCTCACCCTCAGTCCCCTCATCTGTAAAATGGAGACAATGAAAGCATGTACCTTGCAGGGTTGTGGTGAAAATCAAATGAAATGATATTGGAAAAGCGCTTTGAAATCCAGAAAGCACTCTATGGGGTGATCCAAAGCTTTAAAGACACAAAATTACACTGATAACCTGCATAAATGCTTAGCTATTACCATTCTATGTATCCTGAGTCCTTATCATGGCACCTGGCACAAAGTAAGTACTTAATATTTATTGATGCTGCTGCTGATCTTTTCATGTTGCTAGCATGGGAGGAAAAAGACTGGCAGCATTAT
Organism: Vombatus ursinus; assembly: GCF_900497805.2. NCBI lineage: Eukaryota > Metazoa > Chordata > Mammalia > Diprotodontia > Vombatidae > Vombatus > Vombatus ursinus. The sequence continues at coordinate 34,181,577 of NW_020954599.1, forward strand.
CAGTTTTTAATCAGCAAGATAACTTCTATTTAGAGTACAGATAAACCCATTAGAAAACATTCGCTTACAAGCTCACTATCAGCAGAGCATTTTTGATGATGTGTTTATAATTAAAGCTAGACTGCTATATTCCCATACATTGCTCCTGAGAATATGTATGTTGACAGTCTTACAAATGGCCATCTGCACATCCATTATAAGTAAGATTGATTTATGCACCATCCCATAATTTTGTCAGTTTGCAGAAAATAGTCCTACCTTTCTCTATACAATATGTATAATAAAATAGCTTCTTTTATGTATGTACCTCATGTGGAAAATAATGAAAAACACGATGGTTAAAATGTAGGCATTATTTAAGCCTCTCTTTTAAGTTAAAAAGAAACACAAAAAATTATCACTTGAAACATGAGACTAGTGGAAGTTAGGTATCTCTTAATTTATCATTATTAATTAAACAACACTGACCTTGTTAATTTTTATTTTATTATCCTTTAAATAAATAATTAAAATCTAATAGCCACTCAGATAAATAGCTTGGAAGATCATTAGTAAACCACACAATTATCAATGACCCTAATAAGGGGGTGATTTGCATAGCTTTTTAAAAATAAATAAGTAAATAGGGAAGTGCTTAAATAAATAAAGGTTAGCCAACCCCAAGTTAGCATGGAATGCCAATTTTCTTTTTAATTATCAAAGAATCATGGATTATTGAAGCTGGTAGGAGAGTTAAGAGATCATCCAATTGTTTCCTCCTCAACTTTGCATAGAAAGAAACTGAGGCGAGTGACTATTCCAAAGTCACACAGCAAGTTAGTGGAGGAAACGAGATTAGAATCCAGATTTCTGGACTTTGTGCACCACCCTACTCCCAGCCCCACTCCATCCAGAGTGTACTTTATTGCATTGCATAACTTCATCTGCTGGGCACTCACTTGAGAGTAATGCCTTCCCTGTGGCCTCAATACTTGCAAGTCAATTTTGTTGTGGTTTGTCCTTCATTCTCAAAGATGACCATGACATCAGGAAGATGATGACATGATTTGCAACTGAATTGGATTTGAGAGAGGGAGGGCTGTGCAAAGACACCAGTCTCACTTTCTCCTCCAGAGCCATCTGGGTCCAGCGGCCAGCTGTAGATCAGGATGACTGGAGATGGCCCAGAATTCTCATGATACTTTCATTAAAATGATCAAGAAACAGAGAAATAGATGGATGTAACTGCGTTATGGTTCCTCACTCTGCCCAGGGTCTACCTTCTGACGAACAATTCAACTTAAATTAATAAATATTTATTAGGTGGCCATTAGATTATGACCTCCTTGGATGTTGCCTTTTGCCTGTTTTTGTCTCCCCAGCGCTTAGCACACCATCTAGAACCTACCTAGTATTTATTTAATAAATACTTACTGCCTGACAATTCTGTGTAAGGTTCAACACCAGATATTGCCGCTAAAGTCTTTCCCTGATGCATCACTGTGGAATGGAGGCCCTAGGTGCTCAAAGGTAACCAGATTAGATCAAGAAGAGATCACTTGCAAGTGGGGGAATCAGGAAAGGCTTCTTAGAGGAGGTGGTGGTGTGTACTGTGGCTGCATTTGGCTTTTCCCTACAAAAAACAGGCAAGGACTAGTTCATGCCATCACCAATGGCACGGTGTACCAACGCAGGTGCACCCTCTACCTGTGCAGCTTAAAACCATCCGTGACTTTGACCCTTGTCTACATACTCCAGCAGATCCTTCGCAAGGAGTTCATTAAACAAGATGATGCCCTTGCTCTTGATCTCTACACATTACAAGGGGACCAAAGGCTATCTATATTCCCTTCCTCTTGACACATGACCTACACACCTCCATTTCTAGTCATACATCTCTTTGATACTGACTCTGCTTCATAAACTCAAAACGTTATTGGTCTATTTATGCCAACCATAGCCTTCTGGTAGGTAACATGTAATTTTGATTTCTCAAAGACTGTTATTTCAACATTGGCTTTTTAAAAAATGTGTTTGTTTTGTTTTAATTCAAGGAGATGCTTAGGGTCATTGAAAGTGCTGTACATTTTCTGCAAGGCAATGGCCACTTTCTTCCTTTTATTCAATTTTGCATCCAGTTCATGGTTCATCTGCACTGCCTGTCCATGAGCTCTGTTCTTCCAGTTGCACGGCAGAGACTATACAATAGGATACAAAGGCAGGGATTCAAATATGAAAAGGCGGCACAATTCCTGCCTTCAAAGAGCTTACAGTCTAACACAGGGGACATAACAAAAACCAACCCTTATGCCAGAAATACTACGAAAAGGGTAATTTAGGCAACTTTAATGACAGAAAAGGCGCTCCAGGAAAATCTGAAGCAGGAAACAAGACAAGAACAGAAATGGCAGAGAGTCATGTCTCAGGCAGAAAGTCTATGAAAGGGAAACAAGAAGTCTCTACAACTCATGAATTTGAGAATCAGTCCCCTAAACAATCAAGAGCGGAGCAATTATCTATTGACATCCTAGGAAAGCTTTGACTCCAACTTTGTTACCATTTCAAAGGAAAGTCCACTTTGGGTGATGAAGACCTATAATCCATGCCTTTACCTATCAGTTTCCTCTTTCCCCAAAGCACAGATGTCATCACCATGAAGAGCACATAAATAATTATGCACTTTCAGTAAATCTTAATAGACATTTGACAGGTTCTGCTAAAAGCCTGAATACAGAATTAGGGTTATGCATTCTTCTCCAAAGAAAGAAAGACCTGAAGTAGAAATAAGCCCCCTTTCCCTTTCTCTATGTGCTTCTGAAATGTCAGAGAAGCCTGAAAACCATGCTTGGTTTCAGTGAGAAAACTTGGATAAATGGATTCTGTTCTTTGATATATAGATAGGCTCTCTCATAATTTCAGGAGCAAAGTATAATAAATCTGCAAAACTATTGACTTTTAGGGCACCTATTTAAAAATCTTAAAATAAGCTAAAATATTGAATACAAGCATGTGTGTATAGGCTTCTTTGGACATTTTCACTTCAATCTAATGTGACCTCGTCTAAGTATGGTATGATTTATTACAATGAAGCCATCCTAAGGGAAAAGACCATAAAATAGATTACATTCCCCGGCAATCTTGGGTTGTGGTTTCTGAAAGGAACAGACGTGAATGTCTACTTCTCAAATAATGCAAAACTGTCGGAAGCAAATACCGTCCTGCCATGTATAAGATAACGGACTATGTTGGGATATTTTCGCAAGCAAATAAGATGAAAGGCTATGCGAGCTAAAATGGGCACAATATATTTTAGTGAAATGTCTTCTTTTTATTTTTTCTTGACCCAAGTTAGTCAGCATGCATTTATTAAGCTCCCATTGTGTTCCAGGCTCTGGGCTAAGTTGTGATGCCACTGAAATTTTGCTCATCAAACAAGGAAATCTTTTCCTATGTACATTCCACTACAATATTCTAAATATTATTCTGTTACCATCTCACACATCAATCATTAAATTTTTCATATCAGTAGAGCATGCCTTATAACAATGGCAGTAAAGGCCCATAGTCTTTCCATGTTATAGTATGAACAAGGTATATACTGTGCGCTGATTGGGCACAACTGATCTGTCATATCAAGGACTTTGAGGTATGGAGAACCACTCTATTGAGCATCTTGTGTTCTATCATTTATCATAAACATAACATAAGAAGGATTCATGATCTTGGTTGGAACATGATTTTAACTGAGCTATAGAACAAGATATAATAAAATTTCTAGTTAAAACAGTAATTTTGTGATTGCTTCAAGACCTTTACGATTAAATGATAAATTACATCCTCTTTTATTATATTAATAATGTGGTAAACAGAAACCATTAATGAAAATCAATGTTTTTATCAAATTCATTTTGTAACAGAGTTGTATTTCAGGTCTGCAGCATACTGGAAATTTCAAGTTATGATGTAATGTTTTTATTTAATATCCATTTTATTTAATATCTATATAATCAAAAGATTTTCTACTTTTTTGAGATTTTATTTTTTCCAAATGACAGTGCATTAAAAACAATTTCTACAACATAATTTAAAGAATATAATTTTTAAATTCTGATCTTTCTATAAGTTAGGCACACTCTATTAGACATGAAAGGATGTTATAAATTAAATGACAATATAAAAAAATTTAGCATACAATCCTAGAATATAATCCAAGGTATTGATATACCATTTTAAAAATCTGATCTTTTTGACACTGTAAAGTAGGTATTCATTATTAGAAATAAAATTATTTTAATAAATTAAATGAAAATATAAGAAAATTTAGCACACAATCATAGAATATATAGGCCAGGGGGTTGGCATATTCTAGTACCAAGAGTATTTAGCAGAAAAATTAAGGTAAGCTGTTACAGGTAACTGAAACATCACTAATATTTGTTTAAAAGAACTGCAGAGAAATCCAGATGATGGGAAAGAAGACTTATTTGTACATTGATAGAATATATGACAACATGAAAGTTTCTCCATTTAACATTTATGTAATAGATAACATCTGAAAATAATTATATAAAAAACACAGCTAAGTCTAAAGAAGCAAATTTCCCTCCATAAAAAAAAGTTTCTAAGAAAACTTTGTCTTTTAAAGATATGAAAATAAAATTCAGTGAGTATTTTTAAAAGGATTCTTATTTTATTAAACAACCCCCCAAAACTGGAAATAATTAACTGAACACACAGCAGATGAGATTTGAATATTTTTTATTTTGAGAATTGATGGATCAGAAAATTAATTCTATTTTAAAAGCTGAGACTGAAAAAATTAGATAGGAGCCTCTGTCAAAATTTTCCTAAAATTTCATTTTAAGCAAATAATAGGTTTAAAGAAAATAAAACATGTACTATGGTTGTTTTATTAAATACAGTAATGGCATTTTTAAGGATACAAACCCACAAATACAACCAGAATCTGAAACATTCCGTAAAAGTAAATTTTTCATTTTTACTAAAATATACCTTTTGTATTTTTATAAAGCAAATTTCTGTCTATAGTAGTGACTCAATGAGTCCCAGTGAATCTAACAAGTCTTTTTTTCAAGAACACTTCTCTCACATTTAAGCAGGAAGTTAACTGTGATTTTTGAAAAATCTCACCATGGAATACAACCTGCTGTGTTACCAGGAGACCTTGGCAAATAATTAACACTACCTGAAGCTATCTGCAACCGCGAGCAGAGAAAAGATCTCTGAGAGACCTGGGCAAGTGAAACTTCTTGTTATCTAGTCAAATGTCTAACATGATACCAAATGAGATTTCATTTGTTCAATTAAGCTACTTTTGTCTTTAATTCAGTGCTAATTCTACCCAGAAAGGCCTCACAGGATTAAAGTAAAAGAAATAAAGCTGTGATAACCCGAATCTTCTTGATATATGATATAAATAGTAACCTCTTTTTTTTTTCAGATTTAGAATAATCTCCATTGCAGCTTGAACATGTGTGTTATCTTCTAATACTATCAATGTCATTCAAAAGAAATAAATATGGATTCCTAAGCACAAAAGAAAACCATCTCACTATCTATATATTTTTTAATCTTTTTCCTTCATTTTCAGCTTGGTATTCATTTTTAAATGATCTGGGAAAATGAAGGAAAAAATTTACAAGTTCACTCATTTATTTATTTTTGGAGTTAACAACAATAACACAAAAAACTTTTTAAATACACTGACATTCCTAAATCAATACATTGATACTTCCATCACAAGAAAATGATATCTCATTTAGAGATCAGAATGTTCAATTCTAATTTTGCAAATATATAGAATTCTCCGTAGAATTAAAAGACCAAAAAGCAATTTATCAGTAGACACATAAAGTAAACATATTTCTTTCAAGCATGGACTCCTGTGTTTATTTATAAAGAATGAAAGCACTCCAAAAATAATATTTTCCACTCTGCAAGTGCCAATTATTACTTCCATTTCTAAAGAAATGCCTCCCTCAATGCTTTCTTCAAACATTCAAATCCCAGTTTAATAAAAACAAATGGCATTCCTCATTTCTTTAAAATTGCACATTTGATATCCAAAGCTTTGCTTTTTTAACAAGACACTAACACTCTGAAATTTGGTAATTATGCATTCATATGCCAGAAAACTGCAGCTTTCTTTTCAGGTTGTTGTATGTGATAAATATATTTATAACCTTCCGATGTAATGAATTGGCTTAAGAGTATGAACAAAACAGAAATCACAAATATCATGAGTTGCTCAAATAAGACAAAAGTAGAGGCTAATTGGTCCTAAAACTTTCCTCTGAGTATTTCTATACAGAATTAAAGAAAAATTATAAACAGAATATTAATATCAGTTACAAAGATCATTAATAGTATTTTAATCTCAATCTCATGGTAATCATACATCTAGTGTTTTTGTTGCACAATTATACACAATCCGAATTCAAAACTCCTGAAACAGTCAGATAATCTAGTGATTTTTATGCTGCTAAAATTACAGAGAAACAAACTAAATAAATGCCATATTTTAGTACTGAAAATATGGCCAAGTCTAAACTCCAGACTCCTTTGGATACTGGATACCTTACATTTCAGAGATAAAGCTTTTCTGTGATCACACCATTATTTTTGACTTAGCTCTAAGAATACCCAAGAATCATGTTATTTTCATCTAAGAAAGTTAACAGATTAAAATTTTTCAAACAAGATAACTGAATACATTTTTTAAAAATCCATCTCAAACACTTTCAATATTTACAAACCACAAATTATACAAAACCTAATTTTCTTATTCAAAAAGACATGGATTCGAAGGAACTTTGACTACCTAGATCAATCTCTTTTAGTCTCGTGACCCCTTTACACTCTTAACAATTTTTGAGTATTCCAAAGGCGCTTGTTTATATGGGTTATACCCATCAAGATTTACCATGTTAAAAATTAAAACATCTTACTATTAAAATTATGAAAATAATTTTGACTTCGTAGACTTCCTGAAAGGGCTTTGGGGACTAGACCCCTGGAAGTCCCTAGATCACATTTTGAGACCTACTACTACTATGGGCCAAAATATTAAATCTTTGTGTTGAAACGAACCATAGCCAATCATTTATAAAGGTCAAAAAATGGAGACCGGAGATGACATTCTGCAGGTGGAGATGAGTTTTGTGTATGGATAAAGCAGCTATTATTTTTTCTCTCCATTCAAAAACTGAACTTTCAGATGCACATACATCTTGCAGTGCTTGGCATGGAGTAGGGTGTGAGTATACAAAGGAGTAAACTAAAATGTTATGATATATTAATATATCAATTTTTTGACTGCCCTCTAGTGGCAAATAGGCACAGTTCTTAGAAGACCTATCATGACAAAGACACAAGGTGTTGACTATTTTAAAAATAAATAAATAAAGCAGTGAGATGCAATAAAATGGTGAAATCAATAAATAAGGATCCTTAAATCAGGAAGTTCGCTCAATCAGATACCATACTTCCCCTTAGCAGTGAACACCTGCCTCAATCCCATACCCTGTGACAAAAATCCAAAATGACTATATCTAAAGCGAAGTCAATATTTAAATTGCACTAAACTTACGCCAAATATGAAATAAGAAATGAAGAAGAAGAAAAGATCATTGATCAACCATTAAAATCAATATAAGCAACATAAAATATATATGTGTATATATACTATGCCAAAGCAACTAGTTAAAAAAAAATTAAAATTCAGCTAATTAGTTGTTTTATCTATATAACACCAAATAACCAGCTCGGTTGATTTTTTTAAAAACAAACTGACTAACATGCTTCTTCTATACCATGTAGATAATATTGTTTGCAAAAGATGTTCATATTCTTTGTATGGAGTTAAAATTATAAACCAATAAAAGAGGAAATGGCTTCAAAATTCCATAAAACTAAACTAATACTCAGTTCTTTAATGTAAGACACTTCATAAATTAAAATATCAAAATTTTTTTCAAGTATAAAAATTACTTTGATACTCAACATTTTGTAACTAAATTAACCTCAAGTTGCTTTTTCATCAGATTAGATATACTGCTTTTTTTACTCCTGAACAGCCATATATATTACATATGTGCATTTATACATATGTATGTGTATGTATATATATACACATATATGTAAATATATTTATATATAGTTCTACTTCATGCTGCTTTGTTTAACTTTGCATTAATTAATTTTAAAATTGGAAATACTGACTTTTCTGAGTAAATATAACATCTAACAGAGTTCATTGGCCTAGATGTTTTCAAATGTACCATATACTCTGGCCTTCAAATCAAAGAAAAAGATTAATAGCTTTACACAGAGGAAAGGCAATTATTTAGGAAGTGCAGTCTTGCAGAAGAGTAGGAGTACTCCACAAACGAAATGAAAAGGATGGAAAGCAAAAACAAAAGCAAACAAGATGCAAACTGATGGGACAGACACTACACAAATTTTGCCTATAAAAGTAAGATTTTTCGCTTACAAAAGCAATGCATGAAAGAGGAAGAGGAAGGAGGAGGAAGACAAAGAGAAAAAGGTGAAGGAGGAAGACGAAAAGAGAAGGGCGGAGGTAGAGAAGAAAAAGGAGGAGGAAGAGTAATAGAAGGAAGAAGAGAAAGAGAAAAAAAGGAGAAGGAGAAAACAAAGAGGTGGGGAAAAATTTTCATTACACACAAATCTGATAAGAATCTGGCATCCAACAGCTTCAATGAAGGGGCACCAATTTTAAAGATGAAGACCCATTCCCTAATCATTGAGATGAAAGGATGTAACCAGATGCTGTTTCAAAAAGCAAGATGCAAATTAACAACCACTATCTGTAAAGTTACACAAAGTTGCTAATAATCAGAAAGGTGAAAAGTAAAATAGCTCTGAGATACTATCTCACACTATCTAGAGTATCTGGACCAGAATGGGCTCACATCCATCCTATAATTCTGAACAGAACAGTAACTGTGGCAGGGCAACGGGAGTTTTGTCCCAACAGTATAATATGAGAAGTATGATGCTTCCTCATGGTGGTTCTCTGGTAGACATCTCTAAGTCCCCTGCTTGCCCTGAACACCCAAAGGGGCTGCCTCTCTCACTGGAACCCACCTCCCTCCAAATACCCAAAGGCTGTATCTCACTCCAACTTACTTGCTTTCTCCTGGTGCACTAGAATTCCTAGCATGGCTCTGATTGTGAGCTTTAGCAGGAGAGAGACAGTAAAGGTCCTACTTCAACTGATTCAAAGATGAGGATCTGAGCACTCAATCTACTTGTGGCCTATATTCTTGGTGCATCTCATTGATGGAGAGTCATGGAGCGATGGGGTTACCGAACTCTCATCTAGTATGAGTTAGGTCCAGGGAATCTAAGTGCTGTGGAAAGAGCTCTGGATTTGAACCCCAGCTCTGCTATTTACTATCTATGTGACCTTTGGCAAATCACTTAATGCTCTCTGGGCCTCATCTTCATCATTTATAAGAGAACTGAACTAAAGACCGTTTCTAGCTCTAAATCTCCGATTTATTTAGCCTTAAAGATGAACCACCAAGTAAAGATTAACATTTTTTCACCATTTTTTGTTTCTCAATCACTAACTGTAGAAGAGAGAGCACTGAATGTGATGAAGTTTGGGGCAACAGCTGGTGAAATGGGAGGGTAGTTGGAAGTCAGCAAATATAACTGATATATGATACATTGAAAAGAATAGCAGATATAGAATCAGGAGAGCTAGGTTAAAGTCCCATCTCTGCCCCTGGCTAACTGTATAAACCCTGGGTAAATCAAAATGATCATGACTGAGTTCAGTTCCCTAATCCATTAAATGGGTATAATGCCAATTCTTCCTACCTCATAGGGTTGTTGTGGAAAAAAAAAAGTGATCTGTAATTTATTGACACATAAGCTTGTTTTGGTTCCTCTAGATGTAAGAGATGAGAAGAAGCATTATTACTATGAGTAATTCTTTTATGCTTGGAAAATTAGAGTTGGTGAGAATGGAGAGTGACTGCTTTATCACAATTACTGGCTATCAACAGCCAATCAAACCCATACAAAGCAAAAGAAAGAGGTCAAGAATGAGCATTAAAGAAAGAAAAAACACTTAAAAGCTATTTCACAATCAATTTACATATATTTTGGCCCTAATGAATCAAATACAACCTAAAGTTAATTTTCCAAGGTACAATTTACATGAAATCAAGAGAGATTTTAAGAGTAACAGAGACGAATAAGTACTTAAATCTCTGTTAATGGTCTGATTTATTCTATGAGACATTCATTGCACTGATAAGGCCATGCTTCCCAATAAAAAGATAATGATGATGGAAACATTGGATCCTATATAGTCTAACAAGCTTTGTTAACACTTTTTCTTTTCTTTGTACCTTTCTTTCCTCTCTCTTTTTTCCTTGTGCCATAGCCTGCCTTAGACTAATTATTGAGTGAACCCATAAATGTGATATTTGAAGAAACGTGGCTCTCTAGACACCATCTATTCTGAAACAGGTTAAACTTTATGAGGTGGACATTAGTAACCTTTCTGAAAATTCAAACAAGTGTCAAAACTAGTGTCAGTAATGACCTACTATGTGACAATAGTAATAGAAGGTACTCTGCAGCAGTCCCACATATCAATAATGTATTCTATTAACATTTATAGCGGTTGTTCTTTGAGTATATGTTCTCAATGCCTAGCAATGCTATATAGCCTACTGTCAGCTCTAAAAGTTCATTCTTTAACAATGGAGACAGAAGGACTCAAAGAGAGCCATAAAAAATAAAAAAATAAACTATTTTGAATCAATATAATAAAGAATGGAGTATTTTTTAAAAATCTGCTTTGTAACCACTCTGGGTCTCATTTAGTTTCCTCATCTGTAATATTGAGGGGCTTGATTTTGAGCTATGACAACTTTTTTAGACCTAAGGTTCTATGAACTGCAAGCTGTAACTGACTATTCAAGTAATTTTTTCCCATACATCTCTCTACTTTAAAAGTCAACTCTTCATATTAAAAAAAAAAACCCAGAAAAAAATCACATTTCTCTAGTGTCAAAGAAAATGTCAATCCAACTAAAAATTTCAACTTCTCAACAAGCTCACTCCCTCACTAAGCCCAAACAATTAACCTTAAACATCACACACAAGATCCATAGCTCCGTTGTCCATCTGCTTTATAATGGCAGGGGAATGAGAGGAAAGAAAAAAACACACACCTGTTTTGTTGTGCACAGGAAATATGGTAAAGAGGAAAAGAACCAGGAGGAGCATGGACTAGAATGGCAAGAGCTAAATTCATTCATTTGAAACACCAATAAAGATCCTGGGGAGTTCACCTAGGATCATAATAAGAGTTCATTGAACCCCGTATGGGTCATTTTGGAAGAAGGCAAATATCAGTACTATCAGGGCATTTCAAATGAAAATATCACTGTTTTTTAGAGGACTGGAGAGTTACATTCAGGAACTCCTCGAAGATAGATCTTAAATTATTTAATAATACCTTTCCACCCGTTTGTTCCACTAAAACAAAAATATTCATCTCTTAGTTCCTTTTCCTATAGCTGACTGTGTGTATGCATGTGTGCAATGTGCTTGCACATATATGTGTGTGTGTGTATAAATAAAATATATACTTACCAGCTGTGTGACCCTGGGCAAGTCATTTAACCCTGTTTGCCTCAGTTCCCCAACTGTAAAACAAGCTGGAGAAGGAAATGTATTTTTGCCAAGAAAATCCCAAACAGGGTCATGAAGAATCAGACATGACTGAAAAAGGCTGAAATATGTATACACATATGTATATAAATATATATATGTATGTATATATATGTGTATGTATATACACATACATTTATATTTCACACCAACATGTAGTTAATTAGACAACAACTGGGTTCATCAGTGTCTCTCTATATTATATATATAAAATAAATATGTATACACACAAACACATGAATGTCAGACATCGCAAATGGAGAATGAGTTGGTCTCTGAATCGAAACAAGTAATAGAATACTCTATTTTTGGAAAAAAATTTAAGGCTATAATGCAGACTATAATGGAGAGGTGCATCATGGACTCAAGTAGGTTGTAACACATTGCAAGACAGGAATCAGAAAGGAGTTACTAAAGAAATATATGAATGATAAAGAATACGGGCTGCTTACATGTCAAGACCAAGGGATAATATGCATTCCAAGGGATTAATATGCACTCCACTGACTTCTCAGACGTCGAGAGAAAGTGAGAAAGTTCTCCAGCAGGTTGAGTGGATCCCTGTCGTAAACTTATATGAGGACAGGGGCAGGAGTCACACAAAATGAGCAGGTAGGGATGGGGTGCAATCTACCTCATTGGAGGGTATAGCCATATTAGGGAGGTCACAAGTCCATTTGAGCACTTCAGCTTAAGTATATTTTCCACCATTCAGAAAGATCAAATCAAAGAGAAAAAATTATGAAAAGAACTCCTAGAAAGTTGGAAGTGTTTCACGGTAATCTGGGGAATTCTACATTCTTCTCAATTCCTTGAGTTCAGGAATAGACAAATCCAAATAATTATGTAATGAAGGGGGATGAGGAGAGGAAGCGAGCGTTTATTAGGTTACTATTTTGTGCCAGGCACTGCACTAAGTGCATTACCATTATTATCTCTTTTAATTTTCACAACAACTCTGGAAGGCAGGTTCTATTATCATCCCCATCTTACAGTTGAGAAAATTGAGGCAGAGAGCAGTTAAGTGACTTGCCTAGGGTCACACAATAAGTATCGTGGATTTGAACTGAGGTCTCCGATGCCAGGCTCCGTGATCTAACCATTGTGCCATCTCACTGCAAAGGCAGACATGAAAACCATCTGTATCTAGCCACATTGGAAATCTCATATATATGTATGTATATGTATACATGTAATATGTACATATGTGTGCACACATACATACACACACAACCAATCAGAAATGATGAGCTCCCCCAAAGAGTAAGTTTCCTGGTATCTGCCTTTCTCATGAGTTAAATTACATAACAAGAAGAAATATGTGCATGCAGCTATGAGAGGGTTACAATTTGTAACGATACAAAGTACCAAGATATCCAACTGAAGAACGACTATTTTCCTAAATTTCCTCTGACCCTGTGGAATTATAGCATACCCTTAAGTGTCTAAAAATACTGCCACTGTCACAAGTATGGTTTTTGAAGTACATGACTAGGCCACCAAAAACAACAAAAAAATTTCCTTTGAATAATTTCATTGAATATTTTATCTTCTCAAAAAAGAAAAAAAAAACAAAAAAGGAAAGGTGGCAAAAAATAAAATTAAATTAGTTTTAAAAAATAAACATTTCATAAAGTAACTAATTTATCGATGTGTTTATTGAAAATTTTCAGCTCCAAATTTCACATTCCTGAGGTCAAGAAATCCTTGACAAGAAAGAGGTTACAATTAAAAAAAACCACAGGCCAGCACAATGGTATCATCACAGATAGCATTTTCTTTTTAAGGTCTTTGCCCTTTGTAAACTGGTCTGAGGTTCACACCAGGGGCAGACAAGGGGAAAATGTTAAATGACGGGAAGTTAAGTTGAAGGAAGTCTATTGGCCTGGTTGCTCACAAAGAGCACTGCCCGGTGAAAAGATTCAGGGCGCTCTAACGGGAAGTGGTAGATAACCAAAGTCTTGAAAGCAGAGATCTTTTCTTTTTTCTGCAGTTAAATATTACCAACAAAGCCTAGTACAAACCATTTCCCAACCTTCCCCACTCTTTTTGGGTTGGACCAGGACCACTTGGGTTACCTGTGTCTCAAGGCATCCCAGATATCCAACTCTGGCAAACCCATGCTTTGGGAGAAAACATCACGAAGGAAGAAAATGAAGTCAGAGGTACTGTAGTTCAGACTCTATTTAAGAGGAGGGCAATAAGGGTATAAGTTTACATTCTTTGGCTATGTAATCTTGGGCTAACCCCATAACTTTTCTGGGACTCAGTTGCCTGGCTTTTAAAATGGGGATAATAAAAATTTCTTGTCTGCTGTGGTATCAAACAGGTACCCAAATTCAAAGCCTTGAAATTATCTTTGATTCTTTCCCCCACCTCTGATCTGTAAAACCAATTAATTGCATAAATTCAATATTCCAAATCTACAATATTTCTATTTCTACTGCCATCACCCGAGGTGAGTACCATTCACTATATCTTTGCTTGGGTTATTACCTTGCCCTTAAACAGTCTTCATCTCACTTTCTTCGTTTCCCAAATCCTCTCTCTCTTGTATATGCCTACTAATTTAATTTGTACAGGTCTTTTCATTCCACCCCACCCTGCCCACTCTAAATTTTCAATAGTTCCTCACTGATCACTAAATAAGCTAAAAAATCCTTAACCTGAAATATAAATCACTCTTACAATATACTCCCCAAGTACCTCCCCACACTTAACTACCTTACTTCAGTTTAGCAAAACAACACTCACCGTTTTGTCCAATTCCCATGATTCTGCTCATACCACTTTCTGTGTATAGAATGCATTCTCCGCCCCCCCCCTTCTTTCTGGCCCTATTATCTTAGCTTGTGCAAATTATAGCCATACTCCAAAACTCCTCTCAAATGCCACCTGGATTATAAATCTACTTACAAGTGATCTCTCCTCTCTAAATACTCAGAGCATACCATTTATATTGTGCCCTTATTATATTTTAATTCATCTTACAATTTTTAGTATGCTCATCTTCTCCCCTCTACCAGGCTTGAATTCAAGGACTTTGCCCTATTTCATAATTTCAATTACCTTATCTCTAATAGGAAGGGTTTGGCTTAGATGACCTTTGAGGTCCTTTTCACCTTTAGATCTGAAGACCTTACGATCTATGAGGTCCAGAGAGCTGAAAAGACTTACTAAAGGTCACACATAGATAGTAAATAGCAAAGGCAGGTGATTCAAACCCAAGTTATCTGACTCCTTCTCCCACTGCATCTTTATTTATCTTTCTAATTCCTTCAGAGGCTTATACAATCTTTGGCACATAACATTGCAATAAATATTTGCTGTCGTCAGCTCTTTGCTATATTGAGCTCTAAGATCTAGGAGACCCTTTGGGTTTTATTTGCACCCCTGGCACTGTGGTATGGTAAAAAGAGTTATGGATTTGGAGTGCGTTCCCATCGCCCTTTTGGGTATTCCCTTCCTGGGATAAGTCACTTAAACTAATTTTTCTCTTTTTCTTCTTCTGTAAAAAAGGGGTCGGGAGTACATGGCTTTTGAAGCGTCTGACATCTAGATCTCTGAACATATGGTTAAGCTTACATCTCTGGGCCTCAGTTTCCCTGTTTGTAAAATTTTAAGAGTCAATCCAATAAACATGAATTTAGTGCTTATGAAGCACAAGGTACTGTGCTAACTGCTAAGGAGTCAAAGACAAACAGAGAACAGCCATTGCCCTCTATAAACTTATATGGAGGTAGAGGGGCACAATACAGTCACAGATAATAAAGATAAGAAAAAAATTTTGAAAACACATTTAGCGATTACGTCTAAGATCTTTTCCAGAATTTAATCTTGTGATCCCCTGGGAATCCTTACTTAATATTTGCAGTCTAGAGTTTTAGTTTTCTGTTTTTCTAAGGCAAAGAATGGCTTCTTGGGAGTTTAGGATGGGCACACTAGAAAGGCAGAGTTTGGGGGTTTTCCCTTTGAAAAGCCATTTAACTGAACTATGGTTACCTTAACTGTTTTTACAATAATCATTTTAATGCTGCTTTAGCATACAGTGTCCAGAACTGGAAATCACCAAGACCCTATGGGCTAAGGTTTTCACCTCCTCCCTGATTTATTTGTGACTAGATTAAGCTGACAAGAAACTTTATAACTTTAGAATAGCAAATTCCTTGTCACTAAATCTCTTGTCTCTAGGGTTCATCTTCCCATTCCATAAGTTCAAAGGTGATGGGGTCAATGAATGCAGGTTTACATGTTCCAGATCATGATTAGTAAGAGAAATACAAAATAAAATAACTCTAGATTTCACCTCACATCCTGAAAATTGTCAAAGACCAAAAAAAGCATGGGAGCAGGCAATGCTGGAGGGGTTGTGAGAGTCACATGGCTACAATGCTGGCGAAGCTATCCATTAGTCCAACTCTTCTGGAAAAAACATTTAGAATTATGATTTGAAAAAAGTGATTAAAATCTCCATTTCATTTGACCCAGGGATCCTGAACTACAGATATACCTCAAGAAAGGAAAAGACAGAACAAGAGTTACCAAAACATTAATAGCTACGCTCTTTGAGATAGCTAAGAACTAGAAACCAAGTAAGTTGTCCAGTGATTAAAAGAATGGTGAAAAAATTTACTTTACATGAAGAAAATGGAATAATATTGTTCAGGAAGAAATAATAAATATGAGAAATTCAGAGAAATATGAGTAAATCTGTTGTGAATTGATGAAGAGCAGAAGCAAAACCAAATCAACATGTACAACTATAAAAAATGAAAAAGTTACTAAAATGAAGCTAAAATCCAAATAGCAAAAAAAAACCACGAAGGTCCCAAAGACAATGAAGCCTACCTCCTTCCTCATGGTACAAAGGTACTGAACTCCTAAGAAGAGTTATACTATATATTGTCAGAGATGGACTATTATGATGGAGGTTGTTGCTTATTTTTTTCCACAAGAGATAATTCAATCAACAGAGAAAGAGTGCACTCCTAACAGCACCACCAACCCTAAAAGGCTGAGATGTAGAGACAAGAGGTATGACTAAAATATTTTTTAAAAATATTCTTAATAATTTATTTGTAGATTCTGGCATGCTTAACCAAGCTAAAAAAAGGCTTCTGTAATTTTATCTGGTGACAGAAATCACCATGCATTCATACATTCAAATACTAATGCAAATGGGCTAATAAGACTATAACATTCATTCAACAGATATCCCACTATGACATCATCAGAATCACTGCTCAGTGGAATGGAGAGAAGGAACTATGGTCAAGTTCTATTCTGACCACTTATTAACTTTATGACCTTGGTAAATTGCCTCATCTCTTCTCTTTAAGGCTCAGTTTCAGAATCTATAGGATGGGAATATCAATATTTGCAGTACTCACCTCATAGGATTTTTATGGAGCAAAGGTTTTGCAAAGCCTAAAACTCCATAAAAGTGTATTATTACATGTATATATCTTAATAATTATGTTCCCATTTCCACTGGAGACACAATAAATACTGTTATATTTTTAGAAACAAGGTAAAGTTATATATAATCCTAAGCAACACGTTAAACCTCCTAATTAGCCACAGTGAGAAATCTCTTTTAAAAGTTTTTAGGTAATCCAAATGTGTTCTCACTGTCTAAACAATACTGACAGTCCACATATAGTCAATATTTTATTGCTTGAAGCCCAATTATCCAGTTTCTAGTTTCTAGTTTACCAATTTTATTTTTTCTCTTCTGCCTATTTTTCTGTCCTCTCACTGCTTATTAAAACTTCCAGAAGAGAATGGAAGTAAAATTCAAGACAGTCAATTTTTGTACTGTTGGCAAATATGGTAAAAGACTGTTTGGAGGTGGAGTCTGAAACCACTGAACAAAACAGAATTGTTGTGTTATCTACAGATTGCGGCCATCTAGGACATAGCTTGACCTGCATTCCCACAGACGATCAAGAATTTGATGTAGTAATTTCCATAGGGCTGAGATATAGAAAATGCCATGAAAAATTGCAATTATTTAAATATATTTAAATAATATAAATAAATATATAATAAATAGTGTTGGATGTGGCAACCTGTTATAAAGTTTGTATTGTGCATATTTTAATAGTCATATGTAAGTTCACAGATATTTAATCTCCTTTGAAATAATATTTCATTAGTGTCACCTGATTATAGAATCCCAGAGGACAGTATCTAATTATTATCATCACTGTGCATTTCACCAAAAAAAAAAAAAAAGGTTAAGAAAAATCTAAAGAATCTAATAATTAAATGAAGGCCAAGGCTATGCAGAAAAATGACACTAACATCCATCCAAATAACCTGGTCTTGAGCGATAATGCCAACTTAAAAGTCAGTTTGATTTAACATAATGTGATGTGATGGTATCACCAAAAGAGGGGAACGTCAGCTTCACATGGCTAAATGAACAAGAGTGATTGAAACACACTCTCTGGAACTTCCTTGTAATCTCTGAGCCTCAGAACTGGCCCATTCCCCCAAGGTCCTCCAGACTTCTAAGAACTATTCTAAACCAAAGCAGCACCTTCTATCTTCTTCAACTTTACCCAACACAGGTGGCAACCAGCAAAAATACTCAAAGTCAGGAGACGGAGTGTCGTGTTCAAGGTACAGCTTTTAATAACCTGCCCCCCCCCCCAATTTGTGTAGTCTTCTTTTACCTTACATTCTCTGCCCCACCCCAATACTCTTCAATCTAGCAGCACTGACCTTATTACCGTTCCACCTCCCAAATCCAGTCATTTTCAATGGCTACCACTCCTGCGGGGAATGTTCTCCCTCCTCATCTCTGCCTGGAGGTTTTCTTGACATTCTAGCTAAAATCCCACCTTCCACAGGGGGAAGCTTTTCCCTAGCCTCCTTAAGTTTAGTTAATTAATAACAAACTATAAATAAATATATAAAAACTAGAAATAAAAATGAAATAAAATAATAAAAATAATTAATCTGTTAATTATTTCCAATTTATCTCATACATATACACACATACACACAGACACACACACATATATATATATATATACACACATACACACAGATAAACAGATAGCTTGTTTATACATTACATAGTCGTTTCTATGTTGTCTCTTCCATTAGACTCAACTGTCTGAGAGCGTTGACTGCTTGGCACATAGTAGGCACTTAATAAATATTTACTGACTGATTGGAGCAAATGGCCTTCTTCAATTAAACTAAAATCATTCTCAGTCTGATGTTCCTCAACAAATAAAAGACAATTTTACAAAAGTCCCTTCTGTACTAATGGTGGCCTGTGCCAGGAACTCATTTTCCAATGTCCCTGGTAACTATTGGGACCCTCCTCCCCTCTACATAGCTGCTGGTGGAGATTTCCCTTTCTTTTCCTCCTTTCCATCCCTTCTTGTCACCATGAGATCCCAGAAAACAGGGCTGGGGAAACTTAATCCCAACATGGGAGCTGCATCAGGGGAAGGCATGTTCCTGGAGTTGCCATATGGAGCACAATAACAACTTTTCCACCATCTTGTGTCATTCTAAGAGGTTTTTAGATCGCATAATGCCGTTAGTGAAGCTACAAAATGCATTGAATGGGCTATTGTGGGTTATCCTGGGAACATAACCACCATGAATTGTTCTGGGGAGATCTGTTTCAAATTCCAAAGGACTGACTTATAAATGAACTTTTAAAGTCTGACACATCCATTACCAGAGGATTTTTTTTTAGTAAAGTCATTTTATATGTAAAAATGTGGAATGTTTACCATACAATACTGATTCTAAAATAAAAATAAGCATACAAGTGACACTGAAAAAGGAGAAGATTCTTGACCTGACAAGATTTTTTTTTAACATCATGGAATGAGAACTCGACTGAGGTCAGGTCGACCCAGGTTCTAGCCAGACCTCTGCCACTAACTAGCTGTGTGACCTTGGGCAAGTCACTTAACCTTACTAACTAGCCATGTGACCTTGGGCAAGTCATTTAACCTTTAAGAGCTCTCAGTCTTTTCATCTGTAAAATGAGAGGAGCAGACCAGATGATCCCTAAGGCCTCTTTCAGCTCTAACATAGTATGATTCTTTATCTGCTTTGCTCTAAACCACTTTCAGTAAACTGACTTACAGCAGGGCATTCAGAAAAATTTCCACTATCTAACAAATAACTCACTTAGGTCAGACAGATGAGTGAGACCGGTGACTTCAGGGACCTAGTGTAAATTGCTAGCTTTGTATAGATCTGATCCTACAGTATATAAAAACCTTCCATACTTTTTAAGGATAACCCTGCCCGAGGGAAGAGTTAGTGTTCATGGTCCCTTCTAACTCTGATTCCATTACTTTTTGCTAAAAAACGTTCCTGTCCCAGATGGATATTTTGTAATTAAAAAATTCAAATTTGTAAGAACTCCTGCTCCAAAGTGTCCTGGGAAATCTGATAGAGCAAGAGAAAGAAAATATAATAAATTTTTTTTCCTTTGCATTTGTGTAATAATGTGGTATGTGTGTTCTCTCTTCATCTCTTTCTTTATGAAGTTATGTATGCATATTTTATTATTTAACTATTTATATTCAGCATGCCATTTTATCTAATAATGATATCATTTTCCTAAATTAATCGGGCATCATAGTAGAGTGGAAAAAGTACTAGACTAAGACAGGAGACCTGGACTATTCAACTCTCAGCTCTCCCATTAAACAGATAGATGACCTTGGGTAAATCACTTCACATCTCAGACATCAGTTTTCTCATAAAATAAGGGGTTGCACTGGATATTTCCCAAAGTCCCATAATGACACCTCACATTTATATTGCTTTAAGGTTAAGTGCTTTCTTCACAGCAACTCTGTGTGGCAAGCACTGCAAGTATGGTACCCATTTTATAAATGAAGAAACTGAGACTCAGGCATTGAATGACTTGGTGAAGCTGGCTTTCAACCATGTGTCTCTCTTGACCCATTTTTCCTCCTACTCTACACTCTCCATCCCAACTTTGTGATTCACAGTGACATTAGAGACAGACATAATGCCTGGACCTCTGATTTCATTTGGTGTAGTGGGTATCCAGTGCATAACTTCCTCTACCAAGGTGGGTCAGCATGAATACCTTTTCTGCAGCTTAAGGTCTGTAGAGCATCCCAGAATTCTTCAAAGTTTAATGACTTGCCCAGGGTAACTGAGACAATATGTATCTGAAACTGGACTTGAATCCATGTCTATTCATTGTCATAACAAATGAAATGTGAACTGGACAGACTGAAAATATCTTCATGTTTTGAAAATCCAAACAAATGTTAACATCAGAAAAAAATGTTAGTAGTGGTTAATACCAAACAAAGGCAGGCAGATGAAATCTCAGCTTTTTAAGGGCACTACTTTTGACTGCGTTTCTTTATTCTGGTTTCTAAGTTCAACTAAGTAGTGAGTATTTAATTCTGAAGGCTTGGGTAGTGATCATTAATACTTAAGAACAAAAATTAGCTTATTGAGCATTTTACTTCCAACTGAGATCTTCATAGATCTGTTTGAACTTTCTGAAATCTCTTCTGACCAAATCCTAAAAGATCCGAAAAATAGATCATAAAGAACCTCCATCGTGACTGATTTCCTGGCAGGTAGTTTCAATAAATTTCTAAGAAGTTAATACTGAGGTTGGATTTTGACTACAAAGTCACTGTCAACAACTTTTAAAACTAGCTAAATTATTGATGTAAATCATTTGAATCTGAACAGGTAGTTATGACAGCAACTTCTTGGCTCTTGTTAATGAAGACCACATTTCCAAGACAGAAAATGAAGTTCTGAGTATTTCAAAAGAACAAAGTGAAGGCTATTTATTGCTTTTAAGTTAAGCTATAAAGTTAAAAATGCCAGAAACAAAAGTAGGATTTTTTACTTTTCCCTTTCTTATGTCTCCTGCATGTTGTAGATTAAGTTAAAGCTTATATTAAGAATGTTTAATAGGTTACTGGAAGAACCTCCGGAAATCAATCTTACCCAGATGAGTCATCACAGAACAAGTAAATGCAAACAAAAACTAAGTTATACGGCAAAGGTATGAAATACAAGGAAGAAGTAAAGAGAAAATTATCATGTATTCTTTCAGTGGGCAGTCAATAAACTTATCACACACTTGAAAAAGATGCCTTTCCTTATCCACAAAATGTTGCAGGTAAATGAAAACAGAATCACAGAATTCTAGAACAAGAACAGACATTAGATGACTTTAGTTTGTCTCAGAGATGAACAAACTGAGACAGAGGGAGGTGAGATGAAATTCACACTGGGTCCCTGAATTCACTGACATTTAGCTTTAAGTATATTTTTCATTAGCCAGTTGATACTAGGAGGCTAGGTGGCACAGCGGATAGAGTGCTGGGGAGTCAGAAAGATTCTTCTCCCCGAGTTCAAATCTAACCTTAGACACTTACTAGCTGTGTGACCCTGTTTGCCTCAGTTTTCGCATTTGTAAAATGCAAACCACTTCTTCATCTCTGCCAAGAAAACCCAAAATGGGGTCAGGTAGAGTTGGACATACAAAGTTGATGGCAGGGACTGTATTGGAAGCCTGATTCCTGGTCCAGCGTTCGACCATATTGCAAATAATAATATTAACCATTATCATTCATGTCAATATTATTGTTAGACTGACCCTGTGATTTCATTGGCACATTGCAAACTTAAAGAATGCAGAATGTGCTCATTGTCAGTCAGAAGGCAAGGGATTCAGACTGCTGGAGTGGAAATCTTGATTCTGAAGTGAAACAAAGTTAACAAAAGAATTGCTTTTTGAAAGAAAAAAAATATTTAAATTAATGTTTGAGCCCGTGGGTAATTCCACTGATTAAGGCAACTGTTAGAGATCATAAAGTAACTCTCTATTACTAAGCAACAAAGAAACAAGATTTATAAGGACCGTATAAAGTACAGTCTCCTGGCTTCAGACTTTCACACTGTTCCATGAGGCTCAGTTCACCATCCAAAGCCCTAACTCATACACCCCACGAGTTATAACTATATACTGCTTTGGTCTCAAAATTTTCTAGTTATATCTATTTTCTTAAATTCTGAAAATTATGAGGTAACACTGGCTGAATTTTGCATTATGCTACCAATGAACAGCCAAAGACTGAAATCAAATATCTGCGTCTTTCTTGATGAAAGTTTATGGTGTAAAGAGAATTTACAACGGGGGAGTGGAGGAAGGAAGGTGAGGAAGACTGACAACCTGCAGCCAGAGGCATTTCCCTCAACTCCAACCACACCTCTCTGGCTCTGGAATGCATTTGCCACCCATCCATCCACCCCTACTGAGGAGAGAGAGAAAAGGGCAAGAAGAGAGTAGAACAACAGATGGGAGAAAAGGACGGGTGCCCTTGAGCACTTTGAAGTAGGCTAGAGCAGAATCAAGGACACCATAAGAAAAGTTACCCTTTTCTCTTCCTCACCATTTCTTTCTCCCCAGAGGATCCAGTGAAGAACTCTGGCTTTCTTTTGTTTACCTGGAGTTCCTTTCATCCCTACCTTTAGGTGATTCACAGAACTGAATAAACTCTTCCAACTAACAAGCAGCTAATGTTCAGGAAGGTAATGGTTTTCTTTGTTCCTTCTTGTTTTGTGGCAGATAAATCTACTTGGCTCCCTGACTATCTCTGGTTGTTAAGACCTGAGAATATCACAGGAAAAGTGGAAAGAACCTTGGATTAAGGAGAATCCTAATGCTGGAGTCTGAATCCTGGCTTTTACTCTAACTGCTCATATGCCTTGGGCAAGTTCCTTTGCCCCACTGAGACTCAACTTCCTCTTCTGTAAAAATCAAAGAGAATGGACTAGATCAGGGGTGGGAGACCTGCAGCCTCAAGGCCACATGTGGCCCTCTAGGTCCTCAAGAGACCTTTTGACTGAGTCCAAACTTCACAGCCCAAATCATCTTAATAAAAAGATTTGTTCTGTAAAACTTGGACTCAGTCAAAAGGCTTCACCCAAGGACCTAGAAGGCTACATGTGGCCTCAAGGCCAAAGGTTCCTCCTTCCCCCACTAGATGATAAAGCATATGGGACAAAGAATCATCATGATCAAGTTTATGTATGTGCATGAGACTGAGAAAAGTTTTTTGTTTTGTTTTGTTCTTTCTCCCATTAATCAATTTAGGGCATCCAGAACTAGTGTTTAAAATTCCTGTTGTATCGAAAGGGATTGGTACATTTGTGATTCTTTATGTGAATACCCTAACCAGTTGGAGTTGGACAATCCCCCTAGTGATTCTGGCAATACTTTATCAATTAGGATCATAGGATTTATGGCTAAAAGGAATATGAAAGAGCACCTTGCCCCCACACTTAAAAAATCCACCTTGTAATTTCTGCTATTATAGAGAACTCCCTGGTAATAACTATACTCTTTTCCCTGATGCAAAATGATATCTGTGCACAGAGTTATGGACTTGGAGTCAGGAACATCTTGGGTTCAAATCCTTCCTGAAATAACTACTAGCTTTGGAATTGGGCAGATCATTTGAAAAGCTCTCTGTACTTCAGTTTTTTTATGTGTGGATAATAATACCATCTACCTGCCAGGGCTGTTGAAGAATCAGATGAAATAAAACAGTCGAAGTGCTTTGCAAACTGTAAAATATGTAAATGCTAGTTA
Source organism: Vombatus ursinus (assembly GCF_900497805.2). Classification (NCBI taxonomy): domain Eukaryota; kingdom Metazoa; phylum Chordata; class Mammalia; order Diprotodontia; family Vombatidae; genus Vombatus; species Vombatus ursinus. The sequence continues at coordinate 34,205,938 of NW_020954599.1, forward strand.
TTTTTATAATTAAAATTTTATTAGTCTTTGAGAGTTTCTGGGGGGTACTGAGAAATTCAATAATTTTCTCAATATAGTATATATCATATACAGAACCTGAAGTTCCTAGTTTCCCTAGCTCCAAGTTTGGCTGTCTATTCACTACACCATTTATTTTACAGAGAAGAAAACCAGGCAAGGTGACTTTTTCCAAAGTTCAAAAAATATTATTTTGATATAAGGAAATGGTTGTAAACATTCATTTGGCAATGCTGTGACAAATACCTTTCAAGATCATTTCTGAAAAATGCCTTTAATGATGAAAGTAGGGAATAGAATACTGTTCTAAGGTTGACAAATGATGAGTAAGAAAGGGCCTTTTATGTATTGCTAAAGATTTCTCAGTGAAAATGGTCTTTTTTTTCCTCTTTTCCTAAGTTCCTATCAGCCGACCACAGGAAATGCTACCTATTATTAATATGCCAAAATAAGTTGCAAAGACTAAAATGTGGTTCCAATGAAGTAGTGAGATGAAAAAGAATCAATCAGTACAGTAAGTAATTAAATACCTTATTATGTATAAATAAAAGATTTCTCTACATTTCACAACTAAGCATTTGGTTGTCACTGAAAAACCATGGCATTTTCTTAAAAAGGCTTTGGATTTTAAATGTAAAATAATATTAAATGGGTATATAAGGACTGTGAAAAATGAATACTGAAGTTGTGATAAATTTGCCCATAAAATTCATCAGAAAACACAAACTTATGCTTTACTGACAATCCCTTTCTGTGCCCTACAGTCCCTAAAAATGCTTATCCTATAATTTTATGACACCTTAAATATTAAATTATTATAACACTTTCATCCAAAACTACCAATGACTGCCCAATTTCTTGTTTTTCCTAAACCTTGTTTTACATAAGTTCATAATTTAACTACTCTAATTCACTTTGCACTAAAATTTTGGTTACTAATTTCAATTAAGATGCAAATTTTCTTTCTAAAAGGGCCAAAATCTTGGAAATTGTATTAATATCAGGAATTCTTTAACCCAGTGATAAATATTATTTTATGAGGAATACATTTCTGCCTTTTTTCCTCTTAAAACTATGAGAGAAACCTCTCCCTAAACCTTAAAATGGGTTAAAGATTCACTGATAATTATAAATATTTATTAAATAGCCATTTCTTCAAATAGTTCAAATTGCTTATTCCTTAATTTTTATTGAAGAGTATATTAAATTCGACTGCATGCATGAATGAAACATTTCAGACAGATTTACATCAAAACCAGTTGTGATCATTCTATCACCCTCACTATTCCATTACCAAAAAGGGCTGAATTCATTGACAACAGATGCACTGTGTCAATGAATCATGTTCTTACAGAGTAAAATCTAGACCACTCAGACACTGGGTCGTTGCCTCACATCCCTTGAAATGGCTTCACACAATAGTTCTCTTCATGTGGCATCTTGTTTTTGAATTTCATACAATCAGTTACCATGTCCTTTTCCCTTTTCTTTCTTGTCTTTCACTTTTCGCTTTCAAAGTGCCAAAAAAAAACCTAATAAATAAATAAAAATGATACATTGGGGCAGAATATTGCTTAGTTAATCTTTAGAAACCTATAAAACCCTTAAATATACATATGATGGTTCTAAAGAGCCTGAGTTGGACAGCACTTATGAACTCTCTTCAATTTTGATGTCTATATTCACTCTCACACAATCTACTGAGTAGATTGTCAAATGATCCCTTCTTGATTTAAAAAAAATAATACTTTGGCTTGAGTCAGGTCACAGTTATTATCAAAGGTCATCTTATAAGTCACTCATTTACAAAAAAGGAAACTCATGCTGCCAGATGCTGATATGTCCAAAGTAACAAGGTAGAATATTTGAACGTAGGCTTTTTTACTCCAAAATCTTGACTCCTTCCAATGGACCAATGGACCACTGCCCCATTTGTATGCTCCTAATTTCTTGAAATTAAATGCAATAATATATGTAAAGTGTTTAGCACAGTGTCTGTCAAATAGAAGGCATTGTATAAGTATTAATTTTATTTATTAATATTATTATACAACAATACAGAGTTCATAGTTTGGATTATGGGCAGTTAGTCAATACTATTTATTCCGTACATACTATGTTCCTAGTACAGGTTTTTTTGGGGGGCGGGAAAGATGGTATAGACCCTTGTATTTATAACCTAAAGGAAGGATATAACATCTTTTTTAGAGAGTAACATAGCAAGGGCTTAATAGAAACCATAATGATTAAGAGAGAATGGAGTCAGTCTGGTAAATCTCCATAGGGATTACAGCCAAATTTTGGATGCAACTGTTCTTTATGTTCTTTTCTTTCCAATTTTCTTTTCTGCAATCTCTCCTTTACACTAAGGGGTTTTTTTTTAACCTTTTTTGTATCATGGACCCCTCTGACAGTCTAGTGAAGCCTATAAGTCCCTTCTCAGAACAATGTTTTTAAATGCAGAAAACAAATACAGAGGATTACAAGCAAACTCATTAAAATTATCAATTTTTTTTAAAAATCAAGTTCATTGACCCTAGGTTAAGAACCCCTGCTTTACATGAATGCCCAAGTAAAATTCCTAATGAAGTAACTTCCCTAATCTGGCTCTAACTTAACTTTTCAATCTGATTTCATTTTACTTCTGACAAGTTTATACCATCTTGGACATAACCTGAGTGGCCTTGTTTGGGTCAATTGTTTGACATCCTGGAGACTGAGTTTTCTTATCTGTAAAATGAGGACATCAGACTTTTGAGCTTTTGAGGTCCCCTCAGGATCTGGATCTATGAACCTATAACTCTCCATACTCTACACAGAGTCCAGGGAAAACAGACAATTCTGTCCCCTTAGTTGTGACTCTTCCGTCTCCAGGCTGCCATCATACATAGTAGCATGAAATTTTCTCATCTTCCAGGCTCAGCTCAAGTCCTATCACCTTCCAGAAGCCTTCTCTGACTCTCTCAGCTGAAAAGAATCTCCTCCTTCACAAATTTCTCATTGTACTTTACTGGGAATTCTCCTTTGTACTAATCCCCACTTCCTTATATCAAAATGATTTGTGTGAATATACTCCTCACTTCCACTGCTCTCTAAAGTACTTGGGAGTAGCAGCTGTATCACAACCATGTGCATATCTTTAGTGCCTAACAATGTGGCTTGTACACAACAGGTGCCTAATAAATGTCTGTTGATTGAAAAGAGGGGAAGGAAAAGATAATTCTGGAGGCTTAGTTTTATAAACTTGGGTAAATCACTTTTTCTAGTGGAGCCTCAGTTTTTTCATCGATATAAAATCAGGACATGGATCTACATGATTCCTAAGATGCCTTCCAACTACAAAATTCTGTAACCCGAATAGGAAGTCACATAAGGGAGCTATCAAACAGGTTCAGATGACTTAAGGAGAGTTCAAATTGAATTTACAAGTGATGAGATAGTTAAATTTGAGGGCAACTGGTGAACAATCTAGGCAGCATTTGATCTGAGCAAAAAAAATGGGATTCACTTGTTTTTCTTGGAGGGAAGTAATCCAAATTATCCACATGATGCGTAAGGAAGTTTATTTTACCTGCTAGATTTAGAAGACAATCTAGAGTCAGGAAGCCAGTATGGACTTTATCAAAGGTAATTTAATCACTGAGGGTGAATGGAAAGAATCTCAAAGATGTCTGCAAATAAGAATCAGTTGATTTTGATGATTGGCAGTGGATGGTCAGTGAAAAGAAAAGAGTCTGGCCAAGTGATTTTCCCCTCCTAAGGCTTAGGTCTGAGTCAGTCTCTGTCTCTCTGTCTCTGTCTTTGTCTCTCTCTGTCAGTTCAAATCCCAGCTCTTTCAGGAAGCCTTTCTCTGTCTTCCCAGCTATCACTGCCTTCCTATTTGAGAATCCCTTCTACCTTCTCTGCCTCTGTCTCACTCGCCTCCCTCTCTCTAGACACACACATATACATACACACAATAGATATGTATATCTATTGTGTGTGTATACACATACATACTGAGAGAGAGAGAGAATATATATGTATCTAAGTATTTACATGTTATCTTTCCCATTAGAATGTGCACTCCTTGAGGGCAGGAACTATTTTATTTTTGGCCTTCCTTTGTATCCCTAGCACTTGGCTCAATGGCCATCCCATAGCCAGCACTTAAATGCTTGATGACTGACTCCAATATTGTAACTGCAATGTCTTTGATTAGATCTGTATTTTTATGTATCTCTCAGTGAATAACTGAGGCACAGAGAAACGACTTTAATGCCTTTTGAAAGGGTTGAATGAATCCTCAGATTCAGTGCTAAAAACAGAGATTGAGAAAACAATAATAAAATAGGAAATAGAGAAGGAGATGACAGAAGCTTTTTAAAAAGAGAGAGAAAGAGGAGAGGGAATATATGAAGAATAAAGTGAATTCCCAATTTTTTTCCCCTTTAATAGTCTCAAAGGTGGTTATACTTCTGAATGGTGTTTGGACTTCAGAAGAGAAAAAAGCAGCAGAGGGAGGAAGTCTTATTAGGAAGTAACAGTTCTATAAGGTGTTTCCACGTCTATCTATCCTAAGCACTGAAATTATCAATGAGGCAACACTATGGGACAGAAAAGAGTACTTGATGGAATAAGGAGGTCTGATTTTCTTCTTTCTGATTTTCACCTGTTTAATCTTGAGCATGTCCCCTCACGTTTCTTCCCTTTACTTAATCATCTATAAAATGAGATCTTCAAGCTAGATGATCAATCTTCTAAGGTCCCTTCTAACTCCTTATCTTATAATTAACTGATACATTAACTGTATTTTTATTTTCAAAAGCCAACTGTCTAACAACCACCTTTGGTTTTATTATGCCTATTTTAAATAAAAGTAGTTTTGCCTTTCTATATGATTGAATTTTACAAGTTTTGCACAACAAATGCTTTCAGTGGTTAAAACCTTTGATGAAGGCATGAGATCTTAATGAACAAATAATTAGCCTTGATGACAATTTGCTAATTGTTTTTCCACACTATGGACTTTAGAAGTCTCTCACATACAAAATGGCTGTACAAATGTCACGGCCAGACTAATCAATATCTAATGACCATGTCAGAGAAGAAAAAAAAAATATACTCATGGATCAAGGCTTTCTTAACACTGTACTTCAATTGTTCAGGTAGACCATTTGTGAGCTAAAGACCTAACCTATCTCTTGAATAGGTTATCAGTACATAAACTATTCACTACACCTTAGTCCCTGTTGCAAAGTGCATTAAGTCAGAAATTAAAATGCATTTTAAAAACTCAAACTACAAAGTGTCCCAAAAGAAAGTTTTAACAGCTTAAAACTGCACTAAGACTTGTGAGACACTATATTAATAGGGGGATTTATCCTCAGGATTTCAGCATTTATGATTTTGAGAGTATAGATGCCTTCTCCATCATCACAGATTACAACCTCTCTCTACAAGTTAGAAGGCAGACAGTCCTTGAAAACTAGAAAAGCAAAAAACCATCAGCCTGAGGCAAACCTGGTGACTTGGCATTCTGCTCCTCTGACTGGAACCTCATGTATGCACTGTCTATTTCTAGGCCGACATCCAAGGCCTTTTGAGCTTGGCAGGTAGGGACCACCTCCTCCATGCCACAGTGAAACATGAGAGTAGGATTTTAGTGGAAATCGTTTCCCACAACTTTAATAAAATCAAACTTTACAACAGAAGTCTAAGTATTTTAAGTTATTTTACAACCCTTTAACCTGCTAGAGGAATCAGGCTGTGTTCACGCCCAAGTTAAAACTATAGGATAATGAAATGGATGGTTGGGTTGCTTGGAAACCAGATCTGAAGCCAAACTAAGAGATGAACTTCAAAAAAATGATTTGATCAAAGTGAGGTGGCCCACACCTATAATCCTTACTCCAGCTTAGGCTGGTGGATAGCTTAGAGTTCAGGAGTCAGCAGGTGAAAGCCCTGTGGCAGAGCCTTCCCAGCTTGTACTGGGATCAGCCATGGCTGGACACACTGTACCTTGACCCGGACATAGCGATGTCATTTTGGTCCTCTGGGAGCACTAAGACCAACTACGACCAGCAGAGCTAAAACCAACTGAGTGTCCACGATCAGTTTGGCCCAAATAAGACGAGGCACAGGGAGTGGAGGGTCACCTGGTCATCAAAGGAGGGGCAAACTGTCCCAGGTGGGACAAATGAAGCAGGTTAAGGCTTCTATACCAATCAGTATTGGCAGCATCAGGCCTATGAGTACACATTATACTTCCAGCCTGGTTGAGAAAGAGACCCTCAATGTAAAAGAAAAAATAAAAATTGAGACATCTTGGTATCATTAAAATATGTGCACAATAATACCTCTATTTATGATGAGCATAAGTTTCTGAAACCTATGTCCTTGTCAGGAACAAAGAAATAATGCAGGAAATCCAGAAAGGTGTTCCAGGTCATGGATTCTCTCCCTTCAGGATCTGGGCAGGGAACTCTCTTCATACTGAGCCCCTGAAGAGACTATGAAGAGTTTCCAGGTTGAAAAGGGTTGTAGCTTCCAGATCTCTCTAAGAGAACAGTCACATCCACAATCCAAAAGCTGTGTGGAGCTCTTATGTGCCAGGGGAACAGAGTGATGTGGGAGCTGGAGGTCCATGACTCTCCCCTTTTCTGAAGCCTCCCCCGCCTTCCCAGTTGCTTCTGATACAAAAATAATGTTGCCTCATCTGGGACTTGCCCACAGCTTCCACCACGCTCCGTGTAGAGACAAACATAGGGACTGGATCTGGGATTTCATTAATAGAGGGAATTCCCACTATTCAACCACCTTCTCTGTAATTTGTAGAGTGGTCAGACCACAGAAAAGTTAAATGACCTGCCCAAGTCACACAGCCAGTTAAGTGTCAGATGAAAAACATGTACCCAGACCTTCATGTCTTTAAGGCTAGTTTTCTATCCACTCCATCTTACTAGGGCAATATTTTTTTTGGTAAGGCAATTGGGGGTTAAGTGACTTGCCCAAGGTCACACAGCTAGTAAGTATCAAGTGTCTGAGGCTGGATTTAAACTCGGGTCCTCCGGACTCCAAGGCCAGAGCTCTATCCACTGTGCCACCTAGCTGCCTCCAACAATTTCTTAAAAAGAAAGTTTACTCACAGAAAGATTTATAAACTAAGTAATCATAGCCTAGCCCATCCAGGTGGCTTTGAATGTCAACATAAATATGGATGTGTAAATTCTGGTAGTTTTTTTTTTAAAGTCACACTAAAACTTACAGTCATACCTCACATATACAGTATGGTTCGTTATAATGAAACTAATAATAACACATTCATTTTTAGTGCTTCAGAGTTTACTAAACATTTTCCTTAACATGACCCAATGACACAAGTTGTGCAAATAATATCAGCAGCACTCTACAAACCAGGAAACTGAGGCTCATTGAGATTAAGTTACCTGTTCACAATCAAAATACTAGAGTGAGAATCATGAAGGAATCAAACTCAGGTCTTCTAAACCTACATTCTGTGTTGTTTTTCTTTTTTTACACTATGCCAAGAAGCTTTTAATGAACAGATCAATATCATGGAATATTCCACTTGTACATAACCCAAATATCCTAATTGGCTGTGGAATGTAGTACAATGTTGTTGTTACTACTGTTTTGTTTTGGGGAAGGAAAATTAATCTCCCATTTTTAAAAAATTTGTATAAAATACCTAACCACAACTACCTACCAATGAAGAAAATCATTCTGGAATTTTACTGGATGACGGTAGGAACAAAGTCTAGAAGTAAAAGCTTGCTGTGGCCAATATAGATTAAAAAAAAAAAACCAGAGAATTAACATGTGGCTAATTGAAAGAGGAGACTGTTGTTGCTAAAGGTTAGCAATAATTACAAGTGGTTTATGTCTTCATTGAAGTTCAATGTTCTAAAATTAATGGAATTACAGAATAACAGAGTCAAAATGGATAAGAACAACCAGTCCAATATTGCTTCCCATGACTATGGGAAGTAACCTGCCCAAAATGATGCAGCTAGCTATTTATTTAATCTCTAAGAATTAAAAGATATTAAAGTCTTGAGTACAAAAGTACATGTACTTTTTACCCAACAAATACAATTCTGTTACAGTTGGAGACCTTAATAAGGAATGCGTCAACCATCAAAATAAAGTAGCAGGTTGTAAAAAGAAATGTCAATACAGAACTGATTCACTGATCTGTTAGTCATGCATGATAGCCCAGTTAGGGACATGAGTGCACATTCATTCATTCATTCATTCATTCATTCATTCATTCATTCATTCATTCTTTCTCTGTCTCTTTTGTCTCTGTCTCTACCTTTCTGTCTCTGACTGTCTCATTGATTAACCTATTATTTGGCGGCCCTGAGCACTCTGATTTCAATACTACACAGTGGCTGTACTTTTAAAAATAGCAGAATTTCTGAGTGAGTAAAGATTTTTATAATTTTATCCTTCCAAATCATTTTACCTCAAATGATGCAAGAACGAAGTAAGAAAAGAATAGGGGAAATGAAACTACCCATTGTGTCCTGCATCCTCTTAAACCTTTTGGTCACTATCCAAAGTGAACAGCATACAAATTTACAGTTCAAATCTTGACCAGAACTAATTTTGACATCAACTACATACTGTAAAGAAAAGAACATCATTTGAGAAGCTGAAAAGCCTGCCTTTCATCCAGCTCTGCCACTTACAAGTTATTTTACTTAGAGCTAAATATGAGTCTCTCAAAGAGTCAGTTACACGACTTTCCTAAAAGGGTAGATAGAACTATTAAATAAAGTAAAGCTGTAAAATTGTTTCAGAAACTGCAAAGCTACACACAAATTGAAGGGGATTATTATTGCTAATAAATTCATATATGAATACATAATACTAGAGATTTTAAAATTCTTTTAATAATTACACCAAGACGCCTTTCTTTTTAAAAAAATGCAAGCACAGTAACATACATCTATTTGGAACAGCAATCCAGCAACCTTGTTTACCTGGAACAAGCTAAGAAATTGGTAGCAACCAAAATCTTCATTAAAATGGTCTTCATTTCTCTTATAGTAGAGAACCTTAGGCCACCATGCTGGGGCTCCTTCTTTTTATTTTGTACCCCCTTTGGTTATCTGGCTTCCAAGTCTGTAGCAGATTAGAGGTAACAATAAAAAAGGTCAATAAGGTACCGTGAAAGCGGACATCAAGGACAGGGCCCCTCTTACCATAGGAAAACATTATTTATATAAAACTACATGTACCACTAGAGTCCTTTTCTGATGCCTTATTATTGTAACATTGGTTTTTTTAAGGCCAGACACATGGATCAAAAGTTCTGGTAGGTTCTACCACATTAAATAAAATCAGAGAGAGAGATAGATGGTAAGTCAATAAGCATTTTTTAGGAGCTTATTATGTGCCAGGCTTAGTGCTAAATTTTAAGGATACAAAGAAAGGCATTCTCTCTCTCTCTCTCTCTCTCTCTCTCTCTCTCTCTCTCTCATCCACAGTATGTCACAGTCTAAATAAGGAGAAATATATAACCAGAAGTTTATCTAACAAGTGATTTTTTTCCATCAAAGCTTGTAAAAGATAGTCTACTAAGACATGAAGGGGTTACCATCTATGTCAGTGGAAAGAGAACACACACTAATGAAACCACAGATCTTCTAAAGCACTGAGGAGTATAAAATTGTGTGTGTGTGTGTGTGTAAAACAACTATAAAACACAAAACAATAACTCAAAAGAAGCAACAACGTGGAGCCATTTAGTTCAAGGTCAACCATCACTACAAAACACAATTGGCCCTAAGAGCATCACTGTGATTCAATCAACACAGTGCTGTTCTTGATGTTATTTTTTATACAGTAGGTATTTAATAAATGTTTGTGGAACTGAAATGAACATTCCTATGAATGACTTAGTTATGAAAATAAAAAAGGTGAATTCCTATTCAGTATACTCTGTTTAAGAAAGTAGGGGTATAAAAAAATTGTAGAAAGATTGCCTAATTAAGTATTTAAAATGAAATAAAACTTTCAGTGCTTTGAGGGGTAAAGCCTCAACCATCTAGAAAACTTAGCTACCAAAAAGAACTCATTCCCAAGGGTTCCAGATAGTCAAGATTTTATTGCAATACAATTTCATGATATGATACACTGAGCATTAGAATTCACTGGTTGACTGGGGGTGGAGGAACACCGAGTTATACTCATTGCAACAAGTCGTTTTTTTTTAACCATGGCTAAAACTCATTTTGTGGCACAACGTTCACGCTAATAATTAATTGTGATGAAAAACAATTTAGCAAAAGCTAAAGCCTAAGTTAGACTCCAGTTAGTAGCGTTTGATAGCTCTGAAACTGGTATGTAACATTTAGTAATTGTAATTAGAAAAAAAAGTAGATCTGTTGAATGAACCCTCTTCCTATTACTAAAAAAAATTACTTGTTCAGGTATTCAAGCAGCAATTCTACTTTAATGGAGTTAATAATATAAAATGTACCACAATGAAAATATTGACCATACAGTTCAGGAATCTGCACTATAAATCTTATGGTTTTGTTTTTATCTCCTTTGGGGAATTTGCTGGACCTAGAACAGCAACTATACAACTACTAAGACTTGAATAACCTTCAAGTAAACATACTTATGCACTTGTTAAAACAAACATTATTCCCACTGCTAAAATTGAAGTTGGCACGTCTCTCCTTCTAATAGCTTAAAAACAATTCGAAAAGTAGCGGAATAGCAGCTCCCTTGCAAAGAAACTAATCATCATCATTAAAAGATCCTTAAAAGCAAATACAGAATGGTCAGCCAGCCCAGTCACCTTAATATTTAATGAAGGGATATTTCCATATCTATCAAAGTATGGGAGAAACTCTTCAGAAGGAAAAGCTGCCATCATCAGAAAATAGTCATTTCAATTTTCATTCTCTCTGTGATTATCTACGATCAGGGGCTGTAGTATTTCAAAACAACAAAAAAGGGATAGAATAAAGCTGTATGGAGGAAAAAAAAACCTCTGGCAATGATAAAGCAGACAGAGAGGTGGCTGTCATAAACTGGCCAAATGGCTTTTTCCACCTCCATCAAGGTCACTTTACTGATGATGTGTTCAATAAGATGATAATGCATTTAACCACTTTTCTTGCATCTGACTTCGACCTAGCAAACCCAAATGGCCTTGTTTAACTATCCTGGCCTTTTGGCATTTCCCTGAACAAAGATAATTAAGGAGATGTACTGCCCCCTGCTATCACAGGAATTGAAAGACAAATAAACTTTTAAGAGCACAGTCAGGTGTCTATTGCACTAATGTACAACATTTAAGTAGGGGGTAAAATGAAATAATGGTTAAATAATTATGAAAGGTTAACAATGTTAACTTTGTTATATATAGCAATTTCGTTTTATTTAAAAGAAAGAAAATAACAAAATATTCCAGACTGTATTTTATAGCTCTCCAGGCAAGTTTCTCTACTCTCCCCCCACCCCACTTCTGCCTGCCCCCCCCAACAGTTTATGACTTGAAGGAAAGTGTTGTGTGAAAGCTAACATTAAGGAAATCTTATTGTGGTTTTCACAGATCTGGCTGTCTTAATATTCTATCTCCCAAAATACGTATATATTATAACTTAGCTAGTGTTCCCGGCTTAGGAAGATTGACAATTTTCCCTTCTATTTAAGTGTCTTGGTAGACGTTTGGCAGGCTTTCTCATCTCTTTCTGTCTTCTAATTCTATAAAGAATACTGTGTGTATTAAATGTCAGTTCCATATTATTAATAGGGGTGAATAATAAAACTCATGAGACAAACTCAACATTTTAAAAAGCACTTTAGAATTTAGTGGGCCCAAGACTGTCTCACTCTCTAAAACGGGCATTGCCCTTAAATTAGAGAAACCCATAATATGAACCTCCACATTACAAATTGTCTTTAGGTGGCAATGAGCACAGGTGTTTCTAATATAAGCTAATTAGCAATAAACATGTCAAAACTTAAAAACTTGGAATTAGGCTTTGCAACCAAGCTGAATATTTATGCACATAACACTCTGAAAATAACCCGAATGTTAGGCATTATGTTATGGTATATCTCATAAAATATGGCAAAAAATGAGAAGTATTTTTTCTCATTGATCAATTTGTCTTCTTTTATTTGCTGAAAAAAAGATAAACTTGAAATGTCACAAAGCAAATAAAAGATTTAATACACTTGACTAATATATACTGTCTATTTGAGCTACAAAACTTCCAAGTACAACTATGAGTGAAAATTTATAGAGCGTCCTATTATTTCAGTAATCAGGTCAAATAAATGTCCTTAGACACTTCATTTTTTTGTGAATGATCTGTTGCTAGAGGAAATTGAAATCCCAACTAACCCTGCATGATAAATATGGGCACAGCAAATTTATTTTAAATGTCTATTTTAGAAGAAAGAGAAGTGGTCAATCCACACATATCATTATAATTATTAACTTACACTTGATTAATAACTCAATTTCTTTGCTTAAAGGTTGCATAACTTCCTCGATCAGCTAGCTATCATAAAATACTACAGTTATTGACGGAATTTTAAACATGTAGAATCCTTACGCCTTCTTTTCTTCCCCTATCTCCCCCCACCCACCCCAACACACCATTTCCCACTAGCCCCTCATCCTTTTTCTTCTCACTGGGATGTTCTACAAATTGTATTTGGGACTGCTGTTTTATTAGCTACTATCCAGGTCACTGAAAGAGCTATCTCATCAACACTATTAGACTAGTGGCTTATACAAATCAAAGTTTGGTCCTTAGCTCTGTACAGAAGTTCCAATCTATCCCAGAAGATCAATGGTGATCAATAATGAACTGCACGGCATAACTTTTGTCTATCTTATGACACAAGCAAGAGGTGATGTGATCATTTTATCACTTACAAAATATTGTGCCAACAACTTTGTGTTATTAATTTATTACATGCAAAAATTATTAAAGGATCATGCATACCTGTCACTTTGCGGTCATATGTATATGGAAGCAAAAGAGATATTTAAGCTGTATATGTACATATATACGCATACTTTTATGGATATTATTTTATTAAAGACGTAGGTACACGTTGCCCAACTTCCAGTTGATACGAAAGCATTAAAATGGAGGACAAGGCTGGATAATTTAAAATAGTACTATAATTTAATTTATGTATAACTATTTCTGATTTGCACACTGTATGAAATCCATAGTAAGAACATGAATCTCAGGGTAGCTTATGTTATAGAATGAAAAAAAAGTTGGTACAATTTTATGCATTAAGCCATTAAAGAGGTATCCATTTCTTTGCATTTAGCACTAGGATATAGTTTATGAAGGATGTCTACTGGAATTTTCATTCACTATTGTTTAGTTCAAGTAATGGATTAAGAAGTGAAACAAGTTATAAAAATAAAGAACTGAAGTTCTGAAGTCCCGTCCCTTAACTGCTGATCAGAGCTGAAAATAGATCTTTTTTTTTTCCTTCCCACTAATTGTATGAGTCTTGTTAATCCTTTTGAAATACACTTTAGAAAATGCAATAATACAGCCTAGAAAAGGTTCTTTAATTTGGGTCATTTTATGTTACTTGCAGTGGTGACAGGTGCTTAGCAACGCTTTTCTTGTGTCCCTTTTAAGGAAATGAATACCTGGAATACAGCATTTTAATCTGTCTCATAGCATTAATTATCAAGATCACTGTATTTAGACAGCAACTACTTTGCCACTTTTCTACATTCTTAAAGGGATGAAAACTGTGCTAAATGCAAAGGATGGTTTCAGATGAGGGATGTGCCCTCTTTCTATAGTGTTTTCTATAAATTAAGGAAGAAAAAGCTAACAGAAAATTGAGAACCTTTTTAAAAGCTAAGTTAAATGTTTAGACAAGGAATACAGATGATAGAAATGGGAGCCTGTATTAAATTGTTTGCCATTCTGTAAATCTTTGTGCAAAGATACAATCATGTTTTGCAACTCACCAGGCCACTAGTTCACTAGAAACATGGTACAATGCATGTTTCAGGAATTTAGAAATATATCTTAAAACTTAACTGTTATTTTGAACATAATCATTACATAAACAAAGACTATTGCTTTCACTGGTTTAGTTCTGTATTGAACCAACCACCATTCACACCTTTCTTAACTGCAGGAACAAGTTATTTACTTCATGTGTACTTTTGGAGCCATTTAAATTATTTCCTTTCCCCTAAGATTGGTCAGGTAGTTAAACGAAGCATTGTATAATCTACTAAATAGTTCTGAATTAAAAAGAAATCGCAGAGTTATGTTATGTGCACCCACATCTTACTAAGAGTCAATAAAATATCTGGAAGCCATTGATACTTCTGGGGATAAATCACGGAACCACAATGCCTTCTGTTTTCTATGATCACAATTCTCATTGTTGAACATGGTGACTTCTGCCTAACTTTTCCCTTGTCATTTACAAAATTCATTCTAAATCCCAAGCCCTGAAGGAAGATGCTTAAACATATCAACCATTCTCGAGCCTTCACAGCTAGTAAGACATCAAGTGACTCTTTGTCTAAAGGGCTTGCTAGCATACATCCTAAGTTTTCCCCTTAATACCTATGCAATTTTTTTAAAAAAAGCTTTAGCATATATGCCTAAAGAGGAACAAAGTTAACAGTATGTAACTATTTCTAAAAGTTATGTTAGTTTACCTCAGCATCTCACTGCAGAAAACACAATTCAGTATTAATTTGAAATGTGTAAAGCAAACTGTGCAGTAGAGTACAAAATAAGATGAAACCCTACCATTCTTCAAGCTTTTTAACTTCCTCTTGTTGATGCACCCCACCTGGGCTGCCTTGTACATTAGCTATTAGTTTCCCAGTTGAATACATGAGCTGAAAAACGAAAATGCATGGCACATGCATGTTGGCTACAATAATATTTTCACGATGTCTGAGGTAGGCTTAATAAGTTAGGTGAATTTCTGAAATACCTTTCTCTGATTTCTTTTTTTCAAGCCTTTCTTAAGGACTACTTGAACAATTAGTACACAGAGGTCTCTGGATGGCCCACTGAAACATTTAATGCTAGAGAACAAAAGGTTTATTTAAAAAATGAAAACCTTGGCTTGTACAACTCCAGACATGAATCTGCTTTCAATTACTGGAAGTATTTCCACTTCAGTGGAAAGGGATCAAATCTTCAACTACACCATCTTAAGGCACTGAATTTGATTATATTAAGCTTTAAGAATACAGAATGACTTTGTGACACAGCCATATATATTCTGTACATATGATTTATTAGACATTTTGGAAAGAAAAAAAGACCAGCATATGAGAGGGAGTGAAAAAATGTGACTTCTCACAGGCTATCTTTCTTACAGCTCCCACAAATCTTTGTTTCATTTTATTCGTTTACCTCCCTAAATGTTAAAAAAAAAATACCCAGCAAATCTTACAAATATCAAACCCAACTGCTTTCTCCTCCTACCTCCCCCCCACACCGTTAGTGAACAACCTGCATCAATGACACAATTGTAAAGTTGAATTGCTTTTATAGACTGCTCTTTAAATTCCTCCACTGACAAAAATCACACTAAGTATCTGAGGGAAAGGAGGAGGAAAAAAAAAAAAAAGAAAAAAAACCTGCTCTTTTAATTAGCAGGATTATTTGGTCCCCCCCACACAACCATAAAGCAATTAGTATGATGGATTTTTGCTAATGGAAGCAAACGGCTGATTAATTTAAGTCCAACGAACATTTTAAAACATTTCGAACGTAAAGTAGGGAAGAGGATAAAAAAAAAAGAAAAAAAAAAACTTCTTTCTCAGGTTCTGCCCCCGCCCACCCTGGATTCAATAAATCGCAATGCAAAAAAAAAAAAAAAAAAGTCACGGAATGCAGAGAAAAGAGAGCTGGACCCCGTGGGTCAGGAATGTCTACTACTCATAAAAATACAAAATAAATCACGTAATTTAAAAAAAAATCATCAGCCACAACACAAAAGCCTCCATTCTGCAGCAGAGCCCGGCTTGCAGGACATGTGAGCGAGAAAGTTAAAGCATTTACCTCTTCTAAATCCTTAATTTGGTCCCTCAGGGGTTAAAGAGCCACCTCATTTCAGATGCTAATGTTGCTTCTGCACCGATTCAAATCGCCCCGGAGCCTCCTCCCATTCCAACCGCACACACCGTGGAAAAGCACCGAAAACCAGCCCCGGAGTGGGAGCCAGCGAGAAACTGCGCCCCCGAATCCCTAGAAATGAATGCAGCGCGATGTGGGGGGAGGACAGAAAGACCGAAAGCATCCCACTTGATCCTGGCGCAGCAGTCAGGTCAAAGGGGCTGCTTTTGGGGCACCCACCTTTCCGCGGTGATTCTTCCGTCTGGATGGGAAGAGCAGAGCCCAGCGTTCCCAAGTTGAATCAGTCTATAATGTATCATGTTACAGAGTCTGGCTCTCTCCTCAGGCACATAACAGCAATCAGACATGATAGGCTGAGGCTCTTCTGTTTACACCCAGCCAGAGGAGGGGGCTGAGGCGGGCGGTCCTTAACCCGTTCACCACTGGGACGATCGGTCCTCGGCCGCCGGCTCCCTGACTCACTGCTGCCTCTGGCCAGAAGCCTCACTCAGCCCTTTACAAATCGACAAATACTCCGCCGCTTTCCAATGAGATTCCAAGAACAGCTTTCTCCTTCTCTCTCCTTCTCCCCTTCCATGGTCCCTGCTTTCCATATTTCCTCCAACACTTCATTCTGACCTACCCACTCTGGTTTCTGAATTTTTTAACAGCCATATATCCAAAGCACATAGTTTTATTTCATTTTGCAAAATGTATTAAGAATGGTTAGAGGCATGGCTTAATAAAGATCTTGATCAAAACCCCTTTAACCCTACCCCCATAAAATGGAAATTTTTCCAATGTGGGCTTTTGTTTTTGGTTTGGTTTTTTGGTTTTGTTTTTTTTTTTTTTTTTTGGTGCTGTAGATCTTAAAAAATGGATTTTCCCACTCTGTGGAAGCCCTACTTTCTGATTCTTACAAAGAGATCCTTTTCCCAGCAAATGAATCACGACCCCCCTGTTCTGCCATCCTTCATGCATCACACATCAGAGATGTTTACTTAATCTAAATCAGAGTTGTGGAACAGGCTTCCCTCATTCCAGTGAAATTAAATCCTCCAGCTCAAACGGAGCATTTTGCTTGTGAAAGATAGGTGCAGAGCTCGGGAATGGAAGAGGGAATCAATGAAAAAAAGGTTCAACTACGGATTGGAACCAGTAAGTTAGGTATACTCACCTCTGAAAAGAAATGAAACAGCTTCCACCTCGCAGATGTGCACATTGTGCTTCTGGGAAGTCTGGGGGAGTTTGGGGCTGTGCTAGGTCTTTTGATAAATTCCTAAGGGTCTATTCTTCCCCCACTGCGGTTGCAGACTTCCCATTAACACTAATGAGAGTTAGGCTTGTCCTCTGGGGAGAAAAAAAAAAAAAAAAAAACTCGTCCCTGGGGCTGGGAAGCATTGTAGGAGACCTTGCTGTCGTAAATTTGTAGCCCAAGATTCCATATCCTCTATTGCACAGATCTTGAATATCTAATTTCTGAATGCTACTTTTAAATTATATTTTATTTTTTTAAATGAAAGATGCTGACCCCATTAGGCTAGCATTTACAATTTTACAATTCTTTATGTCCTTTTTTTCTTCCTACAGACTCACTATTATATTTGCATTGCCACCCACCAAGTTCAGATGTATTCTTTCTTTTATATCGCTACAGCTTCCTTCTAGAACTCTCCATCCTTCTCTGACTTTAGACTTCATTAAAGAAAAAATTGAATGACTGTGTGCGTTTATTGACTAGATGGCTCCTCGTCCTCACCCCCATTGCAAGTAGTTATCCTATTAAACTGCTGAAAAGATGTCCTTTTTCATCCCCTCTTTTCTGAATTCCATTCGACAGTCTGCATGCCAGCAAATGGCATTCATTATTTGCAAAGCTAAAGAAAATATGGTGACTTCCCCACTTGCATGGTTGATTTTCCCCTCTCCATATGAGGAGTACAGTTTCATTATTTTACAAATAGAAAGCATCATATTCATTATTTTTTTTTTAAAGTATCACTGTTCTCATGGGTTTTTTCTTCTCCTTCTTCTGTTTCTTCTGCTGATGTTTGGCTGTGATCCTCTGTGAAGGCTGTACGTTTCAAATAGGGCCTTGTGGTTCCTGGAATTGTGGAGAGTAGCTCTAGCATTCTGCATCACACCTAAAGCTGTGGCCTGGTTTTGTCACAATCCCGGGCCCTGAATGTACCCCCTAGAGACCTGGACTTCTCTATAAGGGAAGCAGGGGTAGGATAGGATATCCCTTGTCATATGAAGCCTCACAGCAGTGTGGAGCTCCTGCTCCATGCCAGCCCCTCTCCACAGCCCTCTCTTTTCCCCTTTGTCCCACCCCCAAATCTAGTTTGGCCCTTGGTCCCCCAAAAGTGTATGTGGGGTGAAGATGCTTAGGCTGAGGTGCCATGGGACGTCTGGGAGACACAGGAGGGTCAATCTTAGGTATTGTCATTATTATCCTCTATGCAGGTTGGTTATAACAGTGACTTCACCTTAAAAAAAACCCTAAAAAACTGGCATTGTTTCTCAGGATACTAAAGGTCTTTTTTTTTTATTGGACTAAAACAAACTGAAAGTCTCAAAATCATACCTTAAAAAAAAAAAGAATGTTTCATGTCTTGTCTTCATTTGTTCCATGAGATCAGAAAGTTGCAATTAAATGATAGAGGGTCACATGCTCTTGGCTGTGAATCTAAATGCTTTTCTCATTTCCAAAAGGACTCAGAGTCTTCAAAGATTCTCCAATAATAGTAATTTCATTATCTTCTTTAGCAGATAACCTCAACCTTGACTTTTCCCAGTTTTGTTCACCTCATCTTTGATACTCTTCTCTTTCGATTCTCCTTGTCCCCACCGTTAGTTCTTTATAAGCTGACATTATGAAGATATGCATAGACAATACCAGTATCATTCAATCCTTTAAGCAAAGACTTGCTCTTCTTTTTAGCTTTCTTTCACTTCTCTAATTCTGGTTCCTCTAAAATAACAACTTTCATGACTATTATGTGCCATTGTTTTTACTTTATCCCCAAACCAGTTTAAAGACCAAATGTGAAGAATCATTATTCAGAAACTACTAGAGAAGAGATTAGACCCAACCTTAATGATTCATTTCCTTTCGTGTAAGTCCTACTCCTGATGGCTGATCCTGAAATGGAGGTGATGCTGAAGGCTATTTCAGCACAGTACAAGCTCTGGCAGGTATTACCAGCCTAGAAATACATTGAGTAAGGGCCCCAGTCACAGACTATATATCTGTTATTGGAGCACCAACCCTAAACTCCCTTCAGAGAGACCTATCCCCCAGCTTCTACCTGGAAATTCTATTTCTCAGCCACAGCACCTTACAAAGACAGTCTAATAAAGCACAGAGAGGTTGTAACAACAACAGCAACAACAAAAGTAGCAGTAGCAAATATTTATATAGCACCTTAAGACTTGCAAAGTGCTTTGTGATTTTCTTGGTAGAGATTTCAACTTTGCTGAAATCAAGCATTCTTGAGATATTGCAGTAATGATTTATCTAAGCAACATTTCATTTGGATAATACCTGGTGTAGAAAGTGCCATTGGATTACGTTATTCATTCATTTGGCACACATTCTAATTTAGAAATTATTTTTTTCTTTGCAAAAAAAATGGGGCTAGAAATATGTTTGGTAAGACCCTCTGAAGATTTCCAAGCATCTGGCCAAACATATTTCAAAGAGATTGTTTCATTGATCACTCTAATGCAGACTTCCATTATAGGTGGAAGATAGAAGCCTTAAAGTAATATGCAGAAACACTACAAATCTATTTAGGACAGAATATGAAGATGTTATCATTCAATTGAAATCTTAGGAGAATAAGATAAGCAGAGCATAATGGGAGATAATTGCATAATTAGAAGTTATCCAGGACGTTAGGGATAATATTTCTAATCTTGAAAACTATGCCACTGGATTTTTAATGACCTCTGGTCACATAAGAAGGGGAATCCTTACTCATCCCTAAGGCTAATCCCTATGCTTATGCCCTTGATCTATTCTGCATCCTCCTGGACCTTCTTCCAGAAGTCTCTGCCTTTTTTCTCATATATCTTCAATCTCTCTCCACTTGTCTCTTCTCATCTGTCAGAAGTCTTTCCTATCATAAGCAAAAAGACTTCTCTCTTTTCTATCCCATACAGCTGCTGTCCTCTCTTTCTCCATGCTTTTACTACTAAATTTCTTTAAAATGTTGCCAACATCCAATTCTCTTTTTCACCAACAATTTGGTGAAT
The DNA here is from genome assembly GCF_900497805.2 of Vombatus ursinus. NCBI lineage: Eukaryota > Metazoa > Chordata > Mammalia > Diprotodontia > Vombatidae > Vombatus > Vombatus ursinus. Next base: position 34,226,331 of record NW_020954599.1, read on the forward strand.
TCCTTGGAATCTGTCATCCACTTCTCTGTTAAAACTGTCTTTAAACTCACTAATGGCCTCAACTGCCAAATCTAATGCTACCTTCCCACCCGCATGCTCATCCCCCTTGACCAGTCTCTGCAGCAATTGACAATGCTTATTACCACCTCCTCTCCTGATTTTAATATCACTCTGCTCATTCTCTTCCTTTCCCACTAAATGTGATTTTTCTCTCTCTTTACTTATTCCATATATTTTCTGATACCTTAAATATGGTCATTACACCAAGCTTCTGTCCTTCGATCACTTCTCTTTTCTCTCTACATCCTGTCCCTTGCAAAGTCAATTTATTCCTCCAACTTCAACTACCACCTTTCTGTGATCTCTGGCATCTACTCCCTTTCTTCTCTTTTCCTACATACATTTCTCAAGTACAGGCCTTCATATCATCCATCTGGCCTTATTTCCCAAATTAATTTTTATTTCCATTTTTGTCTTCATGCAGCTCTCATTTCTAAATGCACCCCTCCAACTTCCTCTATCTAAGAAATCATTCCTTGTAACAGATAATTTTTTAAAAGAAGGAAGAAAGCAGTTGAGAAAAACTAACCATCACATCAATTGAGTCTAACAGGAAATGCAAGGCTCCACACCTAAGCTCTCCCACTCAGGCAAAGTAGGGAGGCCAAGATGTTTTCTCTTATCTACTCTCAGGCCCTCTTTTGTCCTTTTTCCTTTTTGTTCTTCCTATTTCTTTTGCCACAGGCATTAATTATGTAAGAGGCACCATGACTAGACAGTTGGTCTCCAAGTCAAGAAGACTTAGGTTCAAGCTTGTATATGCTTTATACCAGAAGTGTGACCCCAGGTCAAGTCACTTAACCTCTCAGTGGCAATTCACTTAGATGCCAAGCTTCAGAGAAGATGCTCATCTGCACTGGACCTCAACTATAGCAATGAAACCACAGGTTTAGCCCACCCAAAAGTAATTGGGTATGTTGTTTTCCCAGTTCTGCTCATTAATGCAGCTAGGTGTCATTGCGGATAGTGAAGCAAGAAAACCTAAGTTCATATCCAACCTCAGACACTGGCTAGGTGACTGTGGGCAAGTTTGCCTTGAAGAGTTGCTGTTGAAGACCAAATTAGATAATATTTATATTATCTATTAATATGATATTTATATACTATCAATAATATTATAATTAACAATATAATAATAGATATAATATTAATATTATAATTAATAATATAATAATAGCTAATATTTATATTATCTATCTATCCAAATTAGATAATATTTATAAAGCGCTTAGTACAATGCCTGACATGTAGTAGGCACTATATAAATTCTTATTCCCTTCTACCTTTGGTTTTTTCCCTTCTAATCAGTGTTTCATACTATGGTTAGAATAATCCGTTTTTATGCACAGAACAGATCATCTCTCCTGTCAGATTTAAGTACATGTTTTTCAATGTCATTCATCTACTTATAGATCTCCTTACTGGCTGCTGAGTGAAGATTAAACTCTATGAGGTTCAAAGATGTTCCCAGACTTCCACCTCCCCACCTTTCCAGGCTTGTCTCATATCACAGCCCTCTATAAATTCTGCTTTCTAGTCAAACTGGTCTGTTTTCTATTTCTCTCAATGCATTGTATTCCTGTCACTGGGACTTTGCTTGGAATTCTTTCTTCTCCTTCTTTGTAGTTAGTGAATTCTTTCTCATCCTTTCGTGGCCAACATAAGCTTCCTCTTAGCCCTTTGTTGTGAAAGTCTCTAATACACATTTCTTGGGGGAGGGACCTGAAATTCATCAGTATAGGGACTCCCAATGAGAAAATGCCCCCTATTAACATAGATCAGTTATAGCTTTGGGCTTGGAGTCTGGAAGACCTGAATTCAAATTCAGCCTCAAACTCTTCCTAGTTGGGTGACCACGGGCAAGTCATGTACCCTCAGTCTGTTCTCAGTTCCCTCAACTACAAAATGGGGACAATAATAGCACATACCTCCTAGGGTTGTTAAAGGATAAAATGAGATAATTTTTGTTAAATGCTTAGAATATTTCTGAGCACATAATAAACTTCCTCTCTCTCTCCCTTCCCTTTCCCTTTTCATTTTCTTTCCTTTTTCCTTTTCCTTTCCTTTCCTTTCCTTCTCTCCCTCCCTCCCAACTGCCTAGGGTCACACAACCAGTATATGGCAGATTCCTTCAGATTCTGAGCCCAGCCTCTCCTAATGCACTTAACATGTAATATTGGGCAGTACAGTTTTCTATATAATATCCCCCTAATTAGGACTACTGTAAGGCTCAAATGAGATAACAAATGTAAAGCACTTTGAAAACCTTAAAGTACTATATAGATGCCAATTGTTGTGCAGTCTTCATGCTTACAGTCTGATGATAACTTCATTCCCTGAGCATTCCATGTCATTCCTGTTGAATTTAAGCAAGATTTCAAAGCAATACAGCTGGTAAATGTTTAACAATCAGCTCTCCAGGAAAAAGAAATCTATAAACACACACTTTTAGGTTCAGTGTGATTTATTAACACTTTCTCAAGTCTAGATGATAAACAAAACAATAAATCCAGTCCCAATTTGATTTCTGAGGTGTAAATGCTCACAATGAATATTTAATAATCACATCCGATACGGAGTCCCTTCTATATGCCTACAATCTTCATGAGGACAAGGATAGCATCTAATCCAAACTTTCTATCTCCCTCAGGCTTTAGCACATTAACTTGCACACAGAAGCATTTCACGAATGTCTACTGAATGAATGGCACAAGCAACTTGTCAGGTCTGGGTTGACCTAACAAAACTCAAGAAGGTGAGCATTGCTGTGAAGAGGAGCCGTTAGAGGCAGGCCTGATGCTGGCACCCCGTTTGTGTTCAAAGCTGGCACTAAATGAGGCCCTTGTAGGTCAATAAATAGTTAACAAAAGGAGGTTTACCTAGCCCTAACACAGCAAGGCTATGCAACAAGGGTACAGTAACCTTAGCTCTTATATGCATGGCTTCTTTGTCTTATCTGCAAATAGATCTGGCAAAGCAGTGAAATCAGACAAGTCTGGTAAAGCAGGGTCTTCAGAAATCCACCAGGTTGGAGGGGTCCTTGATATCACATAGGTGGGCCCTTTTCTGTCCTCAAGTGACAAGGAAGGCAGGTTAATACAACCAGAGGCCATCAGGAAACTTCTTCAAGGGAACATGGCTTGAGTCTTGCTCTGCTCCTACAAGTCTAGGTTTTGTTGCTTTCTCCTACCCCATTTGGGGAAAGAGAGACCTTGGTAGGTATTAGTCTATCACAAGGTCTAAGGGTCTAAGATGCTTTCTTACATAAAACACTAGTTTTTTGAAGACAGAAATCAAGTACTGATCTACATTTAAAATTGTTAGGACTTCGGATCAATGGAGGTTACAAACTGGTCACTGACCAATTATACCGATTAAAATTCTAAATCAAGCAATGTGAAACTATAAGCACCAAGAAAAAAAGGAAATTTTCTTTTGAAACTAAACAGCACAAAAGAAACCATTACACATATATCTAGTAGTGATTTCACTAAATAAAATAAAGACATAAATAAATTTCACTAAATAAAATAAGACATTTCTACACTGGACCAACACATTGTCTCCTGAGAATGTTCTACGACTTATTTTGAAAAAAAAAAAGATTAGTTATAACTATAAAGGAGGTGCAAAGGCAGATTTGTAGGGGAAACAAAATGAGCTTTATGGATGCAGATCTCACTTAAAAGCCAAGGATGATTCTACATTTGCCAGCTGCTGAAAAGAATGGTGGATGACTCAGCCTTCAATTCCTTTTATGTCATCACTTATCTATAGGGGACAGCTACATAGCAATAAGTTTCTTCAGAAACATAGACTTCAGCATGGATTAAAGTCCCACTTTCTTTCATACTTCATTTGCCACATCGTTTTGAGTCATGGGAATAATTGATATAACAACAATGGATATTTGTAAAGTTTTATATAAGATTTTAAAGTTCCAAAATATATTATCTCGCTTGAGCCTCCAAACAAACTTGAGAGGCTCAGGTGAGAGCTAATTCAGGCAGATATTAGTCCCATTTCACAAATGAACAAACTGAGGGCCAGACAGAATAAGTGACCTGGCTCATGGTTGCAAAGCAGGTATCACAGACAAAATTAGAACCCCGATCTTTTTGACTTCCAAGTCAAGTATTTTATTTTCTATGCCAAACCAGCATGGAAACAACTTTATACATAACTTGGGAAGATCTCTTCCAAGAGATGTTGACCTCTTTGTCTGGGTTTCCATCCCATGAGTAGACACTACCAATATGGTGAATTCTACAAGTATTTTATATTGAGAATAAAGAACCTTATGGAATTATACTTAATATACTTATGCTACTAAATGAATCTTACTTGTAACTGAATTCAGGTCTTTGGGTATAAAACCCTAACTACTACATACCACAAGCAGTGCCTTTAAAAATGCATGAGTCAAAGAAAAGCAAAGCAAAATGTACACGAGACCAAAAAAAGTCACTATGTCAAGTGGCACCAACTTAGTGCTTATATAAAGAAATCTTATATGGTATCAGGCTTTGGGTAAGAAACATGTAAGGAAAAGTGAGGTCAAAACAAAATTGTGATGGTCACCGTCACTACATATTTAGCCTTGAATCAATACTCACATGATGCTGTCTTTCATAGAACATTTCAGAATGAAGTAAAATTTTATGCCCATAATAATTATGTTGGCTGTACTTCGGGGCTCTGTTTGGCCAATGGGCTTCAAAAATTTCCTGGATACTAAATTTATCAGGATCTAAGGCTTATGAGATATATCAGAGCTTAAAAGAAAATCTAAATTTCTTATTATATAACTGGTATATTTTTTTTCCACCCTCTGCACTACCTCACAAAAAGATAGGATTTATACCATCACGGCTAACTTGTGGGTAGATTGGGACTGCCTGAATAGCAGGGTTTCATTAGAATTAGGGCTATATCTACAAATGTGGTATTAACAGGGTCTTGGAAATAGTTATGGAGAATAAGACCTGTTTCTTTCATTGTTGAGGAAATTTCCTCTACAATTGCAGGTGATCTACAATTTCTCCAACTTCCTGTCTTAGGAAATTGCCTGGGAAATTGAGTGGCTAAATGATCTACCTTGGGTCACTCGGACAATATGTGTCAAAGACTGGACTTGAATCTACATCTTCTCAACTTTAGTTTGGCTTGCTTCCTGACTATCCCACACTGCATCTGAATTAATTTATCAGCAATCTCATTTAGTAGCATCAATGAAATTCCATGCAGAAAATAAACATTCACCCCTTACCTGGTGGAATAAGATCTTTCCTTTTTTTCTTCCTTAAAAAATGTTATTGCCTGATTTAGATGTCAAATAGCTGACCATCTTAGTCAACCAGTGACAGACAATGTAGGAAATTGGTGAGATTTTGTTCCTCCCCGTCTCTCCACTAGTCCAATATAATAAGGTGGTAGACTGAGAATGCAGGGTATTTGCTGCTTGTCTAGAAATGTTGGAACAATAATGGTACCAAATTCTCAGATTAAAGCTTAACCTTCTCACCAGTTTATAAGTAACTTGATCAGGGAATTCTAGCTAGGACCTGAACATTCCCAAATAGGGCAATGCTCCTCAAATATTCCAGTGTGTTGACCATCTTGGCTGGTATGTTATTAGTGTAACTTAAAAAAACTTCCAAAGTCTCCCTGATTTAGGAAGTGATACAGGCATCAGAAACATAGAAGCTGACATGTGCATAGCAATTTGGAATCCAGTTTTTCTACTTGAAGGCCACTATTATAAATTATATCTTTATCTATAAACACTTCTTCCCATTAAGGACATATATCAAAGAAGATGTTTGTCACAGAAATTGCAGTGTACTGACATCGATTGGTACGTTATAATTGTGCAATTACTTTAGTTACATGTTGTGAATAAAATTTTAGATTTTATCTTCTATTTTGCAAACTGTTGAAAACTGCTATGTGGACCCTTTTGTGAGCTCCCATAAAACGACATTTAAAATTATATTTCTAGTTCTTTCTTTCAATAAAGTCCAATTATCACTTGCAGCAGAACAGAAATAAAAACTTACAAACAAGGTCTTGTAATAAAGGACACTTTTATAATTTTTCATAGGCGCATTTGCCATATTTCAAAGACAAGTAAAGCAAATATATGATTGTTTTTTTTTTCTGCAGCAGTACAAAAGGAGGTAGTAGTGGTGGAAACCAGTGTATAAAAAGCATGATTTGAAACTTATCTAAAGTAATCTCAATCATGTTTCAGCAACAATTGTGTCCCTACAAAAAGAGAAGAGAATTCTCTCCATTTCTTTTTAATTCTTTTTTAAAAAATGTAGAAATATTTCTAGAGATACAAATGCATCTTGAAATCCCACATATAACTTTCATTGTTACAGCCAAGAATGAAGTACTAGGAATAACACACACAATGATTACAATAATGTTAAGTGATAATAAAACTACAAAGAAAAACTAGTGAACTGGAATGAGCAATTTTGGTCCTGGAACCACACCTCTTCTTGTGGTTAAGATGTTGGATTATAGGTGGGGAACACAGTATGTGCAGCCGCAAATTCTGCTGCTTTTGACTAAATGTTTATTTCTGTTACAAAGGTGGGGTTCAATGATAATGGGGGAAGGTGATAAAGGAGAAATACCTGATGGAAAAACGGAAGGTATCAACGAAACAAAAAAATGAATATGGCTGTAAAATTAATCCTTTTTGGATTCTATAGTCACAGAGGCACATCTAAGATGACTTTGCCTTGTGTTTTTTTTTCCCCTGTACTTGGATCTCATTCAAAGGGTTTTAAGGTTAAATTTAGTCTGCAGAACACGGATACATATTTTTCCAGACAAGAGGCTTAGAGAGTGGACTCCAAAGATGTGTTAAAGTCCACACTCTTAGGTATGTAAAAAATGAGTACAAATTAGGAGATATGATTGAAATTAAGCATATTTAATATGAAAACTTATTATATATGTCATGGATTAGACAGACACCTTGCTAACGAGTGATACACTGATGGTCAGTGTTGAAATAACGCTATCAGAGGTGGCCTACTTTAGAAGTAACTATGAAGAGGTCAAATCTTTAATGCAGGAGGCAGCTGGAACCCATGAAACAGGCATACTTCTGTTATCATACTCATAAATGAAATAGCACAGCTGGATAAATGGAGGGCATTAAGACATTTTCAGGAGAAGGCAGATGTATTAAACTTGTATCTACAAATACTTTGTAAGTGAGTTATGTAATTAGAAAACCAGCTTTGCTCCCCTAAAGAAATCAATTCTAGCTTTTAGAATTATTACTAATCCAACATTTCTGGGTGGGCATAAGACTCTGGATCAAGATAATCAAATCAGATAATTATTAGAATATTTCTAACATTTCTACTTCAAGCACACTTTAATTTTATCCTCAGGTATGTCTATGTTGATTGGGTTTTCACTGATGAAAGAGAATAAACGAATTTTCTTTACTGCCAACAAATGAACGTGATGTTGTGATCTAAAAATCTAGGAGAAAGATGTACCCAGAGTAAGTTCTTAATAACATCTTTTTTCTGGACATTTTGGTCCATTTTTCTTTTTTTTTATTAATTTCTTTTGATTTATCAACAATCACTTCCATAAGCTTTGGAGTTTTAAAATTTTCTCCCCCTCCCTCTCCTTAACAACATTTTTGATGAAAGAACTAAGGTTTCTTTGGGTCCTGTCTACACAATGGGAAGCAAGTGGATCATACTAAAGAAACAATTTAAGGTTTTTGTTTTGTTTTTTGCAGCCCCTGCTATGAGCATATATGACTGTTGAATCACTGAAACATAAGCAATTCTGACTTAACATTTTTATTTAAAAATAAGCAAACTTTCCATCTTCCCCTATTTTCTCCCACTCCACATCACAACCAGAATAAGTGAAAATTGTTGTTGCTGTCGAGTTGTTTTTCAGTCACATCTGATGCTTTGTGACCCTATCTGGGGTTTTCTTGGCAAAGATACTGGAACGGACTGACTCTTCCTTTTCCAGCACATTTTACAGATGAAGAAACTGAGGCAATGACTTGCTCAGGGTCACACAGCTAGTAAGTGCTTCAGGCCAGATTTGAAGTCGGGAAGATTAGTTTTCCTGACTCCAGGCTTGGCACTTTATACATTGTGCCACCTAAGTATCCTTCCATAACCTAGAAATTAATCATTTAGGAGGTATAAATAGCCGCTGGGGTGATTCTACTGTCTTAAAATAAGCAAAATTAAAGACATCAAACCAACTCAATTCAGTCATTTATCCATCTGATTACAACATAATGACCAGGGAATAGGTATTATCATCAGGGCCATCTCAGATGAAACAATTTGGCTGGTTGTTGGGTTTTTTTTTTTTTTATAGCTGAAAACACACACATGGTGTTGAATATATGTAGCTAAAATTAAAAAAAAATTCAGGTTTATTTGTACAAAATGATTTGGACTGTAGCCATTATAAGAATGAATGCGTATTCCTGATTGGCACATTAGGCCACACTGATCAGTAGACCCCAAAGAGAGATGAATGATTATATCAAGCATATACTGTGATACAGTTCAGTGTCCATGTAATAACATAACCAACACTTTATCATATTATCTCTGACAGACAGACAGCAAAATATTTACTATATTTTCATTACTAGATATAATTCATAGATTGGAGCATCTCAAAGACAAGGGATGACTTCTTTTGGGGGAATTTCCCTAGTGCACTGCTTTGAATACATGACTTTTCAAAAAAGCTCTTGGCTGACTGAGAGGTAAAGGGACATCTATTCCTCAAATACTTGCTTCTGTTTTCTCTACTTTCAAAACATATTAATGAGAAAATGATAGAACTAGAAGGGAATTTAGCAGGCAGTTTGGATCAGTGCCAACCTCCTCCCATTTTGTAATAGGATTTAATCTAAACTGTATAAGGTATACATAAAAAAAATGCTGCTGGTTGTTTTTTTTAACTTCTGAAAAAGAGATTCTTTTCTCCCCCATTCAGCTCCAAGATCATATTTATTTGTTTAGCATTCTTTAGTGTCAGAAAAATCTTATAATTCAAAACACTCTGGACACATAATCAGTGATTTCATTCATGTGGCTTCTCCCCTCCAATGGGTTCAACTGTGATTATTAAGCAAATAATTCCTAGATTTATCTATCTATCTACCTACCTATCTATGTGTCTCTTGCCTTAATCTCTCTTCTGAGCCCCACATCAACACATGCCTTCTGGATGATTTAGATGTCTCATAGGTACCTCAACATTTCAAGAATGGAACTCATCAATGCTTCCCTCTTCCAAGCACCCCTATTACTGTTGAGGGTATCACCACGCTCCCAGGCACCCGAAGTCAGGGTCATTCTTGACTCTCACTAATTACTCATCCCAAATATCCAGTCCGTTATCAAATATTGTTTCTGCTTTCACAACATCTTACATACAACTTCTTCTCACCGCTCACACAGCTACAACCTTAGCTGAAGCCCTCATTATCTCCCATTTAGACTGCTGCAAAAGCCTTTTTGAGACCATTTTTCTGTTTCAAGTCTTTCTCCACTTCAATCCATTCACTCAGATTCCAAAATAATTTTCCTAAAGAGCGGATCTAACCATGTCACAAATACCCTTTTCAGTAAACTGCAGTGGTTCCCTATCACCTCAAGGATAAAATATAAAACTTTCTGTTTGGCACTTAAACCTCTTCATGACCTGGCCCCTTCCTACCATTCCAGTCTGTTTTACACTTTACTCCCTTTTATTTACTCTGTGATCTAAGTATTCTGGACTACTTTCCATTCCTCAAATAGGACACTTCATCATCCCTGTCTGTGCCTTCGTACAGACTCTTGTCACAACCCCAAACAATCTCCCTCTTCACCTCCAAATTCCAGCTTCTTTGACTCCATTCAAGACTGTTCAAATCCCATTTTCTTCAGAAAGCCTTCCTTGGTTTCCCTTCTGTATCCCCTCTCAATGCTAGTGCCTTGCCTCTGAAATTACCTTCTGTTTACAATGCATGTCTTATATGTGCATAATTTTTTACATGTTGTCTCTCTTGTTAGAATATGAGCTCTTTGAGAGTATTTTTTGATGCCCATTCTTTGATGATCCACCCTAAAAGGGGGGTCTTTTTATCTCCAGCACTGACTATAGTGTCCTGCCCCATAATAAGTATTGACTGAGCATGGCAATCCATCCATGCATAATGTAAATATCCTCCCATAAATTCTCCATAAAGGGTCCCCTCTAATGTATTGAAGGACTTCCTCTAAGTCTCCTGACTTCACATAAATGCCAATTGAACACATGCGCCTTTCATCAGTTTTTCTTTGCTCTCAGTCAGTATACAACTGGTCCACCTTCTTTTCTAATGACATCTCTCTCTCCATGAGCATTTATGACACTTCACATGCACAGGATCACATACTCATGAAATATAAAAATATATCAAATTACAATATCCATTTCCACATCCTCATCTTTTACCTTTGTGGCTACCAAATCTCCACTCTCCTGTTGACTTGGAGGCTGGCAACACCAGCTCTCTGCTGAATAATTTCACAAAGACATGTTTCAATGGCTGAATGGTAGAATGGATGGGGAGCTTTCTGGATTCAATTCTTGCCTTAATCATATAGTGGTTATGTGTTCCTGAGAAAGTCATTTAAATTCTGAATGTACTCAGGCAATTGAAAGTTGCAAAGTAGGTACTGACCTTTATTAGTAGAAGGAGTTCCCTCACTGGGAATTCTATATTCTATTAAATCACAGGTCTGGGTTCTATCCTCAAAAAAAGAAGTTTTTGTCTAAAGCACACTTATCACTATCTCTTCGCACCACCTTTACCCTCCTGACTTCTAACTTCCCTATTACTATTAACATATCTATTCTTCTCTCTGTCATCTAACTTGCCTTCTATATCAATCAGTAACCAAGCCCTGTCAATTCTTTCTTCACATTCCCTCACATCTATCTACTCTCTTCCATTCTCCCTGGGAAGTTCAAGCTCTTATTACTCCAGGCCTGGACTACAGCATTAGACTTCTAAGTGATCTTCCAATTTTCTGCTTTCTCTTCCCTCCAATTCACTCTGCACACTGTCCCCAAATTACTTGTCCAGAAATATTGCTCTGATCATTTCATTCCTCTGCTCAAAAATTGACAATGGCTCCCTGTTGCCTACGAGATTAAAGGCTAACTTCCTTAGTCTTGTATTCAAAGCATCCTCACTGGTCCCAACGTATCTTTCTCCCTTATGTCCTGTGAAATACATACATAAAATCCCCACTTGAGCCAAACTGATATACTCATTTTCTTCTGTACAAGCCTTTTTTTGTCCTATCTTTCTGCTCGTGACACTCTGTACATGTAAATGTCTTCCCCAACCTTCCCCTACTCTTTTATCTGTCTGGCTAAATCTTACCCAGTTTTCAAGGCTTTGTTCAAATCTTTTATATTTTCTTCATCTTCTGGAAGCACTGGGTGAGCACAGGAGAAAAATCTATTGGGTTTCTGGGGAGGTAGAACCAGATCTATAGCTGCTCTCTGTGCCATTTGGGACATCCTTTTCCATGAACTTTCCCTTAATGACCCCTGCCTAAAACAATTTCCCCTTTCTGATAGAATTTCTCCATACTATTCTATTAGCACTTAATAATTCAAGCAATTTATATTACCTTTTCATTTGTATATGTATTATCTTCCTAACTATGTTACAAGTAGAGCAGAAGATCGTTTCTTATTTATTTGTATGCTCTGATCCGCCTATATATTTGATTGACTGTTGACTGATTTATGGAAGTGTGATCATGCCAAATGGAGCATGATCTTGCAAGAACAGTGAACTGAGACTTGCAATCAACATGAAGAACAACAAAAAAAAGGATTCTTTAAATTGAGAGTAAAATGAAGACCAAAATACAGATTGGACCACTTTCGGGAAAGTCACTAATTGATGCCAATGAGAAAGCTGCTCCTTTACTATTCTATTCATTTCACTTGCATTTTCTTTCAAGGAGAATTTATTTTGGGAAGGGAAGAGTAGGACAAAAACAGATAATAGAGGATTGAAACAGAAAATAGGTGAGAAGATAGTAAGAAAGCACCACCCACAATGAATTAAAATAACCAAACCTGGATGCAACATTCACTCAATCCTAGGTTACAGATAGAAATGACAACCATGACAACTGATAGATCAACAGGTGATCTCTGAAGGCTCATGGAGAATGGGAGCAATGTCGCAAGACTGGAGAAAGGCAAATGTCTTAACATTTGAAAAGGGAAGAGGGTGGCATCTACAAACTATATGTTTTTCAGGCTGATTTTTATTTCTGAAAAAATTGTAGAAGAGTTGACTTTTGAGGGTTAGAAAGGGAAGCAGGGATCACTAAGAGCCATAATGATTTCACTAAGAATAGGTTAAGTTAGACTAACATATTGTTGTTCTTATTTTTTGCAGAGTAATGAAAACGGTAGATGAGGGAATGCCACAGACATAGCACATTTAGATTTCAACAGAGCATTTAAAAACCTCTCAGACTATCTTTGAGGTCAAGCTGGAAAAAATATGGGTTTGATTAGAGTACAGTCATATGGATTGGAAGTGATTGAATGATTGGGCCTAAATAACAGCCATTAATTGGTTCACATCAACTTGAAGGAAAGTCTCTAGTGGATTATGCCAAGGACCTGTCCTTGATCCAAACATATTTAACATTTTTATGAACAACTTAGATGAAACCTTATAATACTTGATGAACTTACAGATGGCATGAAGCTATAAGGAATAGTTAAAACGTTAGATGACAGAGTAGGGATCCAAAAATATCTCTACAATTTAGAATGATGGATCAGATTAGATTGGATGTAATTTAATAAGGTTTAATATGAAGTTATACATTTAGGTTAAAATTTTTTTAAAAGTCTAGCAGAAGAAAGGAGACAACTAATAATTCAAGTGAAAAAAAATTGGAATTTTAGTAGACAATAAACTCAAAGAGTGTGACATTTTAAGTCCAAAGAGTTACTGTTATCCTGGACTACATTAAAGGGCCACCATGTTCAAAACCAAGGAGGAGTTAGTTCTGTCTTTGTCATACCAAATATGGAGCACCATGTTCAGTTTGGGGCACTCCATTTTTAGAAAGGACATTTATCAGCTGAAGACTACCCACAAGAACCCAACCAGGAAAACAAGAAAACAAGAGACCACCCTACATAAGAATTAATTGAAAGGAATAGGGGTTGTTTATCCTGAAGAGGAGATCATCTGGAATAGACATTACAGAAATCATTTTAGCAAGGTGTAATATTTTCTTGACAATGTTAATTTTTTTGGCAAGTGTGAGTTGACCTTATCTTAGGCATTGTTCTTCTGACACCACATTAATGATGATTTAAGATTTAAGATGGATGATACATATACCTAAGAATGATTGACATGATTCATATTCTTGGGGCTTGGCCCTAACAAATGTGAACTGGACCTAAAGAACATGGTCAGACATGCGCAGAATTTGTTCCCTAGAGAGAAGCCTGTGTAGGCATGCACAATAGATGAATATGGGCAAATAGAGAAGTTCATCTGCCAAGTCTAGAGTTTCAGGGATGTGAGCTAAGAGCAGTGGGATGACAGGGACAAGATATTGGAATATTTCTATTGTTGTTTTGATACTTTATAGATGCTATGCTAGTGAGATACTGTAATTAGATGATAAGCTCCTTTTAGGCAGGATTTATAGCTTAAAATTCTTGCTTTTCCTTTCTATAGTGCTGTCTTGCATGTAGTAGATTCTAATTTAATGCTTACTGCCTGTTTAAGTGTTTGTAGCAAAAGCTCCCTGTATACTCAGAAGGGAGATGGAGATTGTAACCCAAATCAGAGATTTATGGTTCCACTGTAGTTCTTGTTTCTTCTCTGATGTTTCCATGGAAATACTTCTTTTGAAGAATGAGATTGTGTGTGTATGCGTGTGCATGTATGCGTGCATGTATGTGTGTGTATAATGTCCACCAGTGATTGCTTTCACTAGGGACTCCAAAATTTGTAGTGCGATTCCACAAGATTTCTCTACTCCGAGGAGAAGAGTTAGGCTTGATGATTTACCTGAAGGTATGTGCCAAAGCAAAAGCCCTCTCATCAATGAAAATTATAATCTTCATTATCTGAAATTGGGGGGAAAAAGTCTTGGCAGAAAGTTTCTCTGATAAAGCTCTCATTTCTAAGATGTACAGGGAAATGATTTGAATTTACAAGAATAAGAGCCATTTCCCAATTAATAAATGGTCAAAGGACATGAATAGCAGTTTTCAGAGGAAGAAATCCAAACTATTAAGCACTATATAAAAATGTTCTAAATATCTAATAGTTAGAGATATTACTAATAATTTCTGATAACGATTACATGTCTCTAAACATCAGAGACATGCACATTAAAACAACTTCGAAGCACCACCACTCAACACCCTCAAGTTTGACAAAATTGACAAAAAATAAAAAAAGGAACATGGCAAATACTGGAGGGGTAGTGAGGAAATGGGGACATTAAAGTATTATTGGTCGATGTAAACATATCTAGCCATTCTGGAAAGCAATTTGGAACTAGGTTGAAAAAAGTTATTGAACTGTGCATATCCTTTGACTCAGCAATACCACTACAAGTTCTATACCCCAAAGAGATCAAAGAAAGAGAAGGCCTCATATGTACAAAAATATTTATAGCCATTCTTTTCAGGGTAGTGAAGAACTGAAATATAAGGGAGTACCCTTCGGTTGGGGAAATGCTGAGTAAGTTATGCCATGTGAATGTGACAGAATACTATTGTGCTATAAAAAAATGAGGAAGGGGGTGGTTTCAGAGAAAACTGGAACGATTTGTATCAACAGACACAAGATATGAAACAGAACCAGGAGAGCAATTTATAAAATAACAACAATATTATAAAGAAAAAGGACTTTGAAAGATTTTAAGCACTCTGACCAACACAATGGCAAATTACAGTTCCCAAAGATTCATGACAAAACATGCTACTCATCTCTAGATAGAGAAGAAATGTGCCCAGCGAAAAACGAGGTTTTTGTTTTTGTTTTTGTTTTTTTTGTTGTTGTTGCCATTCAACCAGTATGGATTTTGTTTTGCTTGACCATACATGTTTGTAAGAAGCTTTGTTTTTCTTGTTTTCTCAATGTGGGGAACTGGTGAGGATGCGGGAAGGAGAGAATGAGAAGCTGAAAATAAAATAAAGTTGAATTAAACAAAAAGGATGAAAAATTAAATTAAATTTTAAAAAGGGATTCTTATGACCTTCATGAAACTGCTACATCATCTGCCCCATAGGAAACTTAATTAATATTATTTCAAGTGGCAGAAAAAACACTAAGCTTTTCCAAATGAAGGAGAGAAAAACCTTATGCCTGTACTCAGAATGTTGACATTAATCCATTTTTTTTTGTAAATTCATTTCGAAAGGAACAAGTAGAATTTCCTAAGGGGAAAAGATGATTTCATTTCCAATTTTCCTCTAATTATGAAAGAAATAAACCAACTTCAGGTCCTTCTTACATCTGCCCCAGCTGTGAATTCTCTGCTTTTGCTATTCTCGTGAGAGAGTAACCAAAAAGCACCTTTCACTGAGGAGGTATCTACTGTGGATGACTAAAAAGTGAACATTTGAAAATTCTGAAGTTCGTTCTTGTGTCTTTTTCCTTATCCTTTTTTCATATCAATTTCCCATTTTCTCACATTCCTCCCTGTTGGCAGCTGTACCTTCTAAGTTTTTTTTTTTTCCCCTGGCTAGGAAGGCAGGAAAGCAAGCAGTTGCCGGCATAGCTGATGCCAACATGCCCCCATGCTGGAGAAGGAATACCTAATTTCCAAAAAGGAAACAGCTTCTGACTACCCCAGTCTTAACATGTACTTTTGACCCTTGGGTCCACTGGTTGGGGTTCCCTGTTTCAGCTCAAGGTTTCTCTGTAACAGCAGTGAAAATTGATTTTCCCAGTATAAAAGCACTCATTACAAATGAAGAAATGCCAACACAACAAAACGCAAATAACTAGAGAAAACAAAAGTACAAGATCCTTGGTTCAAATACCAATCTCGCCACTGTGACCTTCAGCAAGTCACTTAAAATTTCTATGACTGTTTCCCCATCTGTAAAATTAGAAAGTTGAAATAGATGGCCTCTGAGATCTCTTTCAGCTCTAAAATTATAATCCCACATCATCTACCTAAATAAAAGAAGATATAAAATATCATGTGAGTAGGAAAGGTTGATTATTTTTTGGCAAGGAGACTTTCCTCTCCCCCAATAAGCCATAAATCATTAGGAACTGAAAAGGACTACCAAAAGAAATGCCCGAGCCACACTAGTGAATGAAACCTTTCTTTATCAACTTCTAGAAAAGCTATAATTCGCTTAGTTAATTCTAGCCAGAGCAATTCTAATATAGAATCCTAGCTTAGAGGAAATTGGCATGGAAAATTCTTAGAAACATTTCATTTTTCCTCACCATTTTTCAAGGGATGTATGGAAAGATTTTTTTAAAAAAATACATATATAGATACACCAAACCAGCAAAAAGACCAACTTTTGTTCCAGCAATTCCTATGGAAAATGTTTCACATATTGCCAGGAGTCAGTGTCCTATTGATTATTCCTGAGGCTCTGTGCTTAGGCTGTAGGTTCAGCTGCACTTTCATATAGTCTTTCAAGTAGATCACTAAATTACTAGCTCTTTTGCCAAGGCAGATCCACTTCCTATATTCTATTGAATATTTTTGTGTACAAAAATTATTAATAAACATACGCATTTCTAGATGCAAAAGCTAGAAAACAAGTATTGTATACACCCCCCACACACACATGACATATATGAATAAAAATCTATTACAGATAGCTTTTTAAACGTATGTGTATACATTTACATGTATATATGGCAAATATAAGTACATATATCCATGATTCTATAAGTATATGTATATTTTTAAATAGTAGTGCCAATTCTGCTGTTTGCTGTGTCCTTTTTTGAAATTCCTTCTGCTTTCTTTGGCATGTTTTAAAAATGGTTTATTGATTCTTTTTCTTTATTTTCTTCTTTTTTAAAATTGCAATCGTTATCTTACAACTCTCCCTTCCTTCTGAAATAAAAGCCATCCATCGCAACAAATAAGTGTAGTCAGGCAAAACAAACTTACGCTGCACTGGTCATATATGAAAATATGCATCTCCTTATTCTGTACCTAGAGTCCATATTCACCATGAGGTGAGAGGCATGCTTCGTCATCAGTCATCCAGAGTCATACTTAGTCTGTGCATTAGTTCTCTATTCAATTCAACGTTGTTTCCTTTATTATGATGTATTCATTTTAGAAATAGTTCTCCTGGTTCTTCTTACTTTATTCTGCATCAATTAATTAATTCTTATGATGCTTCTCTGAATCCATCTCTTTTATTATTTCTTACATAATAACCCCTTACATTCATATGCCATGTTTTGTTCAGCCACTCCTCAACTTAGGCCATCTCTTTAGTTTTCTTAGCTGTGATACCACAAAAAGTACTGCTATAAATACATATTATTTAAACAATGGGCCTTTTCTTCTGTTTTTGATCTATTTGAAGTTAAAGGTCTAGTACTGGTATCACCAGGTCAAACTATAGGCAGAATTTTGTGACATTTTGGGTATGGTTCCAAAATGTTTTCTAGAATGATGGGAGCAATTCACAGCTCCTTCAACAGTGTGTCAGAGTTCTTCTATTCCTAAAGCCCTTCTAATGATTATAATTTTTCTTTTTTATCATCTTTGCCATCTCAAAGGTGTGAGATGGTATAATAACAGAGTTGTTTTAATTTGCATTTATTTGATTGTTTGTAATTTGGATCACTTTTAAATGTGGCCATTGGTCCCTTGGATTTTTTAAAAAAACTGCATGTTGACCCACCTCCTGCATCATATACAGAAAGTCATTACTTTGAGTTTGCTGTACTTCTAAACATCTTGCTGAACACCCTTTGCCATTTTAGTTCCTAGGAAAAATGAAATTATCACCTGATGTCATTTCCAAGATGCACTTTTGTAAGCTTAACACCTCAAGAAAAAAACTGAACAAAAGGAAAAGTATACTTAAACACTTATTCTACTTCTATTACATTTCTGAAAGGAAAACATTTAGCTGAATTCTCCAGTCCATAGACTGGAAACTAATATAACTCAGATGAAGTCGAAGAAACCCTCATAAGTTGGCTTTGGATTCCCTTCCCAAACTGGCCAGATGAATTATTTCTTCATTCTTCATTTCTCTTGCATCACATAGAAGTAGAATATGAGAATCAATGTTATGTTATATTGTTATGTGTTGTTATATATGTCATAACATATCCTATTATATTCTGCAGTCTCTATTAGCTTTTAAAGAAGTGACGACTTTCACCCATTCGTGGAAATAGAATAGTCACCCCTCAGCATGTTTTCTCTGTGAAGACTACATAAAATGTCGCACAAAACTTCTCTATGGTGATAAGTGTGCACCTAGGGAAAGTAACTAAGAAAAGTGAATATACACTGAAATGGGGAGGCCCAATTATGACAAAATTTGAATTACCAAAAAAGTTGGTTAATACATAGTAAGTCACACATTTTGCAGCTCAAATTATAAACATTTTTTGTTGTTGAGTATTTTTCAGCTGTGTTTGATTCTTTGTGACCCCATTTGAGGTTTTCTTGGCAGAGATAGTGGAGTGGTTTGTCATTTCCTTCTCTAGCTAGATGAGGAAACAGACAAACAGGGTTAAGTGACTTGCCTAGGGCCATACAGCTAGGAAGTGACTGAGACTGGATGTGAACTCAGGAAGATGAGTCTTTCTAACTCTAGGCCCTACACTCTACCCTCACTGTGCGACGTAGCCTCCTTCACTTAGATAAGTTAATTGTTTAAAAAAAAAACCACAGGTTTAAATTTGCTCCTTAACAATAATTTTTTTTTAAACTAAACTCCTACTTGGCTTCCTCACTGTGGCATAGAGGTGTCCTGATTTCTCCCTTGAAGGCCATATTCGCTGTGGTTAAAAAAACCTTCCTCTAACCCTCCCATGTCTTCATACTGTTTTGTTTCTGTTTCTTACAGCCAGACTCCTACAAAGGGTTGTCTGTACAAGCTACTTCTTCTACCTCACACCCACTCACTGATCAACCCACTGTGATTTGGCTTCTGACTCTAACACTTTTCAAAAACTCATAGACAGCGAATGATTTCTTCATTGCTAAATCTGATGTCCTTTTCTCAGTCTCCATCCTCCTTACACTTTCAGTCTTTGGACAAGACAATCTGAACATTCTTCCCTTTCTTAACTTCCATGATATTCTCTCTCTGGTTTTCCTATCGCTTTTCTAATTGTCCTTTTTTTTTTTTTTGCATCCAGCTCCTGACTACTAATTGAGGGTATCCTTCAAAGTTCCACCCTGAACCCTCTTCTCTTCTCTCTTTATATACTCTCCCTTGGTAATCTCATGAGATCCCATAAATTCATATATATCCAGGCAGAATTACTCTCCTCAACTTCAATTCCACAATTCCAGTTCCTTGTTGGAACTGTTCAAATGAATGTCCCATCATCATCTTAAATTCAACATTTTAAAAAGGTAATCTGTCGCTTCTGTCCCTAAGTCTACTTCTCCTCCAAACTCCATTTTTATTGAAGGTACCAACATCTTTCTGGTCATGCATAACCTCAATCATCCTTGACTCCCTTCTCATGTCTAATTTGATACTAAATCTTAAATGCTACTTGCACCACATTTCTCTCATCTTTGCTTTTCTTTCTACTCACACAAACCATGGCTACAGTTTAGGCCCTCATCAACTCTTTCCTGGCCTATTTTAATAATCTTTTCAGTGATGTCCTTTTTTAAAGTTTCTCCCCTATCCACTCTATCCTCTTTACAGAGTGACAGCTGTCAAAATAGTATTTCTTTTTTTCCAAATAATATTTCTAACCCTATCATACCCTCTGCTCAAAAACTTTTAATGGTTCTCTATTAATGCTAAGATATAATGCAAACTCCTCAGCCTGGCATTTAAAGCCCTTACCATTCTGAATCTAGCCTCCCTTTAAATTTTTACTTCATGTTAATTCATCTTCATGCACTTCACGATAAGCCAGAACCTGAACTCAATGTTGCATTCCATATGCCTGGCATGAACTTCCTTTTCACCTGTTCCTCTTAGCATTCTTTTCAGAAGGCTCAGCTTAGGTGCCATTTCCTCTGAAGTCTTCCCAGATGCCCTCTCTGTTAGTATTTTTTCTCTACTCACGTGACATTATATTTACCAATTTTTGTTTTATTTCCTCCAGGTGTCAAATGAAAGCTCCTTGAGGGCATAGCTGTTTTGGTTTTGTCTTTTCGGCCTAAGCCCTGAGCACACAACTTTACACAGAGTGGGGGCTTAATTATTTGTTGAATTGAAATGAATTCGGGATTCCCACCACTTAATTCCCACCAATAATAAAAATGGATGAACAAATGAATGAAAATATTTAATAAACTCTTACTATGTGTCAGTCACTATGCTGAACATTGAGGATACAAATACAAGTTAGCAAGACAGTCCTTGCCACCAAGAGGAAGATAAAACACAGACACGCACACACAGACTCACATATATGGGGGGGAGAGAGAGAGGAAGAGGGAGGGGGAGAGGGGGAGAAAAGGGGGGAGGGAGGGGGGAGAGAGAGAGAGAGAAGAAGAAGGAGGAGGAGGAAGAGGAAGAGGAGGAGAGAGAGAGAGGAGTAGACAAGGAGTATGTTGGACAGGGAGGGAAGTCAGACTGATTGGAGTCAAAGACAATCTATTAATACGTTTTTTAAAGGAATAGTAGTGTTAATTTGATTCTTGTTCTCTGAGCTATAATATATAATTACAGTTAACATCGATGTTGTACTTTAAGGCATGCCAAGTTTTTTTTACTAATAGTATATCATTTGAACCACACAACACTATGAGCTGGCTGCTATTATTATTCCATTTTACAGATGAGAAAACTGAGGTTAAGAGAAGTTAATTGATTTGACCAGGGTTGTACAGCTAGTATGGTTCTGAGGCAGGATTTGAACTCAGGTCTTCCTGACTCCAAGTCTGGTGCTCTATTCATTACGACAGGTAGTTAGAAAGGCTCTGAAAAAAAAAAACAGGTGAGTGGCTATCCGAAGACCAACAAAACTAAGTTCAGAGAGGCTCGCCACCTGTAGAAAGGGAACTGGATGCTTTTTTGGGGGGGGCTGTGGCGGGGATGACAATTGATCAAAGCCATCAACTAAGATCTGGAGGGTGTTACAATATATAACACTGTAAAGAGTGTCCATGCTAAATCACAGATGTTTTGAAATAGTAAAGAATAGGGAAGATCACAAATTCCACTTTATTTCCAACAAATGACTGAAGAAATGACCTTGTAGCAATGGAAGAAAAATGCCAAATATATGATACAAATAATATAAGATGTTTAAATAGAAACAACGAGATGGCAAGTGGATCTATTATTGGATTGAGAATCAGAAGACCTGGATTTGAATCCTGCCTCTGCTACTTATTACCTGTTTGACTTGGATCAAAAGTCCCTTCCCCTCTCTGGAATTCAATTTCCTTACCTATAAAATGAGGAAGTTGGATTAAATGAACTTTAAAGTCTTTCTGAGCCCTGAGTCCCATGATTTCGGCTTCTGTCAAGCACAGCTTTATGATGGATGCCAAAGAACATATATATGCATTTCACAAAGCCCGTGTAAAAACAAATGACATAGCTGGTTAGTAAAAATTGAAAGCAAGATGTTAATTATAAAATCATTATCATCTCATAGATACATTATAAATTTAAATAAATCATTAGTCCTTTTCCATGGTGACAAAAGACAAGCTAACATATTGTTTGTTGCAGGAGAAAGGAGCATCACACTGAAAATCAGAAGATTTGAAGTCTAGATCTGGCTTGCGTGACCTTTCAGAAAATCACTTTGCTTTCTTGGGCCTCAGTTTCCTTACCTGTAAAATGGAGGGGGAAGAGCTAGATGATTTCTGAAGTCCATTTTAGCTAGAAAATTCCTGCATTCTATGAGCTTATGTGACACTGAGTTTACTCTTCTCCAGTGAAATTTGAAATTGGAATACACAAAGAGCAGACAGTGATAAATTTCCCAAAGAGAATTCAGTAAAGAAAAGTAATGGAGGAATAAAGGATGTTTTAAAGGTAGCTGCCTTGGGATCTACGGTCCACAAACAGATGAAGGATAATATTTGTATTAGACAATCTTGATTTTCTAACATTTGGAAATTCCACCCTGCTGGGACATTCCTCCTCATTTGTTGCAAACATTTGCATAGTGATAAACTCAAGTTAGAGATGTCTCTGTTGCTGTCACAGAACAGGGTGGTACTGTTGTCAGTATGGTTTCTGTAACAATAATTAGTTCCCAGTGAGAGGAAATATATCAACATAAAAGAAAACTTTTTGTTCAGGAAAGACTTTGGAGCACAAAAGAATTCTTTCGTAGGTGAATACAAGCATGGTCTTTTATCCTGTAATTCTGTGTCTTGGAGAAATCCATTTAGCCTTGCTTCACATCTTACCTTTTGAGGTATGCACTGATACAGAATACAACAAATAACATTATTATCTCTTTCAAATTCAGTTTGATTTTCATCTGACATTTGACAAACTAAAGGGTATTCATAAAAGCTGGCTTCATGAAAAAGTATTAACCAAAAAAAAAAAAAAAAAAAGAAAAAAAGCCCTCCAGAGAGGTCTGTAGCAAATACCGTAGCCTAACATCTACTATCATATTATAAAATGTTTTGAGTAGACATCTGCCAATCAGTTTTTTTTTCTTTTTGGGAATAGGAAGGCCAGCAAGTTGGCAAAAAGAAAAATGACAGCATTGGATGAGGCTTAGGTAGGTAGGATAAAAAGTCTCTTCATGTACACAGCTGCGTGTAATGAATGCAACATGTTTGAGGTTTATTTTTGGATCAGTTCCCCAGCATTTAAGACTCAACTTTTTTTTGGCAAGATTGCTGGGGCCATACTGTGTATGGATCTGAGTTGCTTCAGCCAAAACCTCTCAATATGAAAATTCAGCAGTATTGCATCTTTGTGTAGATGTCATTATTTAAAATCCAGTCTGTTTTATGTACCCCGTGACTTACCGATGACCTTTATTCTACCACAGTTTTATTTGTAGCACAAAGTGATATTTATCTATGTCTCCTTCTATAGTCAGAGATAAAGATGGGCACATGTGTTATGCTTTAAAGTTTAGACCAATGGTTCATGAAAAGTCTATATGAAAGGAGAATATTTTTAAGTGAATTAACAGAAAACACAAATGACCCAAACCACAGTTTGACTTACTGTCATGATTAACTAAGTTTCACTAAGGAGGGCCAAGAAGTTTCATTTCCCAAAAACGTCTGTCTCCAAAAAAAAAAAAAAAAAAAAAGATTTTCTGCCTCCCCCGCAAAGCAAACAAAAACCCCTTGCTTAGTTTAAGTGTTTCCCTCCATAATGGGATCCCAGACGGATTTTTAAAAATAGTTCCTAAGAAGACCACAAATGTGGTCTCAGTCATCAGCATCTTAGACAGTCCAAGTGTAAAAGAATGAGAACACAAAAGCTTAAGGGGTAGAAGTGAAAAGTTGGATATTGCCCCAAATGGAAAAAGAAACCTAGAGTGGTTTAGCTGATATTTTATGGATATGCAGGATCTTATGGAGTTAGTCTAAATTACTCAGCACATACAAATACCTTAAAAGTATCTAAACATTGACACAGAAAAAATTTGAGAATAAACTAGAAATTAGGAACAGATGTATTGGTAACAAAGAAATTGAGAAATAAAAAAAAAATATGTGTAAGTGAAAAGCAAATATTTTGGAAACATGTAACCACTTTTGCCCTTTTGTTTGGCAACTAATTCTTTGGAAACAGATGGTAGAAATGGCGGCCGGGTTGGGGGAAGGAGTGGCATTTCTTCCTATTCTTAATATCAATGTGTTACAAGCATTTAGGGGTCTTGATCAATGCTTTTGGTCATTGTGATATCAGATACTGAGATTTTAGGGGTTCAGGTTTTACCAGTTGCTCAGTTAATAACCTTAAATTTTGTTGAAGAGTTTTACATTTGTTGAAACACTGAGACCAAGTCAAGTCTATATAATATTAAACAACGGGAAACAGTTTTTGCCTTAGAATAGATCAATTAATAAGCACTTCTTAAATACCTACTATATGCCAGACACTATGCTATCAGCTGGGAATAAAAATAGGAAGGATGTAATAAACCCTATTTATAAAGAGAAGACAAGACATATGTGTGTATACATATACATATACATATGTGTGTGTATGTATGTATATATGTATATGCAGAAAAAATAAAGAAAATAAGTATAAATTAATACAAAGTTGTTAAACACAGGTTTGCTTGGGAGGGTGGGTACTAGCAGCTGGAGTGGTCCAGGCAGAATTAATAGAGAAGATGGTGCTTTGCGTGCATTTTAAAGGAAAAGAGGGATTCTGTAAAGCAGAGGTAAGGAGGAAGAACAGAGGAGGCATGGGGCGTGTTTGTGTGTATGGCTACGTTGTCTGCAGAGGGCCTTTGGATCTTTATCATTTCATAGGCTCTCTCTGATAGTAAGTACACGCTCTTCCGTAAAGGTTGCACTGCTCAAGGTGAAACAAAGTTCTGCAGGTCTTCCCAGAAAGACTTTGGACATTTTCCTCTGTAGTATCTAATGCCAGGAGACAGTGGCTGCAGGGTCAGTACCAGCAAAGCACATTCTAGAGGAACTCCGTGGTCTCTCCACAAAGGTGGGTTCCCATTTTTGGATGGCTTGGTGGGAAAGAACCCCTTTCCCATAAACCTTGCTCATGAAATGGACCTCTACTTGTCTAGGGCTAGGACCAGAACACCCATACTCAAGGAAAAAAATGTCTCACTTGTAGGCCACCCTCACCAACTAAATCTTTCAAACTGATAATAAACCTCTAACAAACCAAAATGATTCAATGTGACTAGAATGAGTATTTCTTTTCTCTTTTACCACTTTATAATGCAGAAAATTTGAATCAAATACTTTTAACTCATGTTTCAACCCTGATGGCCACTGCATTGAGAGATCGTTAATTCCACAGAGAGGCCATAATTTGAGGTGGGGCAGTCCACTAAGTCATCTAGTCCTCAAACACATGCTTTTGTTTACTGCTGTGCCAAAGGCTGCAAAACCACTTCTGATGGCAGAGACTTACTTCTTGCTCTTTACTTGCAAAAATTCACACCACAAATAAAAATCAAATGTGGCATTTTCTCCAAAACTACATGATGTTAGGAAATTTTAAGAAAAAAAAACTTATCTAATAAACTACTACAGCAGTCATGATATTTTCAAAAGATAAGTAGTAAAGTTTCAGTGGCAGAATCAGTGAGTTCACAGAACAAAGGTGGTATTAGTACATTCCAAAAGAAGGCAGAAAAGCCCCATATTTCAGAGATTCATCAACAATCACAGGCAATCATCACGGTGGGTGCTGAAAACAATGACATTCACATATGTCTTTCATCAGGACATTCAGAAAATTTACTTCATACCACAATGGAAAAATTTCCTTCAACCCTGCTCTTTCCTTAATGGAATGTTTTACCAAGATATGTTTTATATGTTTGACAGAAAATAAATTACTAAGATACAGGAGATCCTCTGAAGATTTGTGATCCTTATAGAATAGGTTAATATGAGTCAGACAAGATCAGAGTTTAGGGTATATAAGTAATATAAATGCTGCTAGAAGTTGTCTTAGGACAAAGCACAATATTTTTTGTCTTTCCATTTTGAGGGAAAAAATGCATCAGTTATTACACCTGGGACTATGGTTCAAGTTCAAAATGCAACCCTAAATGGCTTAGCTTCTGTGCTTCAGAGTAGCCTTTAAAACATCGCTTATCATCTGAAACTCAGCTAAGTTGATGTAGTAAATTAGAAGAATAGATTCATATTTTTCTTTCCTTGCAAAATTCATCTCCACTAAAAATGTAAGAAATGGACAATCTCATAAAACCAAGAAATATAGATGCACACAGAAATGCTTCCTTTTTCTGTGACATACCTCCAGAGTATTCCCCTCTGGATTATCCCATAGCATCCAGTAGAGTCAGTTTTTGACATGCAAATCCTGCACTCATTTAGGCTCTACTTCTCTAGGCTAAGTACAATTTGTAAAATGGTGCAGCCTTGCAGACAGTTTTCAGAAATCATACCAGTCAGCAAAAATTCTAATCAGTCCAGACAAACTGGCATTTCCCCTCAAGCTTTTCCAATGAACTACTCTTTGTCCTCTCTCTTACCAAATAAGCGGGCTAAAAGAGCCCATGAAGTGCCTTTAGCAAATACATTCCCTTTTCTGTGAATCACAATCTAGAAAGAAGCCATTGAAATGTCTTTTCAGGCCCTCTGCATGATTTTCCAATGGATTTGCTGTCTTATTTCTTTTAAGCATGGCAACATGGGCAAGGCTTACATTCATGGTTGATGGAATTGCCCTCACATGTGTTCATTTTTTTGTGTGCGTTCATTTTGAAAAAAGAAATGTAGATGGAACTTGAATGTAAGAAAGGAAGCAGGAATTTGCAAGTTCCATTGGAGCAGGAACTTGTCATAAGTATCTGTGTATTGCTAGTGATTTTCATAATGACTTGAAATATTTTTGGGGGAACCAGATCTTTGATTTCACTGGAATAATGTTATACCATACATACACATGCACATATAGCTTATAAGGAACTCCCACAATGAAGAAACTCCTTCCATCTAAGCAGATCAACAATTGCTCTTCAATTTCTAGTCTTAGAAAGTTGCCCGAGGCACTGAAGTTAGTGTCAGGGTTACTTGATCAATACATGTCAGAATCTGGATTTCATCCTATGTCTTCTTTATTGAAGGCTCTCCATTCCAGCTGCTTCTCCTGCTTTGCATGTACTAAGTGTTTAATAAGTATTACTTGAATTGCTGAATATGATCCAGAGCAGCAGACAGCAACAAGGTCAAATTGCATTGATGAAGGTAGAAGAAAATGATGCTCCTTCCATCCAAACAGCAAGGAAAATAACTTTCTAATCTATTTTGTTTCTGATGCCAAAGAGAGAAAATAACCTTCTTCTACACCTAGCTGGAAGGTTTAGATCTAAGAAAGATGAAAGTTTAAATTCAATTTAAAGACTTACTGTTAAGGTAATTTCGAGAAGTTTTTGAAACATGCCATGCATACTTCTGTTTCTCATAACTCAGACAGGGGCTTCCAGCTAAATCACTATTTATGACCCTGCTTCCTATCTCTTGCTTATATTTTAACTAACCTCTTTCTATTTAATTTTAGACCCTGATTGCACTGAAACCAAAGAAAACATAGGTTAAAAATGGTCTGGTCAACTATTTGAAGCACGAAGGAATGAATATTCTTAGGTCGTTTACCTATGTGGTTTCTTTTCTGCCCATATGTTTTCTTTTAACACTCATATACTTTTACAAGTGAAAACTTTTTTTCTTTCAACATACTTAAGTTGTGGGTCATTGATAATCCTGGTATATTCTTTCCATGAGTAACAGAATATAGTAAGATAGAGTGACTGATAGGACTCTTAGGTCGCTTTAAAAAAATGCCTACCAGTTTGATAAAATACTGACTGCAGTCTGTAAAATACTCACTGAGCTTAAGAGACATCTGAGAGATACCTATGTTTATCCTCATGCCTTTCAAGGCTCCCAGGAGAATGTTTAAATGGTGAATTTATTTAAAATCTTAAAAGATGAGAAATGAGATTACCTCAAAACCTAATTCCTTATTTTGATTTTTAAAAACCATTAGACAGAATATGGAAATATGTTTTGCATGATTCTACATGTATAATTGATATCATACTGCTTGCCTTCTCAATGGGTTGGGAGGGAGGGAAAAAATTTGGAACTAAAAATTTAAAAAGAAAAGAATGTTAAAAATAATAAATTTGAAAAAAAATCTTAGCCAGGTACCATTTTTTCTCTGTTAGTATGTCAATATTAAGTTTTCAGAACTTAACATTTTAAACTTTTATGTTTTGGTATATATTTGACTGAAAAAAAATCCCCCCAAACCAGTGCCCCAGTATGGCTTTGCTCTCTCCTGCAATTTACTGGCTTCTCAGTGTTTTCCTAATCATATACTAAGTTTTGTTACTTTTGGCTTTAATATTTTTGAAGTTAGAAGAATCCTCCTACATGTCAAACTTCAAAACTAGACAATCCTGATCAGCCTGAGAGAATAATTCAGCTGGACTGACCTAGCTGTGTCAGGTTTAGAAAATGTAGAGTTTGTATAAACATTTGGGAATAGATCTTAGTTTGCATTACATAGAACCATCAGAGAATCTGTGAGAAAAAAGGGTTATAAGCAAGTAAATAGGTGATAAAATATTTTAATTCATTTCTACGATCCCAAAAGAACTTTAAAAAAGCTCTTCTATTGGACTTAGGCACATATTTAGGGTATATGCAGACAAAAGGCTATCCTATACTTGACGTGTTTAAAAGAATTTGGGACTTGATGCTATATTAAAAAAAAAACACAAACAAAAAGAAAAAAACCCAAACTAACAAAACAAAAAATTAAAGACAATCAACGGAATATTGAGATAACCTTTTGAACAAACTTGTCTCAGGCTAATACTGTCTGGGGAAAGAGAAATTCAGTTACATTATGAAACTAGAATGGCTTCAGTAGAAATCAAGGACAAAACCAAATCACAATGAAGGCAAGGAATCCTTAATTAGTATTTATAAATACTGAATGGGTGAGGGAAAGCTGCTTAGGTTGGGAGAATCAACAGGGAAAAGATGACCAAGGCTCCCTGCAAAAGTGTGTTGACACATTTAATAAGTGAATTAATGAATAACTGAAATTTATGTGATATTTACAAGTATTTTACTTATATTATATCATTTTATCTTCCTAATAATCTCATGATGAGTTAATAATAATACAATTTATAGAAATGATTTTATTTGTAACATTTAAAAATATCTGCCACCATTTTTATTTATATTAAATTTTGGAAATGTTGAAAGTAACAATACAGGATTATAATTATTTCTGTTTCTCATCAATATTCAAAAGAGAAAATGATAGTAGATTAAATTTCTAAGGTTGAGATTTCCTTTAGATTTTCTACATTTCCTAATCATTTACCAGGTTTTGTTCAGCTTTAACATTTCTGAAGTTAGAAGGATTCTTCTAGATAATGTTAAAAATAAATAAACAACAAATTAAAAAAAATCATTAGCCAGGTATCATTTCTTTCTGTTAGTATGGCAACTTCAAAGTCCTTCAAGTTATCCTGTTTGGGGATGCTCTGGAACCCTATGAGTCTCCCCATGTGAGATATATATATATAATCATTCAAAAAATTTAGCCTTCCTATCCAAAGAGGAAAAACCAAATGGTTGAAGAATACCTATTATCCAGACAATGATAAGCACTTGGACAGTCAACCCCGTAAAGATGGTCAATAAACTATGTAAACTTTGGACAATGAACTAAGCCAAGAATAGACTAGGAAGAGGATACCGAACTAGATTGTCTTTAAGAAATTATATTGCTTTTAATGATCTCCAATCTCTCTCCGGAACAAATGCCTTTCTTTGCAAGTGGAATACTTTGCAACCGAAATATGCTTGTTTCTGAAGAATTAAAGTTGCAGGTAACCCAAAAGGATGTGGAAAGGTATGGTGAGGCTGCAGCATTACCAACCCAGAGTTACAGAGGAAAGAGGGTAAAGAGTAGCATAACAGACATAAGCATGCTCAATCTGTAAATTCCATTGATATCCACACAATGTTAAGAGATGGAGAGCAAAGCTCCCAGAATATTGAGGGGTCTGCCTACAAAATATTTAAAGAAGGGCACAGAAATTAATTCCACAAGATAACAAGCCAGGGATGGGTTGCAATTTATATCATTAGAGTAACGACACAAATGGATAAGATTACATATTGTCAAAGTATTAAAGAGTCCAGAAGTTTCAAGCACCTTAAAACATTTTTAAAAATATCTACAAAACTCAAAAATCCTGTGTTTTAAATATCACAAGGAAAATTTTAAAATCTCATCATTTTGCTATAAATGCTGTAAAAATGTCCTATAAATAATAAAAATATACAAAAAAACAAGCTTTGTGCACATTATATATATTTGGCACAAATAACATACCACTCTTTCCCCAGAAGCTTCATTCCAATCTGCAGGGAAGTTGAATGACAAGCCACTTCTAATTTCTAACTCTGCTTCCAGAAGGGGCTATTTTGAGGTCCCCACCAGCTCCAGAGAGAATTCTTAAATTGGTTTCTTGGGACCTCTCTTGCTCAGTGATGCCCTCATTTACACTTCATAATTTACAAGCCCTGCATGTGAAGCATCTTGATCAGTCTGAACTGAAAAGAACTTCTTATCATAATTAATTTTGAAGGCAGGAGGGACTTTGTTGAGAGGTTCCTTGAAACCAGCAACAGAAACAGCCGTGTCAATGTGACAACGGGTCAAAGAAAAGCAGTTGTACATTTCATGTCACCACTGAATTAACCTGCCCAGTTGTAGAAACAGATTCCTTCATTTCTTGAAGTCAATTTCAAGAGATTACAGCTCCCTGCTAAAATTCAAGAGTTCTGAAAATGACAATCTGATTTTGGAGGTGGTTTAAAAAAACCCCACGCAATTATCCATTGATGAGGAAGGGACATTTGTGGTTTACGGAAATTTGAATTTCTTTCTGAAAATGCTTCACACCAGAACTGCACATTTGCATTACAAACAACCTTTACAAGCAGGGAGGAAGGAAGATGAAGCAGGGAGACATGAAGTATTTTACAGGAAGTATTTAAAGAGTCATCTTAAAGCTGTGGCTTCTTCAGGGTCGCGGTGGGATTCATTTCTCAGGGCAATTGTAGAAGAAACAGCCTTGGTGCATAGCTGGCATGCTTAGTTTGACCTTCAGCTGACAGTAATCAGGAATGATGAGTTACAGTAGGAACCCGGGAATTTTCTAGGACCATTAAGGACCCTCAGGCCACGGTTTAGAGGACCTTGTTTAGTCCTTTTGGAGGCTGTCAAGTGAGTAAATCCAGAATCTCACAATTCCTATGATTAACCAGAACTTTGAGTTCATGCTTTGTGAATAGCTCATTTCAAGTTATTTTCTTTTGTATTATCAGGATTCTATTCGACATAGAGATTTGGTCCATATGGTTATAAAATGCAAACCTAAATTTTTGTTGATTCTCTGGGCTGTTTTGTTCTCTTTCATTCTTGCCTTCATTTCAGTGAATACAAATGACTGGAACAATGGGCTAGAGCCAGAAGACTAACATGTAGTGCTAGCAGTATCCTATTCTGAATTCTTTGGTTGAATCCTGAGTCACCACTGGGAATTAAGAAGATTAAGCTACATCTACTTATCTTTCAAATTCACTCATGGATAAAATAATAGAAGAATGTTTTGTTTGGTTTTTTTCTTATGGACAGAGTGCCTACCACACCAGGGATTGAGAGACTTGGGTTTTAGTTCTGTCTTTGCTTCTGTACAAGTCACTTAACCTTTCTGTCCGTCCAGTTTCTTATCTGTCAAATGGGGGCATTTCTGTTCTCTCTACTTCACAGAGTTGCGCTTATAAAGATAGAATGGGACCACAGACGGAAAAGCACTTTGTCGAAGTGAAACACCATACACAAATGCAATGCCTTTTATCATCATCATCATTATTGTAATCGTTCAGGTTATTTTCATCTTAACTCAGTCTAACAGTAAAGGCCACATTAAAACACACATTACAATAATCTTCCAGGAACAGAGAGATCTTCTGGCAATTTGGGGGTATTAGGAAGAGCTCTGGATTGGAGTCAGGAGAAATCAGTTTTAGTCTAAGCTCTGCCAATAATAATCTATAGTGCTTGAAATTTGCAAAATGCTCTGCTCATGAAAACCCTGAGAGGTGGGGTGTTTGTGCAAATATTATTATCCCTGTTTTATAGATGAGAAAGGTCAAGCCTCAGATACTGAAGTGATTTGCCGGTGGTCACGTAGCTAATAAATGTCA
Organism: Vombatus ursinus; assembly: GCF_900497805.2. Taxonomy (NCBI): domain Eukaryota; kingdom Metazoa; phylum Chordata; class Mammalia; order Diprotodontia; family Vombatidae; genus Vombatus; species Vombatus ursinus. The sequence continues at coordinate 34,258,580 of NW_020954599.1, forward strand.
TAAGTTTTCTGACAACAAATGCAAAGAAAGGCAAAAATATTTCTTGCCCTCGAGATGCTTACATTCTAATGGGGGAGACAACATGTAAATAACTAGGCACCTAAAGAAATAACTGTATATGTATATACATGTACATGTATATACATGTATATGTATATGTCTACAATCATGTATATACATGTATATGTGTCTATAATCATGTGGGTACATATATATTATCTAATGTACATACACGTGTGTGTGTGTATATATATATGTATTTATATATACACATGTATATACAGGTACATGTATATGTGTGCATGTGTGTATAAATAATGCCAGAGCTGGAGTCAGGAAGATCTGAGTTCTAATCTGTCCTCAGACACATGTCCCTGGACAAGTCATTTAATTCTGTTTGCCTCAGTTTTCTCACCTGAGAATGAGCTGGAAGAGTAGATGGCAAACCATTCCAGTATCTTTGTCAAAGCAAAACAAAACAAAAAAAAAACCAAACCTCCAAATGGAGTCATGAAGAGTCAGAAACAATAACAACAACATGCACGTATACTTATATACACACACCAAATAAGGTAATCCAGGGAAGTCACCTGAGATAATCTTAGAGGGGAAGGCACTAGAAACGGGGGATGGAAGAAGGAGAACCAGGAAAGCTTTCCTACCCTAGAATATAGGATTTGAGCCAACCCCTAAAGGAATTGGTGGATGAAGATGGACAGAGTATTTCAGGCAGGGATGAAAACAGAGGCTGAAAGATGGAGCAAGACCAAATGGGCCAGTGTTTCTACATTGCACAGGGATTGGAGGAGGGAGAGGGTGAAGCGTAAAGGGTAAGAAAACTGGGAAGGCAGGAAGGATCCGAGTTATAAAGTTTTCAATGCCACAGAGGAGCTTATATTTGATGTTGGTGGTAACAGGGAGTCCCTGCAGCTCTTTGAGTTGGGTGGGTGAGTAGGGAGAGGAAGGAGGATGGTCAGACCCATGCTTTAAAAAAACTATTTAAAAATACACAGAGGAGAGAAGAAAGAAATTCATAAGGGAACACAGATAAACAAGGCAGTAATTAGGACTACCCTCTTAAAAGTAATAGCAACCAAGGTGTACATAATATCTATTCAGAGGTTCGATACAATCCTCTTTTCACATTTTTTCATATTTGGAAGTTATCATGCATGTTAATGTTTGTCAAGTTTGTAATAAAAAAGAATTTAAAAAAATTAAAATTATTATCTCTAGATAATCCTTTAGCTTAGATAACTGAGATTGGGCCAGGGGAGGGGAATCATCTCTGAAAGGTGAAAGTTTAAACATGTACTACCTGGGAAGAGTCTAAGGTCTCTTCTGTTTAAGTTAATGATTTGTCAGCTTGAAAGTGAAAGAGCCCAATGCGTGGAAGACGGGCTAATTCCAATGAGCCTAGAAAGGTCAGGGTCACCAGGGGACAGCATATGGCTCAGATCTAAGATGGCAGGCTCTCTCTCATAATTTGAAAAGTGATGGAGGTAGAGTGCACATAGGGTGGACTGAGGATAAATTTGGTGTGTTAAGCAGTCTTGTCAAGGTGGAGTCCTATCCTTGTGGCACAGTGCCTCTAAATCTTATGGTGTCTTGCACATAATTAGTATTTAATAAAGGGATACGGAATTATTTCAGGTTTCTTTTTAGTGGGATATCTATGAGAGTATGTTCCACTGAATTGTTGTTCATGTCAAATGTAGTGGTTACAATTTGTAGGTATGTTGTTATAGTTCTGACTCAGTACATTTTACGGCAGCTTTTAAAAAAATATATATGTACAAAGGTGTTTTTGTAGTACTGTGTTACTCCCATTACCAATATATTCTTGCAGCCAGATGCTGATGTATAATCTTAGTGACATGATTATGGCTCCACAGCAGCCATTTGGGAATTAAATGTCTTCTTCAGCGATTCCCAAAATAAGAGCAGCAATCTTTCCCTTCAAAGAAGCTCCCGCTTCCAACTTGCCAATTTATGCTAATGGTAAGACTATTTTCCCAGTCACCCGGTGCAATACTGTGGAGTTATCGTTAGTTCCTTCCTCTCCCTCACACCTCCTATCCAATCAGTTGCCAAGGCCAATAGAATTTGTCTTCTCAAAGTCTCTCCAACCTGTCTTCTCCTTTAAACTCATAATGCCTACAAAACGACCCGCATGACATCTTGCTTGAATGGCCACACAATCTTCTAACTGGTCTTACCTATGTCTATCTCCAACAATCCATTCGTACTCCACTGTCAGAATGATCATTCTTGCGTGCAGTTCTGCCCCAAGAACTCTCTGTGTCCTATCAAGTTAGGTCCAAACACCTTAGTCTAGCATTCTGGGCTCCCTGCAATATTAACAAATCTTTCTGGTAATACTGGAATATACACTCTAGGCAACCTGGACTGTTCATTATTCTCCAAACATAATCTGCACTGTCTTGATGCTGAACCTCCCTTTACATTCTTCCCTCTTTCCCAATTTCCATCTGTCAAAATTCTGCTCAGATTTCAAGGTTTGGCTCAGATTTACCTTTTTTTTTTCCTATGAAATCCTTCCTAATCCTTCAGGGGCCACTGATCTCACCCTCCTTTGAAATCCCAGAACTCTTTCTGTATAACCCTGATGAAACTCCTGTGCTCAGCCTTGTATAGTACTAATTTCTCCACATCCTGTCTTACCTTATAGGTTTTGTAAGCGCTTTGAGGAAAGGGGCTATTTCCAAAGAAAAACAATAAGCATTTATTGTTCAGACACTTACTAGTGACCCTCAGCAAGTCCCTTTACCTCATTTGTCTTAGTTCTTCTTCTGTAAAATAAGCTGGAGAAAAAAAATGGCAAACCACTCCAGCATCTTTGCCATGAAAACCCCCAATGGGTTCATGGAGAGTCAGATATGACTGAAATGATTCAGCAACAACTCTATGCCAGGCAAATGTAGAGACAAAAACCAAAACCCTTCCTGCCCTCAAGGCGCTTCACTTTCTTTTGGCATCCAAGACACATCTACCATACATACTGCTTTAAGCATAGTAGGTACCTAGAAATTTTTTTGTTTAACTGAATTGTGGTGTTTATGTTCTCTTTTGTACCTTTTTTATTTTTGTATATGTCATCTTTCCTCCCTTAGATTATAATATACTTGAAGGAAGGGACTATATATTAGTCCATTTTTTGGGAGGAGGTAAGATTCTCCTCATTGTCTTACATAGTGCCTTGCATTTTATAATAAGTATTTGGGAAAATGAATTTCTATGCAGCTTATCTTTTTGAACTGATTTTAAGAAGGAAGATAGTAGAATACTAAGTAATGGCCTACTTAAAAAATTTTAGCAATAAATTCTATTAAAATTTATTTATAAGAGAATTGCCTAGAACAAAATGAAGAAGGGGAAAAGCACAAAACTCTGCATAAATCAGAAACCATCCCCCTAAAAAACAGGATGGCTAGCTTGGGGCTGGAGAATAACAAAGTTTCATTGACAAGTCTGTTTTAGAATGGTAGAAAAGTTTTATCTTTTTGATCTCTACGTGGTTATAGGTGAAACCAAGCAATGACCCATCCACATGGGATGTTAGAATAGCTGAAACCCAATCAGCCATACTTTTTAGTCTTCTGTTTACTGATCACATAGACATAACATGTCCTTCATAGATGCAGGGTGCAGCCCACCAAAGCTGCATTAATATGAACACAAGTCTTCACCTGATTTAGAGGTTAAAAAAAGTGGTTTTTTGTTTGTTTGTTTTTTTTAAACCAAAGTGTTCCGTAAGACCCAGGAGAAAACTGTGCACAAGTCTGAATTTCTAAAAGCCGTTCTCGTCATTCATAATCAAATGATCACTCACATTGGAACCAAGTAGATAAATCTGATATAATGCCTAGAACAGTATATAGATGACCTGAAATATAAGTCTAGGATCTATGGTGCCAGTTTTCCTTTAGGCACTGCAGCAGATCTTGAGGGCATAGAAATGCAAGGGCATGACCTACGAGGAAGACTCAGCTCATCTACATGTCCTTTGTCAACCTTAACCAAATAGCTATCCAGGACAAAGGAGCTCAAATTTCTGTGACCCTAAACCCCTAGCCTATCTCCCAAGGACTTCCCTGAAAACAATTTATTTGTCATTCAGTTGTTTTCCAGGCATGTCTGACTCTTTGTGACCTTATTTGGGGTCTTCTTGGCAAAGATACTGGAGTGGTTTGCCATTTCCTTTTCCAGCTCATTTTACAAATGAGGAAACTGAGACAATCAGGATTAAGTGACTTGCCCAGGGTCACATAGTTAGTGAGTGCCTGAGGCTGGATCTGAACTCATCAAGATGAGTCTTCTTCAGCTACCTTTCACAATCTATTTAAGGGAAACTCAATATGCTATGTGTAAATCAGAGGCTCCCCTGAACTTTCAAAGACTTTCCTGAAAACACTCTTTCCCAATCTATTTAAGAAATGCCTAATATGCTATGCATAAAACTAGAGACTCGCATAAAGATATTTAAAAAAAATTTAAAGTGTAATTTTATGCCTCTGAAATTGGACTCAACCTAATAAGCATCTATTGAACACCTCCCACTGTCAGGCACTATGTTAGGCCCTCAGGATATATGGACCTTTCCCCATCATACTCCCATGTATTTAATGACCATCTCTATGCTGATGATTCTCAAAATCCACCCATCCTGCCTCAACTTCCCTACTGACCTCCAATGTCACAACTGCAGCTGCCTTTCAGACATCTTGAACTAGATGTACAGTAGGAATCATAAACTTTACATGACCAAAATGGAACTCATTGTTTTTCCCCCTAAACCCTGCTCCCCTCCTACCTTCCCTATTACTGTAGAGGGCATCACCATCCTTTCAGGTCCCAGGGCTCAGAACTTAGTGGCCGTCCTTGATTCCTCACTTCCTCTTATCCCTCCATATCTAATCGGCTGTCAGGTCTGCTGATTTCACATTTGCAAGAGCTCTCAAATCTGCCCCCTGCTCGCATCTGATACTGTCACCACTCTGATGCAGGTCCTCATCACTTCATGCCTGGACTATTGAGGTAACCTGCTGGTGAGTCTGCTTCAAGTCTTTCCCACTCCAGCCTGTCTTCCATTCATCCACCAAAGTGATTTTCCTAAAGCATACATCTGACCATGTCACCCTCGTCCCCTTACCAAAGAAACTGCCGTGGTTCACTATTGCCTCCAGGATCAAATACAATATCCTCTGTTTGACATTCAAAGCCCTTCATAAGCCTAGTCCTTTCCTATCTTTCTAGTCTTCTTACACCTTAAGCCGTGGCATATACTCTTTTTTAAAATTTTATTTTTAATTTATGAAACAAAACAAGCATTTCCTTAACCCAGAATAAAAAAAAAAGATGCTTGTAAATGAAACTGAAAATTTATTATGTACAACTTGCTATTCCTTTTGAATATATAATAAAGTTATCATGGAACTTTCTTTTTTTTATACTCTTAAATCCAGTGACACAAGATTCCCTATAGTTCAGTTCCACAAACAAGACACTCCATCTCCTGACTTTTCTCTGGCTGTCTCCCATGCCTGAAATTCTCTTCCTCCTCATCTCTGCCTACTGGCTTCCTTTAAGTCCTAAGGAAAATCCCATTTTCTACAGGAAGCCTTTCCTGATCTCCCTTAATTCTAATTTAATTCTGTTAATTATTTCCTATTTATCTCATATATAGTTTTTTTGTACATATTTGTTTATTTCCCCCCCTCCCCATTAGATGGTAGGTAGCTAGGTGGTACAGTGGATGGAGTGCTGGGCCTGGAGAAAGGGACAACTCATTTACTGAGTTCAAATCCAGCCTCAGACACTCACTAGCCATGTAACCCTGGGCAAGTCATTTAACCCTATTTGCCTCAGTTTCCTCATCTGTAAATGAGCTGGAGAGAAGGAAGTGAAAAACCACTCCAGCATCTTTGCCAAGAAAATCCCAAATGCGTTCATGAAGAATCAGACACGACTGAAAAACTAACTGAACAACATTTGATTGTGAGCTTTTTGAGAATAGAGTATGTCCTTTGCCTCTTTTTGTATCCCTGGCACTAAACACAGTGCCTGACATCAGATGGGAGATACTTAATAAATGTTTACTGATTGTTTGACTGATTTTCCTTCCCTTTACTAGACCTTATTGATAACTGGTTCCCCTTTAAAGACTAAGCATCCTCAACTATCCTCTTGACTGAATACACCTTTTTCTCATATTCCCATGAATATTACTTGCTACCCACTATCACCTTTAGATGCTTCTTTCACTGCCATCATTCCTCTGAAATCCATCCAGTCAAAATTTTCAATTTAATACAAATAATGGTGTTTGTAGTACATTGATCTTTAGGTCATTCTCCCTCCTTCCTTGGGTTTAGCACTTGTCTCACCGTTTTCATTTTCTTCCTGGCTACTGTCCTCATTCTAAGACACTTTAAAATTCACATAGATGACCCCTAACTTCACCATCTTGCAACCTCTTTAAATCCCATGACCTACTCATTGGCACCAACCCAACCACACAAGGGATGGTTATACACTGGGTCTTACCATCACCCAGAAGTATTCCAATGACTTAATTACGAATGGAGACATTTTGACAGTATCTAACCTTCTACCTTTTCCTATGCCTCATCCCTTATAAACCTACTCTTCGCCTCCAAATCCCAGTTCTATCCCAGGCCATTAGTACTCCTGTTCTAACTTCACTTTCCTTCTTCTCTAACCTTAACCCAATAGTTAGCCCTTTCAATGCTACACTGTGCTCTGCTCTCAAATCTCCCATCCCTTCTTCTTGCCCCCCCCGTGCCTTTATTATGACCCATACTTATCTTTTGCCAAATCTCAGCACATTCACAACCCACCTTCCTCACTACTAAACAAAAAGCAAATGGATGAAATCTTACTCCCAAGCTAACAAGGTATATTATAAATTCATGTTATCTAACCCCAACTGAGCCTTCCCTGAAGCAAGGCAGTTCTTTTATTATTCCCTAACTAGTTCCTTACCTGGATCCCACAGAAGCTATTCCAAAGCTTCTCTTCCCTCCTCAAGGCTCCATGGCTAGCTCTGGCTTCTTGCTCTTGGCTGAGGCCTTTGCACACACTTTATATTGAGAAAATGGAGGCCATTCAACATGACTTCCCTCATCTCTCATTTTCTTCATCTCAAAATCCCTTGACATCATCTTCCTCAGTCAATGACAAAGAAGCCATCCTTCTCTTTGCCAAGGCCAACCCCTCTACATGTGCACTTCATCCCTTTCCCTCTTGTCTCCTCCAACATATTTTCATCTTCAATCAAAACCTTCTCTTTTTTATCTTCATCCTCTCTCTATATAGTGCTCTCTGCACTATGGCCTTTAAGCATGTCCATGTGCCCTTCAACCTTAAAAAAACAAGAAGCTTTCACTATACCCTAACATCCCTTGAAGCTACCATCCTATATATCTCTCCTCCCTTTCTCAGTCAAATGCCTTTAAAACCTATTTGCATTCATTGTTTCTACTTCTTTTCTGACTCATTCCTTAGCCCCTTTCAATCTGGCCTCCAACCTCATCATTCAGTTTAAACTGTTGTAGTCAAAGTTACCAATGATTTCTTAACTGCAAAATTTAACTGTCTTATATCAGTCATAATCCTTTTCAACCTTCCTTTTTTATAACTTATTTTTTTGTTTTCAACATTCACTTCTATAAAATTTAGAGTTTTAAATTCCCCCCTTCTTTTCCTCTCCTCTCTTCAAGACAGCATGCAATCTGATATAGGCTCTACTTATACATTCATATTAAGCATATTTTCACATTAGTCATGATGTAAAGAAGAATTAGAACTAATGGGAGGAACCACAAGAAAGAAGAAACAAAACAACCAAAGAAAAGGAGAGCAAATAGTATGTTTCCATGTGCATTCAGACTCCACAGTTCTTTCTCCGGATATGAATAGTATTTTCTATCTTAAATCTTTTGGAGATGTCTTAGATCTTGCATTGCTGAGAAGAGCTAAGTCTATCAAAGTCAGTCATCGCACAATGTGGCTGTTACTGTGTACAGTGTGTTTCTGATTCTGTTCACTTCACTCAGCATCAGTTCATCTAAGTCTTTCTAGGTTTTTCTGAAGTCAGCCTGCTCTTCATTTCTTATAGCACAATAGTATTCCATGACATTCATATACCACAACTTGTTTAGCCATTGCTCAATTGATGGGCATCCCCTCAATTTCCACTTCTTGGTCACCACAAAAAAGAGCTATTATAAATATTTTTGTACATGTGGGTCTTTTCAACCTTACTGATTCATTTTGCATTGAATTTTTTATACTGGGTACTGTCTCCTATCTGCTGTTGTGTTTTTGTGACACCATTTTCTCCCGATTTTTCTTCTCAGTCTCCTTTGCTGGCTCACCACCCATATCATCTCCCTTCACTGTGGTGAAGGTTCTATTCTAGGCCCTCATCTTTTCTTCCTCTGTACTCCATCAGTAACCCATGGATTTAAATATCATCTTTATGCAGGTGACTACTAACTCTACATGTATAGGACTAGTCTTTTTTCCTGAGATACAGTCTGCTATCACCAGCTATCTATCAGACATTTCAAATTGGATATTCTAGGGACATCTATTCAAAACATCCAAAACAAAATGCATTATGTTTTTTCTCTAAACGTTCCCCTCTCCAAAACTACCTTATTTCTGTCAAAAACATTACCATCCTCAAGTCTCTCATGTTCATACCTCTGGTATTACATGGGACTTCTTAGTCTCCCCTGCCCAATATACAATCAATTGCCAAATCTTGTCGTTTTTGTTTCTACAACATCTGCATTTAATACCTCTCCACTCACATAGCTACTACCTTAGTTCAGATCTTCACCACTCATCTAGATTAGTACAACTGCTTTCTAACTGGTTTCCCAACCTTATCTTTCATCACTCTGATCCCTTCTACACACTGATGCCAAAGCGATTTTCCTTCAGAGCATATCTGATCAAATCTCTCAGTTGCTCAATCAATTCCAGTGGCCTGCTATTGCCTCTAGGCTAAAATATAAATTGTCTGTTTTTTTTTTTTCCAATTCATTCAGGGGCAGTTAGGTGGCGCAGTGGATAGAGCACTGGCCCTGGATTCAGGAGGACCTGAGTTCAAATCCGACCTCAGACACATAATACTTACCAGCTGTGTGACCCTGGGCAAGTCACTTAACCCCATTACCTAGCCAAAAAAAACCCAAAAACCAAAAAGAAAAACACTCACACACACACACAGATTCATTGGATATTATTCCCTCTCTTTGACTCTGAGATCTAGTCAAAAGTGCTTTCTTTCTGTTCCTCATATGGGGCATTTCACTTCCTGTCTCTGTAGCAGGCCTGAAATGCACTCACTCCTGACCTCTGTCTCATATAATTCCTCTTCCTTTAAGATAGATATTAAACGAGGTCTTTGTATGAAGCCTATCTTGATCTTTCTCCCTCCTACCTGTCAGTGCCCTCCCTCCCAAACTATGTTATATTTAGCAATTTGTATATATTTTTACTTATTCTCTCTCTCTCTCTCTCTATATATATATATAGGTATATATACACACACAGACACATTTCTATATGAGTTTTTCCCCCATGAAAATGTAGGCTCTTGGTAGGTATAACTTGTTTCATCCTTTGTACTTGTTTCCTCAGCATCTTGCACAATTCCTGGCAGCAGGAGGGACTTAATAATGCTCAGTAATTGATATTTAAAGATCTTATGGTTGAGGTTATAGAGACAACCAACAATAGCTCACATTTATACAGAACTTTTGGATTTACAAAGCACTTGCCCTCCCCTTTTCCTCATACAATCCTCGAGGGAAGTAGTCTTAGTACCATTATCCAGATATTTGCCGATTAGGGCTCTTTCTAGATTCTCTTAGTCACCTTAAAGGTTCTTCTACAACAATATGCCTCCCATTCATACATATAAATCATTCAAAAAAAATTTTTTTAGGCAATGGGTGTTAAGTGACTTGCCCAGGGTCACACAGCTAGTTAAGTGTCAAGTGTTTGGTCTGAGGCTGGATTTGAACTCAGGTCCTCCTGACTTCAGGGCTGGTGCTCTATCCATTGTGCTACCTAGCTGCCCCCAAAATTTCTTACAAGACAGAATAGAAGCAACTATTTAATGACCATTTGATATTCATCAATTGCGATAAAAAAAAAAAACATGTTTGTTAATGGTATTCAACACTGCAAGGGATTAGATTCGACACAAAAGCCTAATCTGAAGATATTTCCTATGGTTGGTGAGGTCAGCTTGCTACTCCTATTTGTGGATGACACTGTGTCAACTGCATCAAGAGCCCAAAATTGTAGATTTCCTTGGAAGGGATCTTTAAAAACTGAGAAGAGTTTGGCCTTTCCAAACACACAGGAAAAATCAAGTGGATGAACAATGTCTATTGCTAGATTACCCATCATTGTATATACTTAATGCAGATGGTAAAGTAAAGGCCCAGTTTTTTTAATGTTAACTTTCTACTGATATTCCAAGATGGAAGTGAGAGAGATGGAATACAACTGCCTTTAAAGAACTGAAAATGGGCATCCTAGAGAGAGAGGCATAGTGAAGGTAAGTTGGCTACAAAATATAACCAATGAGGAATTTCAAAGAAGAAGAACAAATTAATTCAATGCAATAAACATTTATTAACTGCCTACTGTATGCCAGGCACTGTGCTACATTCTGGGGATACAAATAAGAAAGAGACCCTGTCCTCAAGGAGTTTACAATCTAATGGGAGAAGACAACACACAAAAGAGAACTGAAAGTGGGTCGTCTATAAAGGAAGGCTTTGGAATGAGTTTTTTGTTATTCCATATGTGGAGAGCTGGAGTGAGGAACAATAAACTCCTTCCAAGTACGTGTGTGTGTGTGTGTGTGTGTATATACACACGTGTATACACATGTATATACACACGTGTATACACATGTATACACACACACATAAATATGTATGCACACATATATGTGTACACATACATATATGGTGGAGCAATTATACACACACATATATTTATATAATGAGAAGAAAATATAGGCTAGTCATGCGGCAAGAATAAAGGATAACACAGATGGACAGCCAGTGTGCTCCATTAGTACCTCTGTAGTAGGGTGGATCCATGTGACTTGCTTAAAAGGGGACCTAGACAAGAGTTGTTGAGGATGAGCAGGCATGGGTGGGTTGCTATCTACACTGTTGCAGGAAACTCTTGAATCCAACCAGCAAGCACTTAAAGAGTCTTTTGGACATGTCCTGTGGTTATGTGGCCTTCAACACTTTACTTGAATGTAGTATCCACTTGCTGTTACCATCCCATAACTCATTTTTCTGGCTCATATCTATTTTCGCCCTTTTCTTCACTTTCCCCAAGGACGGTCATGAAAAAAGTATTTTCCTTCCCACCCCTGTCTCTCAAAACTACCTTTATAATTTTGCTGAATGCTAAGTTATTTGTGATCTCATAATTTTTAAATTCTGAGCTGAACTAGAGACCATACTGTTGGAATAAATTCTTATGTTAATATTCTATTTCTTGAGCTTAGCAAGCAAAAATCAAACAACATAATGGGCACTTTACCTTCATGAGAGGAAAATTATCCTTGCTTGCTTTCAACCACACCTGTGATTGGTTTATTAATTATTTATTTCTTTGAAACTGGTGATTAACGAAGCAGTCCTGGGCAACACAATTAACCTCTGAGTGCACTAAACAATTTTCTAAGACTCTAGGTTTTCTATAATGGTAAAGTGAGTTGCATATACAATAATTATTTTGACTTGAACACCTTGATACTCCAGTTCATCAATCTCTTCAATAACTATCAACTCTCAGGGGCAGCTAGGTGGTGCAGTCCATAGAGTCCTGGAATCAGGAGGACCTGAGTTCAAATCTGGTCTCAGACCAGACACTTGACGCTTACTAGCTGTGTGACCCTGGGCAAGTCACTTAACCCCAATTGCCTTTCAAAAAAAAAGAAAGAGAAAAATAACCATCAACTCTCTATACTCTTCCTCAGTTATCCAGGAGAAAGTAAGAAAGGAGGAAAAAGGGAAATTATGAAGAAGTATTCATACCTAAAATTTCACCTTCGCTCCAAACTGTTCAACTTCCAGAACCCATGTATAATGGAGAGAATTCTGGATTTGGAATCAGAGGACCTGGGTTCAAATCCTGACTCTCATATTTATTGTGTGATCTTGGGCAATTCACTTAATATTACCAGGCCTTGGCTTCCTCATCTGTAAAAAGAGTGGGTTGGGCTAGTTCAGTGGTATCAAACTCAAATAGAAATAGAGGTCAATAAACCATACATAAGGATCCCTAATATGTATAACGATTAAAAAAAAACAAATATTAACATTAGCTTTGTTGTATTTTGTATATTTTTATTTTGTTAAATATTTCCCAATTATATTTTAAACTCGGGCAGCTAGCTGGCACAATGGGTAGTATGCTAGAGCTGGAGTCAGGGAGACTCATCTTCCTGAATTCAAATCTGGCCTCTGACACTTGGTAACTATGGAACCCTGGACAAGTCACTTAACCCTGTTTGTCTTAGTATCTCATCTGTAAAATGAGCCAGAGAAGGAATGGCAAACCACTTTCTTTGCCAGGAAAATCCCAAATGTGGCCACGAAGGGTCAGACATGACTTAAATTACTAAACAACAACAAAACATTTTAACCTGGTTTCTTTGGAGTATTACAGGCCACACTAAGCCATGTGTTTGATGTCTTTGAACTAGATGATCTATAAGGCCCCTTCCAACTGTAAATCTATGACTATGTGATTTAGTGACCAATAAAATTACAAGCTGAAACACTCCCTCCCATCAAAACAATCACACATTTCAATGTTAAGATCAGAAAATACTAAAATGTTTTGTACTGTGTAACATATTAAAATAGCATTCTAACTTTATTTCATATCTGTAATGTTTATTCAAGTAGAGTAAGATGATGATGATGAAGGTTCATCTCTTTACAAGTCAATGTCTTGGAGTATCACATTAGCAAGGTGTTTGCTGGCGATATTTGAATGAAACATAACATTTAGGCAGAATGCTAATGCAGATTTTGTGTAATGGTAAAACAGTCACTCCTAAGAACTGCACAGCCTGCTGAGATGCTCAGTGAGCAGCAAATTCTTTTCCTTCTTGTTAATGAACAAGGAACAAGGACACTGTACAATGTGCAGTTGGCCTCTTTATATAGCTGTTCAGGTCCTGGTTTGTCAGCTTACAGCAAAACACAGGCCATGGTTTCTAGCCTAGCTACTTTTCCAAATAAGCAATAACCTTAGAAGAATTTATTACCTGAATTCATGCATTTATTCAACTGAGATATTCTTTTTTATCATGGTTTAAATCATGAGTTATTAATCCCTGCTAAACTTGAGTTAAATCTTGGAAATACCTTGGAAAAAAAATCAATGAATCAAAAGAAATGTTAAACTGAAACAAAAACAATCATGTGACAGCTGGATCATGAAAAATAGCCTGAATTAAATAACTTTTAAAGGTTGGAGCTCTAATAGAGGTTAAAAAAATCTGAGAGAATACATAGAGGAAAAGAAAAGATTAATATACCCAGTGCCCACTTTTTTCTTTTATTATGATCACTTTTTTTTCTAAGAGGTTACCATTTTTGCAGCTGGTCAGAAATATCATATTCCCTACTGTCTCAAAAGGCTTTATATGACTAACCTTAACCATGCTTTAAGCTGAATAACATATAAGCAGCTGTTGAAAATAAAAGAGGCATTATGAAAATGTTAACTGGGACACCAACAAGAGGAAGGCGACTTCTCCTAGGGTGTGATTTAAACAGAAATACTGTCCATTTCTACAGTCTGCCAGCTTCCACAAAGACAGCAGAAACTGACTGTTGGGGTCCTGAAACATGGACCCCAGGTGCATTTTGGTGGAGACAGGCGCTTAATACTTTTAAGAGTAGGGTTACAAGCTTTCTTTTTAATTAATTTGACATATGGCGTGTTGGGGAGTTGCGAGGATTGAGTTTATTATAAGGTGTCCCAGGATGATGTGCGTGACAAACTACTCCTTTTAAAAGCTGTGCATTATTTGGTAGAGAAGCATTATGCTTTGTGAGGTTAAAAAAAGAGAAAGAAACAGAAAAGAAGAAAAAAAAAGAAAAGTGGCCATTTTAGATTCTGTTTTAACACCCAACTGTATGAATGGGGTTCTTAACTTTTTCTGTGTCATGGATCCCTTTGGCAATCTGGTGAAGCCTACAAACTCCTTCTCGAAATAATGCTTTTAATGCATAAAATAAAATACACAGGAGTATAAGGGAAAGCAATTATACTGAAATAGTTATCAAAATAGTAAAAAAAAAAAAAACAAAACTCTCAGACACAATGTTACGAACTCCTGACTTAAAGGAAATGCTTAGCAGATGTTACAAAATTATGTTTGGATTTGCCCTCTGGCCTAGTTCATTATGTTTGTTTTTACTCTAATAGGCATAGCTTTCTAGCTCTGTTTACCCTGGCCAAGTCAGTTAATCTCTAACTGCCTCAGTTTCCTCATCCACAAAAGAAGAAGAATAATAACACCTACCTCCCAGGTTTGTTGGGAGGATCAAATGAGATCACATTTGTAAAGCACTTTGGAAACATTAAAGTGCCATATAAATGCTAGCTATCATAATTATTATTGATGCTTAAGTTATTCTACTGTATGACAAATAATCAATTTTAGTTAGTCAACAAATATTTATTAATGTGATTATTAATGATTAATGATTAATATGGCTTATTCATAATTATTAATTATAATTATTAATTAATAATGTATCAATGCTATTATGCTCCAGGAACTGAGCTAAACAATGACAAAAAGAAAAGGGTGGGAATTGGGGAAAGTCATAGGATTTAGAGAAATATAATTTTTAATCTTTGTAATTCAGTTACATAACAGAAAATCATTAAATGCCTACTATATTTAAGGCACTGTTCTAGGCACTAAGGTGATGAATTTTAAAAATACAACAATCCTTCTCCTTAGTGAGTTTACATGGGGATGAGGAGGGAGTGGGCTATAATATTTAAAGAAAAAAATAAAAAGTTATTTGAGGAGGCAACAAGAGGCTGAATAGTACAATGGAATGTACTGGATTGGAGTCATTAGATTTTAGTTAATATTCAGTTTCTGTCACTGCCTTAACATTGTCAAAGCACTTCACAAAAACTCCTTCGTTTTTATCCTCATAACCCTGGGAGGTTGGTGCTATTATTATCCTCATTTTACAGATGAGGAAACTGAGGCCCATAGAGGTAAATGACTTGCCCACAGTGACACATAACTGGTAAGTGTCTGAGGATGATTTTGAATCCAAGTCTTCCTGACTCAAAGTTTAATGTTCTAGACCTCAGTTTCCCATTCTGTAAAGTGGGGAGATTGGGTTAAATGCCCTTTAAGGTCCCTTTCAGCTGAGCTCAGTAATCTTATGACCTTATGAGACCACTGACAAGTGTAGGGGATCAGGGAGGGCTTCACCTACTAGGTTCCATCTTAGCTGAACTTTGAAAGAAAATAAAGATTATAAGTAGACCTGAGGGCAGAGTGTTTCTTAGACTGTGGTCCCAGTGCTTATCCTAGGGTATTGTCCCATAGGACATGTTTGCAAAATACTTGCTGATTTGAACTATTGAAGGAACCTTAAAAATAATTTACTCCAACCCTTCTAATTTTTGAGATGAGAAGTAAAGTGACTTGTCTGAGGTCATACAGCTAGAGATAGTGGAGCTTGGATTTGATCTCAGTTCTTCTGATATGCTACCTCATGTTTTATAAAATAGTACTCAGAACTGCTATTCTTATATGATACTATATGTGTTTTTTCACATGTGAAAACAGAGGTATCTTCATTCTAAGGTTCCTATTCAGTTATCTAACGTTTTCAATTATATTTTTTATATGTAATCTTTCTGTTTTCATCCCTGTCTATTTCACATGTAAAGTCAAGTAAAAGAATACATGAAAGTTAGTATCTAGTAAGAGGAAAAGTTTAAAACCTAGCTGCTGGTTAAAAGCCTCAGAAGTGAACAGATGTATATTATTTCCCCAAACTTCAGAGCAAAGTAACTGCAGGGCATTAATTCTGTTCCCAACACAATGGAGTTCTTAGGAATATAAAAGATGAAATAGACTCTCTTCCTGCCAAAAGATCTACAGCACATTTCAGACATTTCAGACGTTTGAAATTCTGCATTCCACTTTGGCACCCAAGACAACAGTGCCAGAATGATGAGATAACCAAGCATTCAAATGTGCCATCATGCTTGAAAATCTCTGTGGTCAGAAAGCAGAGAGTTGGAGTCTGAGCACAATGCTGACCTTTCTTCCCTTCATAAAATCCTAATCTGAAATCTGTAAGCTCAGAGGGAAAAAAATAGAGTTAATGGCCACGGGAATATTTTGCAATGGTATACTGATTAATAGTGTATCACCAATTAGTGCTCATGGCAGGGAATTTACCCACTAGCTTAGACAATGACAAAGATTTAAAATTAGTGGAGTGGCACAAATGAATCCAGTTGAAAGACTGAAAATTGTTTTTATATTTTCTCTTGGTATCATAACAGATTAATAGAGGGTTCAAAAACTAATTTTAGATGGATATCTCTTTTTTCCACTACATCTTTATTGCTTTCCATTAATTTGTTTTCTCTCTTTCTCTATATATACATATACATATATACACACATATATACAGACACACAGAAACACACACATATACACATATATTTAATCTGGGCAGCTGCTTCACAGATTGTATAAAAAGCTAAGTCCCCAATATCCTTACAACAAACCCTAAAAAAGTTTTTTTTATTAGGATTTGGAAGTAATCACATTTAATCAAAGAGTTAAGTCATATTAATGCAATATTGGATACATGCTCTTGTGACAAGCTATGCCTTTGATCTCTCAAGCCAGCCTGGGACCAGATTTTTATATTTCATAGGATTCCAAGCCATACTAAAGGCTATTATTACTAAGAAACCCTCTGCAATTATTGTTACAAAACTAACACACGCTAATTAAAAAAAATGCTTTCTACCATTTGTAACTCTGAGTCAAAAGTTTATAGACAGAACCTTTTAAAATGTTCCCTTTTCTGCAAAGTATACAGTTTTTACACATAAAAATAATAGCTCCTCTGAATGTGTGTATGTCTTTACCTAGATATCCAGATTATAGCTCACCTACTTCCAGAAGGATTTGAGGCATTTTATAAGATTAAGCTTAATGTAAAACAGGACAATTAGGGATAAAAAAAAAAACAACAAAAACAGAAGAGAGACCAATGGGGAGAAGATATTACCAGACATACTCGAGATAAGATACAGTAATTGCTACAATTGGACACTGAATTTGGATTGAGGTTTCCTAGAAATTAAAGGCAAAAAAGGAAAACACATTAGGTTACATAGTATTCCTTGTCTGACAAGAGAATGTGCCAAGATAAACTTCCCAGGAAATAAACAGGGAGCCTCGTGAGTCTTTGTGAAAAGGGACTTTCAGTAATACAGCAGACGATATCTTCAACCACTATTTTTAGAATTCATCAATAAAATCAGGGCTATGGTGACTGTTGGATACTTGGAGAGGCCCAAGTCACTGCTGATAGGAATCATTTACATGGACCACTTTTTAGGTGTACCAAACCTATTTCTGGGGTCCCATTAGAACACAATTCCTGAAAATTATCATGACTTAGGTTAAAAATGTTTTCACCTCAATTAAATAGTATATAATCAAGTCTTGATTACTGGTGGTAGGTTATTAACTTTCAAGTTCCTCTGTACATTATTACCCATTCTGCATTGTAAACTGATTCACTGCCGCTACTAGTCAGGGAAAACAGGGCTCAAAAGCATACCTGTATTGTCTTACCTGATTCCCACCCTCTATTTTGAGTGCATTTACACACTAGCACATTTGACTTGATTACAGGAACACAAATAAAAGTTTGGTTGAAATGACATATCAAGCAGTCTGCTCTGCTGAGGTATTTTTTGTTGACAGTAAAGGATTACTATTAAGAAATTACTTACTATAGAAACATATACCAGTTTATGCCTTCAAAGAACACAGCTTGTTTTAGTGTAACGAGGCTGTGGTGCTGCCTGGTGACGGGCAAGCTGTCAGCGGGCTGTAAGTAAATGAAGATTTAGGGGACAAACTGAAGATACAGGCTCTTGACCCCAGTGGTCAAGGCTTAAAGATAAGACAAGGCATGAATGTCCACAGCTGGTCTGGCTCAGGACAGGTTAACATCCTCCTGCTTTAACTCTTCTCCTTCATACTTTTCTCTGAACCACAGCTAGACAAGCAATAAGGAGGAGGGAAATATCACGAAAGCTACACAAACTCAGCAAATATTGAGAAATTATGTTGAAAATGTGAGCTCTCCAATTTAGGTATTCACTATTCTGCACTCTTAAGGAATCAGCCAACTGCAACTCTGACTGCAATGGGATGCCGACACCATCTAACATGGATGAGAGGAGAAACAACACCATCGAGTAATTTTAATCTATTTTAAGGGAAAGATTTTTCTAAAACATCATGCTTAGAGGTAAATGAGCAGGAAATCCTTCAGTCTATCATATCAGGTATCCTATAATGTCATGACATATTATATCCCTAAACAAAGATCACAGAGAATCTCTAAATGTCACTTACTCCTACAATCTTTGAAATTAAAAATGTCATATTGCCATTTCCTTATGGAATTTTCCTTTGATTTTTGGTTCTGCTTTTTCTCCTTGTCTTTTTTTCCCCCTCCACATGGTAATTTTGTGCATATATATGCAATGTAGAATATATTAACAACATCTAAATTAATGTTAAATAAACAATAACAAATAACATTATAATAAAATATGTTTTATATGTAGATATATATGCATTTTCCATGGACTCCACTAATTATATCAATGTGGGGGCAACTAGAGTTTTACAAATTCATTTTAAATGAGAAAAACACCCTACTTATCTTTGCGGCAAAATGCCAGCTAAGAAATAGTCACCAGCAAGCCACAGTGAAGGGAAATATTCCTCTTCAGACAAAAAAGGAAACAGATTTCTCATTTTGGGGGCTTCCCCTTAAATCTGCACCCTCTGCTCACGGGTTTGCATCTATTAGGATCCAACAATGTGTTTAACTGAGGAAAGGTAGCAAACTAGATTAGCAAATAGCAGATCATCTTAATTTTTAACATATGTAGAGTAAAAAGTTAGAGTGAATAAAGTATTTCCATATTAAGCGTGGTAGAATTGAACAGATGACCATTCTTATCTTTATCATCAATATTTACTCAGCAACCACTTTGTGCAGAATGTTGTGCTAGAGACTGAAAGAAATTTGGAAATATAGCAGAATGAATGACCTTTATTCTCAATGGGCTTGAGGTCCAAAGAACTGGTGTTTTTTGTTAGTTCCTCAAACAAGTGCAAAATTTTTCTTGGTCAAAGGTTGACTATACCCAATAATGCATCTAGGAAGAACATTACTCTACCCAAATAGTATAATATAAACTCCTTGAAGGCATGGATTATTTGTTTGTTTGTTTGTTTGTTTTCTTTCTATCTCCAGTACTGAGAATGCCTTGAAAGTTTTAGGTACTTAATAAATGTGTTGTTGTTGTTCAGTCATTTCAGTCCTGTCTGACTCTTCATTTTCTTGGAGTGGTTTGCCATTTCCTTCTCCAGCTCATTTTACAGATAAGGAAACTGAAACAGACAGGGCTCTGTCCCACGCAAGGTCACACAACTAGTAAGTATGTGAGGCTGGATTTGAACTCAGGAACATGAGTTTTCCTGACTCCAGACCTGGCCCTCCCCTAAGCCACCTCATTTCCACTTAACAAATACTTGATGAATTAAATGGAAATCAATTTAACGGAACAAGAGGTCTGCAGGTGGTAGGAACCTTCTCAAATCTGGATCACGGGAGAGAAAATATATAAGAAAAGAAAGGACGACATTACCTTTTTCCAAATATAACAACCATGACCCTCAGTTGGGTTCAGTACTTGGTCTAATGATAGATTGGTGAGGTCTGTTGGGGAGAAATGTAAGTCAGGGTAGTCCAGAAGAGGACTCCTTTGAGTTGTCCCCTAAGGATAACTACAGAGAGCAACATGTCCACTAATGGTCAAGAGAGGATGGTTGTGGAACTGCAAAGAAATGAAGATGAGAAAATAAGAAGGATGGGAATAGCAATCTGCTAAAGGGGGAGCCCCAGAATAAAAGAAGCTTTCACATAGGAAATCCAATGTGGATTTTGCTGCAAGAGGGGAGCTTTAATTCCCTTTGAGAATGTAAAAATCAGGCAGGCAGTCAACAAGCATTTATTAAGCAGCTACTAAAATGCCAGGCATTGTGCTAAACACTAGACATTCAAAGAAAGGCAAGGAACTCACAAACTAATCAGAGATCCAGTGTGCAAACTAAGTACAAAAAAGATATGACAAACTAGAAGTAAAGGGAATCAGCAAAAACTTCTTGTAGGCGATGAGACTTTCACAGGGCCTTGAAAGAAAGCAGGGAACCTAGGAGGCAAAAATGAGGAGGGAAAGAATTCCAGGTATGAGGGACTGTCAGTGAAAATGCCAAGAATCAGGAAATAGGATGTCTTGAGCAAGACCAGAGAGGAGGCCAGGGTCAATGGATTTGACTACGTTAAGGGGAGAGAGGTGTAAGAAGGCTTGAAAGGTGGGAAGGGACCAGATCATGAAGGTATTTAATGGCCAAACAGAAGATTTCATATTTGACTGTCAAGGCAATAGGGTGAAGAGGGTGACATGGTCAGACCTACCCTTTAGGAAAATCGGTCTTTACATCTAAGGGAAGAATGGACTGAAGTGGGGAGAGACTTGAGACAGGGAGACCAACTAAAAGGCAATGGTCCAGGCATGGGGTGACGAAGGCCTGAACCAAGATGGCAGCAATGTTAGAGGAGAGAAGATGCATATGAGAGATGTTACGAAGGCAAAATCTAAAGGACTTGGCAAGAGATTAGATATGGGGGTGGGGAGTGGAGATGATGATAGAAAGTGAAGTTTTAAGGATATCACCTAGGTTGTGAAGCTGGGTGACTGGGAAGATGGAAGTGCCCCTGACAGTAATAAGAAAGTTCAGAAGAGAAAAGGGTTTGGGGGAAAGATAGCGAGTTCCATTTTGGACATGCTGAGTTTAAGATGTCTATGGGACACACAGTTTGAGATGCCCAATAGGTAGCTGGCTATATGAACCTATGGGTTAGGACAGAGGTTAGGGCTGGACAAGTAGAGGTGAGAATTATCAGTATAGAGATCAGTAATGAATCAATGATAACTGATGCGATCACCATAGGAAAAAGCTATTTTATACTTCTTTCCTATTACTACATCCTGTTTATATATTACTTGCAGTATACTTCCAAGTATGGGATCAGAACCAAGATAACAGGCTGTCTAGTAAAGATTTTCCCAAGTTTCTGGGTGGGGGCTCAAGCCAAGAGCAGTGTTCCACATGCTAAAAATAACTTCAGTCCTTTATGCCATGGGCATCTCTGACACGAGGGTCATATTAACAGTACAGATGTTCTGGGGAGGAAGTCAATAACTATGGCGAATTTTCATTTTTCACAGACATCATGTACCTATTATATACTCATTATGTCATACCCTTAATACAACAAACCTAAATATGTAGAACAGATCATCCTTAGGTTACCAACACATTTCACAAATGATCCACGTTTACAAAATGGTGTGTGGGTAGGAGTCCCAGGTTTTGCTTTCTTTGCTTTCTTCCTGTTCCCACACCAAGACAAATGTCCTTTGTTCCTTAATTTGGAATATTTAAGGAACAACAGATTTAGTTATAGACAATTTAAGTTGTGATACAGGAATAGGCATCTCCTGTTATCCAAATGTAAAGAGCTGGTAAGTGACTAGTGCCAAGAATTGCCTACCTTATCCTTTAGGGTGCCAGGAACTTCATATAATTAAACACATAGAACTGTAAGGGGTTTTAGAAACCACTGAATCTCATTTTATAGATGAAGGAACTGAGGTATTTGCTTCACATTGCACAGCTACTAAGAGTATGAGGAAGGACGTGAACTCAGATTCTCTTGCTTCTTAAAGACCAGTGCATTATCCACTACCCCATGTTGACTCAGCTTGCTAACGTAAAGATCTACATACCAAGGATGACTGCTAGTTCCCTGTTTGGAATAGTGAGATATGTTCCTGGAGCAGTCTTCTACGGTGCCTCACACATAAGCCCTCTTCTCTATTTTTCTCTTGTCTTTCTCTATCTCTGTCTGTCTTGCTCTTGGTGTCTTTCTCTGCCTCAGTCTCTCTTTTCACAGGACCACAGAATTTAAAGATGGTCATTTATCTATCAGACGTCATTTGTCCAATTATTTTATATTTGAGGAATCTGAAGCCCAAGGAAGTTAAGTGGCCTGCCCAAAGTCACACAGGTAGAAAGTAGGTGGAAGAAAAGGCATTTCCCCAAATTGACAATTTTTAAAAAAGATGATTAGGTATGGTGGAAATATTACTATTATTATACCATATTATATTACATTACATTACCATTGCTATACTTCAGGTACATTGTGAGTGAAATAGGCTTTGTGTGAACTTAAATACCACTTATAATATAATTTCTTTTTCTTTTTTAAATTTTATATACTACAATTTGTTTAGCCATTCCCCAATAGGAGGACACTTTGGAGCTACCATGAAAAGAGACACTATGAATATTTTTTGTACAGAGAGGTCCTTATTCTCTTTCTTGGATTTCTTTGGGGTATGTGTCTAGGAGCGGTATTGTTCGGTCAAAGGGTACATATAGTTCAGTGATTTTTTTAGAACATGATTCCAAACTGTTTTTTAGAATGGCTAGGCCGTATCACAGCTCTAAGAAGACTTCACTGGCATACTTGTTTTACTTCATCCCCTCCAACATTTGTTATTTTCCTCTTTTATCATCTTTGCCAATCTAATGGATATGAGATAGAACCTCAAACTTGCTTAAATTTGCATGGATCTAATTATTAGGGATTTTGAGCATTTTAAAAACATGGTTGTTGATAGCTTAGATTGCTTTCTTCAAAAATTGTCTGTATAACATCATTTCCATGGCTGCTAAGCTCCAAATAACTGGTTTGCAAATAAACATTTGAAAGTTATTTGTGCCATGCACATAATAAATGCTATATGTGGTGCTGAGTTGAACTGATCTAGCTATGCTATATGTTAAAGATTACAAATATGTGGAGGGCAGAGAACATAGATTATTTAAAGTGTAGTTTCAAATCTGCTCCACCATCTATCATGGTACTATGCACATAACGGGTAATTAATAAATGTTCACTGAATGCTTGAAAGAACTAGCAAATATACTCATGTTCTGGGGCAGAGGTGTATTCATCCAAGGCTGCCCTAATTTCAGATTTCAAAATGTCTGCCTATTTTGTTTGGATGGTAAGATAGTATTAAGTTCAATGAAGTTTAGCACAAAATTCATGCACAGTATAATTCCAATTGTTTATCATCATCACATATTCCGATTTGCAGTTTGGACCTACTGAAAAATATGCTCTTGGAATGGAAATTTGAGGGTGATTCATCATGCTGGACTGACTCCTTACCAAAAATTTAAGTTTGTCAATTGCTGAAATAAATGCATTGAGTTTGAAGGTGACAACATTGAAAAAATACTATGTGGTCATGTTTAAAGAAGAGACTATTTTGAAGCAATACTTAAATTCAGCTTAGTTTTTATTCATCTTCATACATTTTTAAGAATGAAGCATCAATAAATCAAGAATTTACCATCTATCTACTCTGTTCTAGGTGATAGGTGGAGAAAATAGAAGCATAATGTATGATCTCTTCACTCAAGCAATTAATACTCCATCTGGGCAAACAGGACAAGCCCCAAGAAATGATATAAAACAAAGCAATACAATACAAAACTGCATCCAGGAATACATATAGTGTGGTCTGTAAGTACAGCAGGAGCTTATATATCTGGGCCTCAGTTTGCCTTCTCTAAAACCAGGCAATTGGGTTCAATGATATCTATGGTCCCTTCTCATTCTGAATCTATGATCCAAATTACACTACTTCCCAGAATTCAGAACCTTAAAATTCAGCTCTTAGATTCCCAACTTTCCTATCTTTCCACTTCTTTCACTTGCTCATAAATACAAAATGTTCTTCATGGTAACTTCTAGTCCCTTGGCTTTTTCTTTATTGGCCCAGACCTAATTACCCACCTTGCTTCTACTTGTGTCTGTACTCAGTCTTGACCCCATAGTTGAGGACTTGAAATTTTTTACTAGCTCCTATTCTAAAATATCTTGTCATCTGTGACCTGATCCCTGAAGAGGCCTCATGATTTGATTTTTCCACTCTTGCTTCAAAGCTGCTTAGCACCTCTGGAGAAAATCAAGAAGTGGAGCTGATCTCACCTTTTGGCAAATTTATGTTGCATAACTTCATCTGGACCCTCATTGCTGATTGACAATTCATCCTGCTTACCCTCATCAACTCCCTGTCTCATTCCCCCTAGCACCTGTTCTAACACCTTTCTCCTCTTTTCCCCCCTGCTTCCAGTCCTATCACCAACTTTACACCCTTAGGATACATTGAAAATAGGACCTTCTCCACAAAGCCATCCCTAATCTCCCTAGTGGACAATGACTTTCCACACAGACTTCACAAAGCACTTGATTTTGCAATTCTCTAGCTCATCCATCATGTAATCTTACGTATTTAGCTATTTGTGGTAGTGTGTCCTACGAGGCAGAAAACTACGAAGGCGGGGATTATGTCTTTTCTAAACTCTGAATCTTCACTATAGT
This sequence comes from Vombatus ursinus, assembly GCF_900497805.2. Taxonomy (NCBI): domain Eukaryota; kingdom Metazoa; phylum Chordata; class Mammalia; order Diprotodontia; family Vombatidae; genus Vombatus; species Vombatus ursinus. The sequence goes on from NW_020954599.1 coordinate 34,283,536, forward strand.
CCAGCACAAAACTCTGTGGGCAGTAAGCATATTCGTTGAATGAATACATGATTATAATAAACAAGTATGTATTAAGTGCCTATAACATACCAGATTCTGGGCTATGTACTCGGGATATAAATACAAAGAATGCAAAATCCTTATTCTCAAGGAACTTATACTCAAATGTCATATGGAATATGAAAGTGTCACTCTGGCAAGAACTGCTCTTTTTTTGGGAGTGAACAGGAAAAGGCTGCATCATGCATATTCCTGGTGGTCTACACGGACATTTCCTTTGGAAGATTTTGCTTGGAGCCTCTGAATTTAAAAATCATACACCTGTATATACCCAAAAGATAAGATTGTAAATGACCAAAATATCATCTCAAGATGTTTCAGGTCCTTGTGGCTCTCCTTAAAGTTCTAAAAGCACTGGTCATGGTCTTACCCTGAAGGCGCCATGAAGAGAGCCAGAATAACATGGACAACATCACAAATGTATGTGTTTAAAGTTTCCTCACAATAACCCGGTTTTACAGAAGAGGAGACTATGACCAGAAGGTCTTAAGTGATTTCCTTTAAGGTCAAACAGCAGCCATGTCTTCTGACTTGCTCTCCCCTCCTCATCTACTGGCTTCCCTGGCTTCCTTTAAATCTCAGCTAAACTCCTGTCTTCTACAGGAAACCTCTCCCAATGCCTCTTAATTCTGGTGTCTTTCCACTCTTATTGACTTCCTATTTATCCTGTACGTATTGTCTCCCCTTTTGATTGTAAGCTTCTTGAGGGCAAGGACTATATTTTGATCCTTTTTGTATCCCCGGGGCTTAGTGCAGTGTCTGGCACATAGTAGGAGCTTAATAAATGTTTACTTACTAACTGACTTCAAGTTCAGGGATCTGTCTGTTACAACTTTAGGGTCAGTTGATATCCCAAGTACTAATACCAAACACCCTGAACTGTTGGTAAAGTATTATCCACCAGCAGAGAGTTTTGTTATTTAGAGGTATATCCAAAGGCAGCATTGGGAAGAAATCTGTGTTGCTTTTACTGGGAGAGATGGGATTTTAACCAAGCACCTGCAGGGCTAATAATGGAGTTTCCTGGAGTTTTTGACCTGTTAGTGACCTCCACTATTTAAACTGACTCCTTAGTATTACTTGCTGTTTGGGTTGTGTTTACCTCCTGTGTGGAAAAACAGTGACAACATGAAGAAATGTTCATCTCCCTGGGAACCATGGTTAGCCCTGGCAATCTAGAGCACAGTAGGATGGTGCTCAGACACCCTAGGGTGTCAATGCCATTACAAAGGGTTCTCTACATATTATCTCTCCTCGATTCATTTAATTTCCATTTTTAGTCATTGGAGGAGGAGTTATAACATCCCTGGGAAGAATCTGGATTATGTAGCAACAGGAAGGGGAAGTTGTTGATGTCTGTGGACCTTGGGAGAAAAAGTTTAAAAACCACTAAGTTAATCTTTCCTTATTCTTAAAGGATGCCTTGCTATGATCACCTTGGAACCTGGAAATGAAAAATTGCTAGTCAATATCGTATTTCCTAATGCACTCAAAGAATGGGGTTCATAGTTGTCTTTCCTTTCACCTAGTCTATATTTTCTTTGGGTAGTGCTTAAGAGAGCATGATTAAAGTTGAGCTTCTGCTTTAATTGTACATGGAGTGGGTACATCTGAGCTTGGGATTTAAGAATTGTATAACTGCCCCTCCCCCATGTACTGTTAAGGAGAGAAGATGACAGAAGAGAGAGGGAATCTAAGAGAAAAATCTTAATAGATGTATGTGGATTATGTGAGAAGTAGAGAGGCTTAGCAGTTTTTAAAGGATGCTTATGAGGTAGGTAGGCCATGCATAGACAAAACGATGGATAGAATGGGAACTTAGAGTCAGGAAGAAGAGAGTTGAAATGTTGCCTTAGACACTTAGTAGCTTTATGAGTTTGGGTGTTTCACTGAACCTCTCTCAACTCATGTTTCTTCAGCTGTAAAATGGAGACGGTTATAGCACCTGCCTCATAGAGTTGTGAAGACCAAATGAGATAACATATGTAAGCTGTTTCGCGAGCCTTAAAATGATCTATAAATGCTAGCTATTGTTATTATTTTAGTATGTAAGATAACAGTATTTAGAGCTTTAAGGAACCGATCTCTCCTCATTTTCCAGACAAGGCAATTAAGGAAGAGAAAAGTTGGTGGTTTGCCCAAGGTAGTGAACAGCTTGAACCAGGACCAGAACTCTTGGCTTCTTATGCTTAATCTGGTGTTATCACCACAGCACCACACTCTTCATTTACTATTTGGCAAAATCAACAAGAAGCAAGGTCAGTCACCAAGAGGTAAATCTTTAAGGAGATAAAGAAATAACAAAGAATGCTGGGCAGGTAGAGGAGACTATTAATAATTTTGTGTCCAGTGATGATTTGTTACCTGAAATATACTGTTAACAAGAATGCATACTTTGATTTTTCCATCAAATTTCAATGAAATAAGTGAAAAAGGTTTAAATTCAGAGTCGTGCTTTATATCACGATTGGATGCTGGCTTATTTTCCAAACGAAGGTTAGTGGGAGTGAACCAGAATCATTCTTTCCAATCTAAAATCTTGTTCTGAAAGACACTCAGGTTCCAGGGAACTCTAAAATGTTATCTAAGATATATATACATATCAACACACACATATGTATAATATGTGTCTGTATACACACATATTGGTATATAACATAGTGTGCGTATATATAGATGAGGGGAGGAAAGGAGAAGAGAGCTCCATTTGTGCAGAATAATAAATATGGGCATCACTAAGAGACATAAGACTGTCTCAGACTCTTATAACTTGTTCATTTGAAAGTTTTCAAGATTCACACTTTCCTATAATATATATTATAAAATAACTTGGCATGGTCAGTTTCTGTGTAATGTACCAGCTGAAAGAGTCTCTATTCATTACCTCAAATGGCTATATTTGGGGTGTGGTGTCAGAATCCAATCTGAAAATGGCCGTATCTGACTTAAAGATAGAAAATAAAAACCACTAAGATTCTAAGTTGCCTTCAAAAAGTTTCTTGTTTGAATCTTCTAATTCTGGTATTTCAAAATAAGAAAATGAAACATTTTATTTCAGAGGCTTTTCCGTAGGAAGGCAACTGAAATGCACAAAGGTGTGAGGATAAAATCATGAGAGGGACTTTTGCAAGCCACATGGAAAAATTATTCTCATTATAATATGGCCAAACTGTGTGTAGGAAGTTGCATCTTTATACTCCAGTTCCTTTAAACATTCACCACTACAACTCAAATTCATGTGCACCAACAATCCAGAGGGAGACATTTTCATTTTTTAATGTGTTTACATATCTAAGCTTGGGACATCTCCTTTTTGAAACATGAACCCCAGATTTTGGCCATGAAATATTTACTTGCTACAATTCAAATAAATAATTGACTAAATGGCACAAATGGCTGCATATACCTTGAACTGAAGAAAAAGAAACAAATGAAAGTAGAGATAACAGTAAATATATGCTTTGAAAATGGACTTTTTGAGGGCAGCTAGATGGCACAGTTGATAGAGCGCTGGCCCTGGAATCAGGAGGACCTGAGTTCAAATCCAGCCTCAGACACATAACATTTACTAGCTGTGTGACCCTGAGTAAGTCATTTAAACCCAATTGCTTCACCCCATCCCCCCCAAAAAACTTATTCATTAAAAAATTTTTTTAAAAAAGAAAATGGACTTTTTTTGGTAAAGCAGCAGGTTATATGGGATTGAAAGGTGTCCTCAGTGTTAGAACGGCCAAGGTTCAAGTACCATCAGTCACATATGTTGACCTCAGCAAGTTATTTGACCTCTCAATGTCTTAGGCACTTCTCTAAGACTAGAAATAGTAGATTAGCAGCATATATATGTACATACATACATACATATGGATGGATGGAGTTTCCTTACTAGGAAATCCACATACAAATGAAATCACAAGCCTAGTCCAAAAAAATAGTAAAGTTCAAGTGCCTAATATTTTTATACTTAATATTTTTGCATCTCAAACTTAATAGACTCTCAGTAAAAGTGACAATTCCTACAATAGAGTCTGGTATTTGGAAAATTAGGCACAGCCAATGATGCAATTTTAAATTTCTGGTTATAAAATTGAGAAATTATAGAAATGTAAAGATAGACAGGCAGATAGATAGACAGATGAATGGACAGACATATAGATCAACCAGTTATTAAACACTTACATGTGTGCCAGGCACAGTGATAAACCTGGGTTATTAAAAAACACAAACAAACAAGAACATCTCTGCCCTTAATGAATTTACATTATAATAGAGGAAGATAATCTATAAAGGGGACCTGGGGGTAGGGGGAAAAGGGAGAGTGTGGGATGATTCCTAGCTTCTAGTAGGGAGCTGATTAGGATAAAGGCCAGAGCACAGACAATCTATTGTTCTTTGCTTTTTTTTAAAGACGCTGTGCTGAATGTCAGATAGCCTTTTCTGACATTCTTTGGATGAGGTCCAGCAGAAAAACTACTGGAGTCAGAAGCCTGAAGTGGTAGTCTTCATTCTGCCACTTGCAAGATGTATAGTCTTAACTCATAATTAAATTTTCTGGGCCTTAATTTTCTGATAGGGAAAATAAGGGGGTTGAACTGAAACAGGCACATATTTATTTGTGTATAGGGAGGGGGGAGTTTTTTTTCTTTATCTAGGGGCACAGACAGAAAAAATTAATTAAGGGCCACAGACAAGTAAAAAAGTAATAATTTAGCTTTCTGGTGGTAGAGAATATAAAAACCCATTTTAAAAGTTAAGAATAAGAAACATACTCACAAGAAAAATATAAAAATTCTAAAACAGTTACATTTTTTTTTGGTGGGAGGCCCAGATTTGTGATTCTGTTCATATAACAACTCATATTAATATCAACACTAATGATATTTCATTGAGAGAAAAAGTAAAAAGAGGGGGTGAGGAGACATATTCAGAGAACAAAAGAGAATAAAAAAGGAAGAATATCTCACCAAGAGATGTAGGAACATAGATCTAAAGTTGCTAGAGACATTAAAGACTTTTGAGGCTAGGGAGGTTAAGTGACTTATCCAAGGTCACAAAGGTATTCAGTGGTATAGTCAAAATTTGAACTTGGGTCCTGGGATGCAAGGTTCGCCCCTCCTTTTATGGCACCACATTGGCATTGCCTTTGGAAGTCCTACTATCTCTTCATACTTAATGTGTCCAATAATGAATTCATCTTTCCCTACTAACCAGGTCCTTGTTCCAATTTCTCTATTTCTGTCAACAGGAACTTTATTATCCTAGCTTTGAAACTCTGATTTGACCCATTGCTTCAGCACACATAATCAATCAATCAACAGTTTAGACAATAGTAGATCAAAAAAGTAGTGAACAGTGAAGGGACAGAATAATGATAATGGCTAGCATTAATATAACTCTCTATGGTTTGCAAAGCACTTTACAAATATCTAATTTTATCCTCACCATAACCCTGAGAGCTAGGTGCTATTATTGTCCCCATTTCACAGATGAGAAAACTGAGGCAGACAGAAAGGCTGAGTAACATGTCCCGGGTCACAAAGCCAGTATGGATTTGAGGTTGGATTTAAATACAGGCCTTCTTGAGTCCAGGCCCAGCACTCTATACACTGGGCCTTCATGAAGTCACTCTGTTTATTAACATTTATTGAATACCTACCATGTGCCAGGAATTACACTAAACAGTGGGGATACAAGGAAAGGTAAAAGACGTTTTTGCTTTTAAGGAGCTCATAGTTTAATGAGGGAGACATCATGCAGACAACTATATACAAATAAGACAACAGAGGGAAGTTACTAGAACTAGAAAAGAGGACAGAGAGGGCAACTAGGTGCCACAGTGGATAGAGCAACGGCCCTGGAGTCAGGAGGACCTGAGTTCAAATCCAGCCTCAGACCAAACACTTGACACGTACTACCTGTGTGACACTGGGCAAGTCACTTAACCCCAATTGCCTAAAAATTAAAAAAAAGAAAAGAAAAAAAGAAAAGAAGACAGGATTTGTGGGGACAAATTTTCCTCATTTTGCAATTATGAGGAAGTTGTAGGACAAAGAGATTTTGTGGAGGACCTTGGATAAGGTAGCAAATGATAGTAGGTATATGAACACTTGGGATTTTAGGATTGGGGTTTAGGTTCTGTGGGCTTGCTGTTCTCATCATCAGTAGTTTCAGTCATGTCTAACTCTGTGACCCCATTTAGGGTTTTCCTAGCAAAGATAGTGGAGTGGGTTTGCTATCTCCATCTCTAGTTCATTTGACAGATGAGGTAACTGAGGCAAGAAGGGTTAAGTGACTTGCCCAGGGCCGCACAGCCAGTAAGTGTCTGAGGCTGGATTTGAACTCAGGAAGAGAGGTCTACCTGAGGCCAGATGTGGGGCTCTATCCACTGCACCACCTAGCTGCCCCCTAGATTTCATGGACCCTTATGCTTAAACCAGCACACAAATCAACAAACTTCTTACCTCACTAAAATAGAGTTTTCAAATAATAATTTTTTTTAAAAATAGGGTTATAGACTGAGAGCTGCCAGGGACTTTGGAATCCATGTAGACTAAACTCATTATTTTACAGATGATGATAGTGAGGTCCAGGGAAGCTAAGTGACTTATTCCAGATCACATAGGTAGTAAGTGTCAGAGGGGGAATCGAACTCAGGTCCTTAAACTCCAGAGACAGAGCTCCTTCCATTGTATCAATACTGTGCAACGAACTTGTATAAGCGTGGGCAAGTAACTTCTCTGTGGGCGCTGTTCCCACTCCCAATGAAAGAGGTGGTTGAGACTAGACACTCTCTTAGGCCTCTTCCAGTTTTACCATTCTATGATTCTATGGTTTTATAAGTCCTTTAAAAAAAATTATCTTGCTACAAGAGGGTCCTGGGCTTGGTAAGTTATAAGAAGAGCCCTCAAAGACAATTCTTCTCTCCATGACTCTTCGTAACTTGCTGCCTGATCTCTTGTATGTGTCTTTATGTCCCAATACAAGGTTTGAATTCACTTAGAGCAGCTCGGTTTAATTAATAAATTATGCTTTCTTTTCCCTACGCTGAGAACTGAGGCCTCCTAAACCTACAATTGTAATTTTAGAGACATACTCTTCACATTAGCAAAGGCCTGGCATTTTTAATCAGATAGTTTTACTGCCTGCACATACAACATGTCAGAAAGAGAGAATGGAAATACAGCATAAGCAGTTCCTGGTTTCCGAGTGCTCCGATTAGGCACACGCTGTCAACTCCACTTGTATTTAATCCATAAAGAGCTATATCATGGTATTCTCCTCAAATAATGGAAGCTTTTCTGAGTGGCATTCATGTCTGAATTGGCTTTGTTTCTGTTAAGAACACAGAATTTCTTTTTAAAAATTGATGAATTATTATAGTTCGCTGGTGTTTTTTTTTTTTAATTGCAAAAGAGTACTTCTCACCTTTGGGGAAGATTTAGATTGAATGTTCTCTGCTTACCATTTATATATTTTTCCCCATGTGGGTTACTCATTGGAAAATTTTTAGGAGTTTTCCATCCGAAAGTCCCAAGAAGGCTTCACTGAGTCGGGAGAAAGAAAGGATGTGAGAATATTCCTACTTTTTCTGGTAGAGGAATACCAGCTTAAATGAATATCTTCAGGTTGTTCTAAACAGTGACTGAACAAGACAATTAAATAAAGTTGCTAGAGCATGTTGAGTTTTGGCTAACTACTAAATTCTGATTTTATCTCTCCCCCCCCCTGCTCCTAAATGTGGACCAAGTATAGTTAAAAAGGGTATTGTTGGGTAGAAGGGGGTAAGAGAACACAGATGGATACCTCAGCCCACACTCATCTCCACTAATAGAGAAAAAAGTATCATGTATTAATGACTGTGAGTTAGAAGGATCTCCCTTCTCTTAGAAAGGTAGCTGGTACTCAGCAAATCTATTTTCCTCTTAACTACTGTTAACAAGATATTGTACCCCCATTCCATTCTCCTAATTAGCAGAATATCCTGTGCCTCTAATTGCATAAAATTCCAGAACGATAAACATATAATTCTAGATATCTAACATACTGTACATTTGCCCTTAGAGTTAAGATATATAAAGATATTTGCTACAACGCATCATGCCTGAGGCAAGTGCGAGGTATAGCCGTCAGAGGTCTTCCGAAACAGATACACAATCTTTTATTTATTATGGACCTTTTCATTGTTACAGCTGTACCATTATTATATTTCAAAATAATTCCTTATGCTTTGTTTGAACTATGAAAGAATGGTCGTTTTGTCTTTGTAAAAATGTCTTACAGGAGGAATCTTATTCTTGACCAATCAACCTTAGGACTTAAAAGTACATTTCACTTGACTGAATCTCCAAGTCTGCCAAACTGTGAATGAAGGATGAGAATATTGAATCATCTTCAGCCTGGCTTCAGACGTGTAAAGGGCAGCAATTGTTTCACAGTCCTGGAATGTGGTGTGTAGGAGATCAAAACCAGAGTTCTTTCAAAATCTACCTAGGCTACCTTTTGAATTTATTTAAATTTCTTTCATCAAATTACCACCATATATATGTATGTACATATATATTTGAATATGAAATGTTCAACATATCCCCATATACATGAATATGTAATTTTAGTTTTTAGAATTCTGATACTGAAATACATTGAAATTTGAGGAACAAAAATAGATATTTTGAAAACCACATGCCCACTTGGACCGTTATTAGATTTCTCTTATGGTAATATGGAAAATTTTTTCCATGATGTTATTTTTAATACGTCTATAGAGAAGAGTTTTGACGATACAGTCTTTGATATGTATTGAAAGTCATCATTTAAATACTACAAGATATTTTAGCCTTCTTACCTCAAAATTAGTTCTGTTAGGGGAACAATAAAGGAGGCCCATCCTGCAAAGAGGCACTACTATGCCTCAGGAGTATTTAAAAATTTTAGGTATTACCAGCCTTGTAAATAGTTATTAAAATTGCAACAAATGGCCCACAAAATCTCAATGGGCTCTGCCTGCATTTACTAAAGTAGATCCTCTCTACTTTTTCCATGGTAATTTCCAAATTCTCCCTTTAGTAACCTTTCCTTTTTTTTTTTTCAAGTACATTCAATCACAAATTTCTACCCAATCAAATTATGGCGATTGTAGTATATTGACCTCCAGGTTAATCTCCCTCCTTTCTAAGAATTTCAGCACCTCTCTCTCTCCTGCCCAACTTCTGTCTTTATTCTAATGGAATTTAACATTGACATAAAACTCCCTCAAGTTTCCTAACCTCCCATTAAACTCAACCTTCCCATTATGCATGAGTGTTCCACTTCCCTAATAATAAACCACGATATTCCCCTGGCTGACCATAACCTCCCATGATTCTGCTTTTCCCTGTGCTTCACTTCTCTGTCACCTCTTCTATGTCTTCATCAGGACCTCCATTCCTTTGCTTCTCAGGATTTTCTCAGGCTATTTCCCTGCTCTTATTTCATTTTCCTCCCTCTCCAACCTCGACCAAATAGTTATCTATTTCCACACTGTTTTCTGCTCTTGAATCCCTTGACCCTGCTCCCAGTGTTGCTCATCTCTTGCCAAACCTCAACTCTGGATTACTCCCACCAACCCCCTCTACACAGGAGCCATTGAACAAAGTTGGAGGAAGCCTTACAGCTCTGCTGACCGGAAACATTACAAATTCATATTATTCAACTCAACTGGGTCACACTACAGCAAGAGAGTCTTTCTATTCTTCCATAATTGATTCCCTATCTCACCCCCACAGAAGCTATTCCAATCCTTCTTTTCCTTCCCCGAGCCCTACCACATCTCCTTTTTTTTTTGTTTCCTGTCCGCTGAGCATCTTGATTCTTACTTTAGTGTATAAATTAAGGAATTTTAATGTGAACTCCCTCTTCTATTTCCTTCATCTCAAAGCCTCTTGACTTTATGTTCCACTCTATCCTCCTTTCCCCTAGTCTCTCTCCTTACAAAGGCCAGCCAATCGCTCTACATTTGTATTTGATCCTATCTCCCGCCATCTTTTCTAAAAGACTGTAACCACAATCATCCCTTCTTCCCTCTTTCTCATCTTCAACTTCTCCCTGTGTAATTGTTCCTTCATTGATGCCTTGACACATGGCCAAGCCTCTCCCAACCTTAAAAACAAAACAAAACAAAAACAAACAAAAAATCTCATCTTTATTAGACTCTACTATGCCTTGAAGTTATCATCCTATATCTTTTATTCTGTTCTCATCCAAATGCCTTGAAAAAGTTGTCCACACATCTTCTATCCTCTAACACTCCTCAGTCTTTTATAATCTGGCTTCTGGCCTCATCACTTAATTAAAATTGCTCCTTCCAAAGTTACCAATGATTTCTCTACTGACAAATATTATGAACTTTTCTCATTCCTCATCCTTCTCAGCCTATCAGTTGTGTTTGGTCCTGCTGACCACTGTCCTCCAAGATAATCTCTCTTTGTTTTCCCGACACCATTCTCTCCTGGTTTTTCTGACTACTCCTTCTCAGTCTTCTTTTCTGGCTAATAATTTATATCATGTGCCCTAACCGTGGGTCTCCCTCAAGGATCTGGCCTATGCCTTCTTTTCTCCCCCTATATTCTCTCAGAAACCTTATCAGTTCCCATAGACTTAATTATCATTTTCTATGGAGATGGCTCACAGATATGTGTATATGTATATTCAGCTCCAGTCTCTCTCCTGAGATTCAGTTTCTTACCATCCATAGGAATGCCCACAGGAATTTCAAACTGGATATCCTGGAGATATCTTAAATTTAAAATGTTTAAACTTAACTCATTAGCTTTCTCCTAAAGCCCTCCCCTCTTTCAAACTTCCCTATTTTTTGTTTGTTTTTTAATAATATATTATTATCTTTCTGGTGTTTTAGGCTTGAAATCTCAGCATTATTCTGAACTCCTCACTTGCTCACACATGCATTCAGTTGCCAAATCTCTGGTTTTATTTTAATTTAAATTTTATTTATTTTACTCTGAACTTAAGAAATAAAGCAAGCATTTCCATAAAATAGTAGGATAGAAAAGAGATGATTGTGCATGAAACTGCAAATCTATTATGTACAACTTGCTATTCCTTTTAAATATATGATAAAATTTTAAAGTAACTTTCTTTTTTTCTTGCCCTGCCCCAACCTTAGAGATGGCTACCATTAGACACAAATTTTTACCTTTACAACATGTCTTGTATAGCTTACCCCTTTCTCACACAGCTACCATATTAGTTCAGGCCCCCATCACTTTCTACCTAGATTATTATAGCAGCCTCTAAATTGGTGTTCCCTCAAATATTTTACCATTCTAATTCCTTTTACATTCTGTGGCCAAAGTAATTTCCCTTGAGTCCAGAACTGACCATGTTTCTCTATTATTCAAACGACTCAAGTGATTTCCTGTTGACTCTAAGACATACAGGGTGTTCCAAAAGTCTTTGGGCAGTTTTAATCTACTAAAGCATAAAACTGCATGAAGACCTTTAATATAACCTGTATAATGATGATGATGATGACGACAATGACAATGATAATAATAGTTACTGTTTATAAAGCACCTACTAGTGTTAAGCACTGTGCAAAGTACTTTACAAATATTATTTCATTTGATCCTCACAACAACCCTGAAAGGTAAGTGCTATTGCCATTTTACAGATGGTAAACTGAGGCAAACAAAGGTTAAGTGATTTACTCAGGATCACACAGCTAAGTCTCTTGAAGCTGAATTTGAACACAGATCTTCCTGACCCTAGACCTAGCACTCTATCCACTATGCCACCTATGTGCCTATCAACTCTTCTCTCTCTAGCTTTTAAAAGCCCCACAGAACTTAGCTTCAAACTATCATTCCGATCTCACTGGATATTATTTCCTCTGGAGCACTCTGTTATTTAGCCCAACTGCCCTCTCTGTTCTTCCCAAATTACACCCCATTTCTCACTTCCATGCCTTTTTACTTGGCATCCCTATTGCCTGAATACAACGCCTTCTCACCTCCAGTTCAGAGCCAAGACAAAGCTCAAGCACTATCTTTTGCATTAAGCCTTTCTTAATTCCCTACCTCTAACTTCTAGGGTTTTTACAAACTTCTTTTTAATTTAAGTATTTTGTGTATTCTTGCATGCTATTTTGTATGCATGCTTTAGAAAATGTATATATGCTTTTCTTGTTCTCCATCTGAATGTATACTCATTCTTGGTATTTGCATCTTCATCACCTAGCATGGTGCTTAATAAATACTTAGACTGATTAACTCCAGATTTGTTTGTCTTTTAATCTCCTTCTGGTATCAAAAGGATAAGGAGACATAAGCTAAGACAGCATTTAGGAACTTCCACATGATATGGTGTCTATGATCTGATGGGGGAAAATTGCTTAATTTCTCTGAGCAGTTTTCTCATTCGTAAAATGGGGTTAATAATACCTCCATCATGGAGGTGTTATCAGGATAAAAGGACACCATATGTAAAGAACTACTGACATTGATGTCATCCATGATTTCTTTTTTATAGAAACAGAAATTCCCCAGAAAATTAATCAAAAAGGGAGATAGGAAGTCCAGCTGAAACACATGAAATTTCTTTTGGTCTCAGTGGCCACTTTGGTCAAGTTTACTTTGATTTCTTTTAGATCAAGGACTTACAGATTCATACTGGGTAAAAACAACAATAACCACTACCACTAGACCAACAGATGGCCACATTAGCCCCACAGCCAAAATGTAGGACTAGTTCCTAAATGCTGTCTTAGCTTATGCACCCTTATCCTTTTGATACCAGAAGGAGATTTAAAAGAAACAAACCTGGAGTTAATCAGTCTATAATTCTTTGTTAAGCACCACGCTTGGTGATGGAGATACAATTTAACTTGATTGCACTGGGAAAGCCATTGATTATGTCCCAAGCTTCGTAAACCAAAGGGTGACCATAGAGGAGACTCGACCCAGTAAGAACCTGGCATAAAAATGCAACCAGGTCTTAAGTTCTGGGAAAAGCCTTTTGCAAGATCAGCAAGTATGCCTTCCTTTCACCATGCCTTTTTGTTGCCATCACTGGGTGTGTCTTTTCCTTGCCTACCCCAGTACTGATTTAAAGGAGCCAGGCCATATCCCAGTGTCGGGTTGTTGGTGGGCTAGTTTTGAAGGTGTTGCCTATTACCTATTTGGAAGACACACAGCATAGTTCATTGGAAAAATTCATGGTTCACTGGACTCCGAGTCCTTGCTTTGCATATTGCCTTGGGTTTTCTGTCTTTGGATGTCTGTATCCTTTTTCTTAAAATGAGAGGGTTGGATTAGATGAGCTCTAAGAGCATGTTGTGGTGCAAAGACTGTTGGTTTTGTAATCAGAGAACATTGGGTTCAAGTTCAGCTTCTGATCTTTGCTACTTATGTGAATTTTAGACAAGTCACTTACTGTGGCCCAGTTTTTTCAACTATAAAATAAGGAGGTTCATTGAGGTAGCTTCTGACAATTCTAAATCTATGATTCCATGATTGCTCCAACTCCGATGCATTCTTCATAAGACTTTACTTTTCCCCCCCCCATCACTGTAGACAGAGTTGAAAAGTAGTATTTTTTTTTTCCTGAGTTTTGATGATGAACTGTTCAGCAGTGAGAAAGAAAAGGGACAATGAACTTTAGCATTCAAATAGAGACAGTAGTGAGAACAACTATTGAGTATTCTGTTGCTGCTTGTCAGTCAACTGTGTTCAAGGCGATTCTCCAGATACTGAATGGTCATTCATTCAATGCTGAGAATGTTAATAGGTGAACAAGAAACCAGTGTCCTAACCTATCAAATGACTCTGACATCTCCTCCATTTATGACCCTTGACCATTTGTCTTTGTTAATCAATATCTGTAAACTCTGTGTGACACAGATAAGAGGAGTTATAAGTGAGGTGAGTTGGTAAACAGATAAAGTGGTTTCCAAGCAGAGCTGGGCAAAATGTACCATATCACCACATTTCCCCACCTTTCCCTTCTTTGTTTTCATCTGTAATTTGTTAACTGATTTTTTTTTTGGTGACTGCAATGCGCACCAGGATTCAGGGGGAAAAATACTACTGACAAATGTTAAGCAGATGACTGGAAAACTGAAACCCCTTAAATGCCAAAGGAAGCATTACTATAGTACATGGTTATTAATGAAAACTTTAGTATTTGTGACCTTCCTCAGTAGGTAAAATGCAAAGAGAGGCATATTAGATAGTAGTATGGCTCCCCAAGAAGAATGTGTGACTCAATAAACGATCTGCTGTCTCATATAACACCCTGATTCAAATACTGTCCTGGAAAAAAAAAAAGCATGTGGAAACCACTCTGATAAGACAGATGTGGAATGGTCTCGGTAGAAAATGTTTGAAGGTTTGCACCATTTGATTATTATAAAATACCACACATATGGCATAAAGGTTGGCCTTGTATCAAAAGGAGTTTAGTATTGAATGAGCAGGGAGACTTCTTGCCTCACTAAAAATCTGTGCTCTCATTTGGAGATTGATTTCAGCTGCATAGCTAATCCTTCATCCTTCAGCAAGACATTTTTCACTAGAGGAATTGTAAGTTTAAAAAAAAACAAACTAATAAAGAGGGTATTAAAACCTACACAACTGCTATTATTTCAAAGTCCTACAGAAAACATGACAATCTAAAAATTTTGCAAAGCAATTTTGTTCCATGGGAAAAATAATGAAATAAAGTTGAACATTTACAAATTACCTTTCCATTCATGAAAAGCTAAAGTCTCAGAGAAACTCTGGGATAACTTGCATATGAGTTTATCTCTAATCCATCATCAGAGGAAAAAAAAACCCTAGCTGATAGAGTACCCTGCTAATCTATTCTGAGTCCGCTGGAGCAGAAGCGGGAATGTTCGGGCTGTAATATTTCTCTCCGTCACAACAGCTAGCTGCCCGTCATGGGTCACATACACTACTTATCATCAGCTGAGTGTTGCTTCACATTTATATTTATCAAAAGTGAAATCTCCAAGCTAGTAATGCTTTCCTTTCTACCTCTAAAGTGCAATGCACGTTTTACGCTGACCTGATAAATAAAAGTAACAAGAAATGACTAGAGGATCCCTTATAAATAAATATCTATCAGAGGAAGCAAAGATTTTTGGAGTGAAAACAAGAAAAGTCTCAGGTTAATGAAATAATGTGTAGCCAAAAAGATGCCAAGAATCCTCCCAAATGCCTTAATCAGAAAATCAGCATTTTAAAACACTCATATGTGCTATGTGCTTTTTGAAAGGTTAACTCAAATGCATGATTTTGTTACTTGACACATTTATGTTAGGTTGTTAGTGTCACATGTTTACCCATCTAAGTACTTTTATTTCCCTATCCCAGAAAGATGTCATATGCTATACATACATAACCTTGATGTCATATGTAATATAGTAGTTTTGTGACATCATCAGTAGTTAGGACTAAATGCAATGAAACCTATTTAGCCAGCAGAGAGTTTTATCTACATGTAAACAGAAAAACATCCTGTAATGAGATAATTAAGAAAAACAAGGGCTTTGTGTCTTAAAGGTTATCCAGTTTAGGTTGCAGTAATTGATCCCAGTCACTTTGAATGCTTCAAACATTCCAAGCCTTCAGCCAAATGTTGAAGAAATAACTCTGCCAGCATTTCAGTATAGAAAAATTTGGAAGGCTGTTCATATCCAAAGAAAAGGAAAAAAAAATATATATATATATATTACCACCGAAAGTTGTACGTGTGTTCAGCCTTCCAGTGAAAGCCATAGCCAAATAAGCTTTCATTAAATTGGAACAAGATGACAAATACCGAAGCTGAAAATGCATACAGCAAATTAAAACATTAAACATTACAGAAGGTCTCTAATGTATAACAAAATGTTTTTTCGAGAGAAGAAATAAGAGAAAATATTTCCAATATCTTAGCAAGCCGTCTACTCTTTTTCTCCCAACATATACAAGTGAACTAACTAATAATAGTCTTTGTAACTAATACTAATTTTCTAAAAGAGCAGAGAATAGTAGCTTAGCTCGCAGAGTTCTCAAGGTTAAGGATGTTATGAACAATGGAATTTGAGCTGTAGTTGCAAATTGAACATATCTAGATGTATTTTTGGAGTACTCAGGTGGGCTGACTGCTTGGCTGCCAATGACCATGTGACAAACCCTGCCTTGACAACAGGACTGTGTCGTACATAAATAATATTAGAAAATGGAAGGCTAGCAATAATCTCACTGCATAGTGGTTTTTGGTGCATTTTCCATCTTTCAACAAAAATTGAACAAGTAGCATATAGTATAGCTCAAATGGGCCATAGCACAATACAGAGATTGGAAGAAAGACTGGTTTTGTCTTGGTCTGTAGTTGAAAAAAAATTACAAAAATTCCCACCGACCAAGTATGTGAAATATCACCATCATGAGTGCAAAGAAAACTCAGAAACTACTTTTCACCCAAACAAATGTGTTTGGAAACAAAATGTACCAATTATGGAACGCACTGCTAAATGAGATGGCCTGCTGTTAATTAGAACTCCAGCCAGCATCATGATTCAAGGCCTGCCCAATAACATTCACTGCAAAGAAATGTTCAGCTCTCAGTCCCTCATCGCTAATAATAATCATAATCATAATCATAATAAAAGGCAGTTGGCCAGAAAAGAGTGATGAATCTGGAGTCATGAAACCTTGGGTTTGAATTCCATCTCAGAGACTTACTAGATATATAGGTAAATCAGGTAACATCTCTTAGCTTCTGTATTACAAAATTAGGATCTCAGATTTGATTGTCTTAGTTCCTTTCTGGCTATAAAGCTATGATCTTGTGATCCAGGTTTTCCTAAGAACAATGGTGGTAGTAGTAGTAGCAGTAGTAGTAGTAATAGTAGTAGTAGTAGTAGTAGTAGTAGTAGTAGTAGTAATTTTTTAAACCTGACTTTTATATGGTTTTCAGGTTTGCAAAACAACATATATAATTCATATGTGTGAATAAAATCTGATTCTCTCAACAACCCTGAGAGTTAAATATTACAATAATTATCCCCATTTTACAGATGAAATAATAGTATGTGTCTGAAGCAAGATTTGAACCCAAGTTTTCTTGACTTTAAGTCCAGCACTCTAGCTACTGAAACAAGGGCTTGGTCACTTGGACTCTTTTAAAAACAATGATTCGGTTACTGTGAAAAATACATATAAAAATAATAGCTGATAATTATTAACATTTATATAGCAAGTGCTATGTGCCACATACTGTGCTAAGTGCTTTAGAATTATTATCTCATTTTATCTTCACAAAAACCCTGGGAGGTAGGTGCTATTATTACCCTCATTTTACAGATGAGGACACATATAAAGTATTTAATAATTTAATGATATAGAACATCCAGTAAAGTTTTATACTTATGCCACATTGGAAGTGATGTTTGGTTCTCTGTAAATCCTGAGCTCTGGCAAATCCTGTCAAGATGGAAAGGCTTTAAGTGGGGTCTGTCTGTCATCCAAGGACCAGCCTAGCTAAGCTTGAAGAAGCTCATCAGTAGAAAGTGAGGGGTTTTATCGGCTGCCACAATTTACCTACATTTTCTGAAGTATGTTACACTCAACACCTACTATGTGCCAGGCATTGGACTAGATATTGGGGATACTGAGGCAAAAATAAAATCTCTCCACCCTGAGGTTGACTAAATAACTGGTAAATCTTTGCCCAGAAGCCTCATAGCACCAGGAGTTCCAGTCATGCTTCTCACAGTTCCCACCTGACTTGCCTTCTGATCTACCCCTTCTACACAGTGACTGTTGCCCCATGGGGTTCCTTCCCCCCTCCTTCTACCTTCCCTTTATGTATTGTCTTCCATCATTAGAATGTAGCTCCCTGAGATTAGAAACTATCTTACTTTTGTCTTTTTGAATCCCTAGCACTTAACACAGTACCTGTCACATATCAAATGCTAAATAAATGTTTTCTTTCTTTCTGTCTTTCTGCCTGTCTTTCTATCTTTTTTCTGTTTCTTTCTTTCTTTCCTTTCTTTCTGTCTTTCTTTCCTTCCTTCCTTTTCTTTTTTCCTTTCCTACTTTCCTACTTTCTGATAAGTAGAATATGATTTTGGTACTAGATTTATGATTTTAAAGTATGAAAAATAGTATCTTCAATGCTATGTCAAGAATACTGTCCTCTGAATCTTACTTTAACCAAGGTGTAAATTGAGCATTCATGCACTCTACTTGTTTCTTCTAAGTACTATTAGAGTTCAATAACATACAACTTTGCTAATTGATGTAGTTGAAAATGGAAATGTGCCTCCCAAAGTACAGAGAACAGCTCACTGCCCTAAAACAGGCTATGTCTATTCTGTATAAAGTAAATTCTAGTGCCTTGCATGTTGTCAGATTCAAAATAGGCACTTAATACATGCCTGTTGAATTGGATTGGGATCTAACGGTTATTCAGTTATAGGGGCCATATCTTCTTGACGTAAAGTCTAAATGTTCTTAATTTGGGTCCATAAACTTCTTTTTAAAAATATTTTGATAAATGTATGTATGGAATCTTTGATAATCCTATGTATCTTATTTTATATATTCAAAAACATTATTCCCAGAAGTGGCCCTTAGGCATCATCAGACTGCCAAATGGGTCCATGACGCGATAAAGGTAAAAAAACTTTGCCCTAAATTAGAGTTTTGGATCCTGGCATATACCATTTATCCATTGCTTCTGAATGATGGGACTTTATATACCTTAGCAGATGTCTCAGGCTCAAATCTGCCTCTCTAGTCAAACTACCTCATGCTCGAGGGATTCACTTCTTCATTCATTCAACATTTATTAAATCATTCTTGTCTACAATGAACTCCCACAGGGATGAGGAGAGATACAAGGAGAATATATGATACGTCAATAAATTTTTATTTAGTGCCTGTTTATTTAGTGCAAGACCTTGTGGCATTTAAAAAGGTTTGAAAGACATAATTTCTGGGTAATTTCATCATTTTATTAATAATGCCAGCATTTTAATAAAAGGATGGTCATTTGGCCACGTCTCTCTCAGGCCAAAGACAATCATAGCGTCAAGGCTCACAGTTTATATGCCGTTTTGGAAGAGGAGTGGCGGTCAGCTCTGATTGGCTAAAATTTATTGAAAGAATGAATATAACAACGAGGGGCTAGACGTGTTCCTTGATTACATCATTTACTTCTAAGTTAGCCCCAACCTTGGGCAATCTATTCAAATAATTTGTCCCTACCCAAACCTGAGTAGAACACAATGGCTGCCTCACCTGGGTGGGGTCTGAACAAAAAAGTTGTCCAATCTCATTATTAGCAATGATCTTCAGGAGACTGAACTTTTAAAATCAGGACTTTAGAAAAAAGGGGGGAAATCTGGAACTCCCCAAATCATTGGTTGTTAATAAGCATTTCTCTCAACCTTGTGCTGACTGCTGGAGACACAAAGACATATACAAAACAGTTGCTATTCTCAAAGAGTTTATATTCTATGATTATTTATAATCTTGTAGTGAAATAAGGCACATACACAAATGATTATAATATTAAAGATTATATGTATAAGAACAGTATAAGTATATATATATATATTGCTCCTCTACGTAGACTATAAACTCCTTGAGGGCAGGACTATTTTTCATTTTGTGTTTGTATCCCTGACCCCTACCACAGTGCACTGAACAGAATTCTTGTGACCAGTACGAACTGGAACAAGGCACTTAACCTTCCCAGGTTTTAGTTTCCTCAATTGTAAAATGAAGGCATCTCTAGCTCTGTAATCTGTTAAATCTCATTGTCTTTTCCCAGTCCTCATCTTCCTTAATTTTAGTAGAGTTTTTTACACTGTCTTCTGTCCTAATCTCTAGAACATATTTTCCTCTTGGACTTCTGGGCTTTTATCTCATAGTCAGCAACCTGTCTGACCATTTCTACTCACTTCATTCCACTGGGCATTTATCATCTCTCTCCTAAGCATTTGTACCTCCAGAACTTTAGGCTTGCTTGGGTTCTTTTCCTCTTCTGACTCAACATTTTCTACCACTGTGACTTAATCTAATCTCTTGGTCTCAAGTATCATTTCTCTGAATTTAACTCAACAGATCTCCACATTTAGCACTAACTTCTCCATTAAAGTTTAGTCCTGAATTGCCAACCTCCTGACTAATCTCTCTATGCACCCGACCCACCGTCTCAAACTTAATGCATCTGGAATGGTACCTACTATCCTTCTCTCTAAATCTGTTCCCCTCCAAACATCCTTATTTCTCTTGAAGGCACCAATATCTTCATGTTTGAAAGCTCAGAGACTACTTTGCCCCCTCCCATCCAATTGCTTTGCAAAGTTCCACCAATTTTATCTCCCTCCAAATCCCTCCTTTTTTTCCATTCAAATCACCAGTTCGGCCCTAAACACCTTTTCCTGCGCTACTGCAAAAGTTTCTTAACTGTTCTCCTCTTTATATCCTCATTCTGTCATTCCCCTGTCTAAAAATCATTAGTGCTTTCTATTTCCTTTTGGAGAAAATACCATTTCTAGCCTGACATTATAAGCCCTCCACAAACTGGCTTCAACCTTTCTTTCCAGGCTTGCCTGTATTTCACATTTCTCCTCTAAATGCACTCTGCATTCTGGCCAAAATGCACTACTAGTCTTTCTTGCTCCCTAAACTTGGCATTCAGTCTTTCTTTTCTGACTTCCCACAAATAAATTCTCTACTCACCTCTTAAAACGCTTTCCTTTAGGACTCAATGTAAACCTCTCCTAATCCCGTTAGTTGTCAGAGCTTTCTATCTCCTAGTATTTTTATTAAAATACAATATTCTTGTATTTATTTATCCACGTAAAGGTCCCTCTACTATCTCTCAGGAGAATGTAAACTCCTCGAGGGCAAAGGCTGATTGTTTCTTTCTTTGCATCTGCAAGAATCTAGCCAAGTGCTTTGAATTTAGTAAGCCCTTAACAAAAGTCAATATGAATTGAACTAGGGGTGTTATGTTCACACAGGGGGTATATTAAAGATGTTGACTGTCAATCTACTTTTTTAAAAAGTCTAAATTACAGATTTATGAAAAATGCATGTGGGAACTGGATCATATAAATTGATTAAGAAATGTGTCATAATGATTAAGTTTAGCTGTAGCCATCTAATTCCCAAAAAGATCCTGATAAATTGGAAGGCAGCCAGGGATCAGTCCAAGTGAAAGAAACAGAGAAAGTAATATTTGAGAAAAAAGGGAAAAGAGTTCCCAAACGTTTGCACTGGCAAAACAAAATATAGTCTAACCACTATTAAGTAACACATTTAATGGTGGAGAAAAAGGATATACTCATGATAGTATTAAAGCAACTATACTTAAAGAAGAAAGAAAAGGGGGAGGTGAAGGGAAAAAAAAGATTTTGGATAATTTTTAAATAAAAAAATAACTAATACAGTTTTACTTGAGAGATGGCTTGGATTATAACCCTTTAGGGAAAAGTGAAGAATCATCACCTGGGGGCATTTCAGACTACCCAAACAAATGCCAGAGAAAATAATCCTACACAAGCTAGGAAAGGAACTAGATGACCTCTGGACTCTTTTCAAACTTTAATTTTCTAGGCTTTATAAATAAAACATAGTTTAACAAAAATGTACATGTATTTATTCTTGTAGCCACTTGGGTCTCTGGGCTAAATAATGCATTTTTAACCTTTAAAGATCTTTTCCCCCGTTTAAATGGGCTCAGTGTGCAAATACTACCCCCACCATGCTTAAGGAACACTAGAACTGTGCCCTGATTTTAATTTTTTTAAGCAGAACAACTCAGGCTGAGAGGCTTAGATATCCTTGGTCTAATTAGCCCTCGTAGGCAGAGGCATTGTATAGTACTCTGTTATAGATATTTAGACTTTAGAGCAGAATCTGATCCTAAATCACATATACACACATACATACATATATCTGCATATATGTGTGTATGTGTATATATGATATATATATATATACACGAACTCTAGAAAACTATGCAATGAACTTGGAGTTAACTTGGAGTCTTCTGTAATTGGGAATCAATGGGGATAACTTTGAAGTGCCCAGAGAAATCTTTTAATGGGTTAATTTGGGTGTGGGGTGAGTAGTTTTAAGCTTTATAGAAGGTTCAATGCTATTCCTAAAATGCTCAGTAAACCCATTTTTTCAGAAGTGTCATATCAGGGACAAATCAGTGTGTTAAGAATTGCCTGATAATATTGTTGTGGGATTAATCTTACAGAATAGATCATCAGGACGATTACCTTTGGCATTCTGAGTGCACACAGTTCCATTTTAAGCATGAAAAGCCTTCTAATGCCAAACTATGAGAGCCTATATATTGAATGATCTGCCACCATTCAATATTTAATCCTGCAATTGAAGGCACTAAAGGGATAGAGCAAAGTAACAAGATGAATGAATTGTGACCTCAAACTTGCAAAAAGACAACCCATACAATTTATCTTTCTGGTCTTCACTGCATCCCGAAGCCAATACTCCTATAACTTCTTTTCAGTTTGGGAATTGTAGATTGATCAATGCCACATTAGCAAAGTACCTGAGACCAACACCTTGGGAATTCAAGCAATCCACTACTCATGCTTTAAGAATATCCTGGGTCAATTTAGCTTATCTGGGGCCTAAAATAAAGACTCATAATTAAAAATCAATGGGTTTTTCGAGATGATATTTTCAAGAAGGAAATAAATAAATGTCTCTCCCCTTCATACAATCTATAACAATGCAAACACAAAGGATCTTGGAAGTCGATACGGCTGCAAGCTTACTAGGTGGCATTGTGTTCTTTTAAAGTACTCGTCTCACAAAAGAATAGTATGGTACTTCAAATACTAAGAGTATAAGCTCTGAGCCAACATATGAGCTGTTAGTTAAAGACTTATAACCATATTACCTTAGGCTGTGATCTTATCATTTTTCACAAGCTAAGTAGGGTCAATACTTGGGTGACATGTCTCCACTGGAAACCCAAGAATCAGGAAAAAATATGGTGGAAGTGAAGAACATAAATGTTAGCCTGCAACCTCATGTTAACTCCTACAATCATAAAATACAGATTCAGAATTGAATATGATCAATACTGATTCTTCCAGCGCCCTGTTTTTAAAATGGTATCCCAGTCCTTCTACCTCAATTTTTTCTCATTTGTGAAAAGTCTGAGATGTTTTCAGTCAGGATTATTATTTACCTCCCTCTAGTTGTCATATTTTTACTTCCCTATTATAAGACCGGTTTTTGCCTCACTGAAATTTACAAGTTGATATTGGGAAGATTTATTCAAAAGCCAAAATTCTATTATTTTAGATTCAGTTGGAGTTCTCTTGGAAACTGGCACAAACATTTGTGTCAGGAAATCCTGGTGTGTGTGTGTGTGTGTGTGTGTGTGTGTGTGTGTGTGTGTTTGATTTTACCCAAGAAGGAGAACCATAAGTGGGTTTCAATCCCAACTCTGGTACTTTTAAATTCTGACCATAAACAAATCAATTAACATTTTTGAGCCTTAGTTTCATCATTCATAAAAGGGGGATAAGTAATATTTGCAGTCCCTTCTACATAGAATTGTGAGAAAAGTGCTTTGTAATCCTTAAAGTGGTATAAATGTGAGTAGCAGTAGTTACTATTATCAGTGAATCCTGTCTAGTAAATACATTGTTTAGTAGAAATGGTCCAACCTGGGTCTTCAGTGGAATAAGGCACTATTGCTTATGAAATACCAACTCCCTCCACCAATGTAGATGTTCAACTTCTCTGTAACTTACAGCCTTAGGAAGATGTCAAGTGCCTAAAACCGTGATCCCCTTATGGTATCTGTCAGAAGCAGAATTTGAATTCATTTCTTCCTGACTCCAAGGCAGACTTTTCAACTACTAGGCTGATGCCATCTCTGAATTTTGACTTTTCCTATACCCTGAATGATTTATAATTTAGGTGACCCTCACTGAATTTCCCCTCCGCCAAAGTTCCCTCTTTGGCAAATAAGAGGGTTTCAGATTAGATGGTCTGAGGTCTTTCCCAGCACCATATACATGAACCTAATTCTTTCCTGTTCCTTCCTGTCCTTTCCTGTCTAGTGAGACAGCTAGGCACTAGTGAGTGAGCTGGACCTGGACTCAGAAAGACCTGAGTTCAAATGTGAGTTCAGACACTTACTAGCTGTAGGATCCTAGGCAAATCAGAACTTCTGTCTGTCTCAATTTCCCCATATGTAAAATGGGGATAATTAGTGCCTGCTTCCCAGAGTTGTTCTGAGGATTTACTGAGATAATACTTGCAAATCACTCTGCAAAATTTAAATCAGTAAATTAGTGCTAGTTATTATTTTATATCAATGAAAAATTTATTTACTTTCTGATACAGTGGGTGCTTTCTGGTTAATTGCAAGGGGTAACGATATTCCTTAAGGGTTCCGTATTCCTTTTCTCAGATTTCTCATAGCATCCTGACATTTTCTTTAAACTAATCTCACTTTCCTGTGTGTCATAGGCATTTGTGTACACATGTTCTTCTTCTACTAGACTATAAGCTTTCTGATGCCAGGATATGTGCCATACCTATAATTTTATCTCAGACACAGCACAGTGCTACAGCAATCAACATAGTAGAACCTTAACAAACCCTGGATGAATTCCAACAGCATAAACAATGAAATTTGTAAAGAAAGCATTGTGTGGTTTCCAGAGAAGTTTTGAGATTCTTTTTGGAAAGCTGTTAATACATAGTACAAATAGATGATAACTGTACAAAAGCCACAATAATATAATGCGGTGTCATGGTGCTTTTGCCAGCTTCCATATGCAGGTGACATTTAGGTAAACCAGCATCCTCAAAAAAAAATCTATCCCAGGAAATTAAATGGTATTTTAAAATATTATCAAGGCAAGAGGTCATGATGAATAAATGCTTTATCTTCAAAATGATAAATGTAAAATCCATGTGCAAATCTTGTAAAAGTCCAAACTATTTAATTTAGTTGTTGTGGTTAATATGAAGTTTTCAGATAAAGTTTCACTTTCTTGGCAGAACAGAAATGTTTATGAAAATAGGATGATTGAGCAAAATAATTTCTAGACATGACTAAAGCGTTTAGTAACTGCAGTACAAAGCATCAGATTCTAACTGCCTCCTTTTTTATTTCTCACTTTTCTACATTTTTTTCAATCTCCTATGTATCCTCATTTAATTTTACAACTGTTGCATGCTTAAAGTTGCATATATTTATGACCTATTATGTAGCCTGGCCCATTTGTTAATGGCATGTGCTTTTATTATGCTGTTGGGTAGAGTCTCTGTGCAGGATTTACAGGAAAATAAGGACAAAAGGATGAAAGGGCAGGGATGGGTTTTAATCTATGATGATGGAGGTACTACCCTGTCTGTACTCGTCAAACAGCAGATTTTTCTAAATTTTTAAATATTTAGCTATTTTGCATCCATAGCACGTTAAATACCAATTAGGGCACTGTGTGTAGAATTAGACATAATCTCTTTTCATGACACATGAAAGGCAGCTTGGTATAATGGAAGGAGCATGCATTTTGGAATTAGATGACCTGTGTCAAAATCTGGGTTATTATATTCCTGACCTCAGACAAGTCCATATACCTCTGGGAATGGGGAGGTCTCAGTTTCCTCATTTTTAAAGTAACGGAGTTGGACTATGATGGAAAAAACACTGGCATTGGAGCGAGAAGACCAAGATTCATGCGCCACTTTTGCTGCTGACCCATGGTGACATGGCTAATAATGTGACCTTGGGTAAATTATTCCCTCCCCAGTTTCCTCACCTATAAAATGAGGGGTCTAGTCTAGATGTCCTCAGAGGTCCCTTTCAGCTCTACATCTATGCTATGAGTGAGCAGAATGAGAATAATATTTCTAAAGTCTCTTTTGCTCTGATACCTCTGATCCTAAATATCTCATGGTAAAATGGAAAAAGTTCCAGCCCTGAAATAAGATGATATGGGTTCAAATCCCTCATCTCTTACTTATTTTTTATATGGCCTTGGGCAATTTATTTAACTTCCATTGGCTTAGGTTTCCTCATTTGTAAAATATTAAGGGATCAAATGAGATTATATTTGTAAAGTACTTATAACACTTAGTATGCACTTAAGATATGTTTGTTCCTTTCCATTCCTCCTAAAATAAAGAGGTTGGGCTAGTTGACCTTTGAGGTCCCTTTTAACTTCAGATCTCTGATACTATGATCTAGATTCTCCCTTCAGTTCTTCTGAATCACCCACTCCCTACTCACTTATCTGAGAAAATTGAGGTCATATAGTGAGATCTCCTTTATTTTCCCTTTATTCTGCCTCAAAAATCCTAAAAATCACTGTCCTATCTGTCTTCCTTTGCTCCAGTTTCTGAGGAAAACATGGCTCTTCTCCTTAGCAAGAGCAACACCTTTGCTCATGCTCATGATCTAATATTCTCTTGTTTCCTCTAGGATCTTGATCTTCTCATCATTTGATTTTATATCTGCAATCTCTCCTTATCCCTTGGCTGCTGAAAAACTGTGCTAACATCTAGCCTTCAAAAAAAAGGAGGGGGAAGAGGAAAAGAAGGTGAGGAGGAGGAAGAAAGGGCAAGGAGGATAGGGAGGAAGAAGAGAAGAAAAAAGGAAAGCAGAAATCTTCACTTGACTTATCCATTATTTAAAGCTGTCATCCTATGTTTCTACTCCCTTTTGTTACCAAAATCGAAGAAAAAAGTCATCAGAATTCATGGCTTCCATTTCCTTATCTCCTAATTAATTTGCACTCCGGCTTCCTATTCCAACTATCTGTTAATTGCTAAATCTGATGACCTTTGCACAGTGCTCATCTTTCTTGTTCTCTATGCCCATTTTGAGACCGTCATCCTTTTCCTTCTGGACACTTTCTCTTCCCTTCTGTGGTTTTTATGATATGGCTAGCTCATGGTTTCTTTCCTATCTGACTACTTCTCGGTCTCCTTAATGAGGCCCATCTCCCAATACCCTAAATGTTCTTCAAAGTTTTATCATAAGCCCCGCCCCTGCCGTTTTCCTCTTTGTCTCTCCCCCTTCCTCCCCTCTTTCTTCTCCACCCTCATTATTTGTATCCTACTTAATTTCTCTTCTGGGTCACCTAATAGGTGCATTGAAGAGAGTGCTTGGCTTGGAGTCAGGAAGACTCATCTTCCTGAGTCCAAATCTGTCCTCAGACACTTACTAGCTGTGTGACCCTGGACATGTCTCTTAACCGTGTTTGCCTCAGTTCCTCATCTTTAAAATAAGCTGGAGGAGGAGAATGGCAAACACTCTAGTGTATTTGCCAAGAAAACCCCTAATGAGGTCATGACTCAACAACAAGCTGAAATCTCTCTTCTCAACTCCAGTTCTACGTTGCCAGCTGACAGCTAGACACCTCCAACTGAATTCCCATCTACATCTGAAACTTAACATATCCAAAATAACATGCGTTACCTTTTTCCTTAAACATTATCCTTCAGAACACCAAAGTTTGTGATTGACCTTTCAAGCCATTTAATTTTCCTCTCTTTCATGGACTCTGAGTATTAGCTAAATCAGCCTAGAAGTTGGTCTCTGAGCTTGCCATTTTATCTCTTAAATTAGTGCCTTTGCTCCCATGCTTACAATGCACTCCTTTCTCACTTCTGCCTCTTAATCTTTTGCTACAAAGTTCAGGTCAAAGGGCACCTACTATGAGAAAACATTTCCTTCTCTGTCCAAGTATTAATTCTCTTCTTAAATTAACCTAATTTCTTCTAGAGGCAAATCTACGATCCCATGATCCTACTCTGACCTTGTATTTATGATATGAATACATATTCAATCCCTCCAAAAGAATGGAAGCCCTTTGAGGTCAGTGACAGCTTCATTTCTGTCCTTATGCCTCCAATCTCTAGGACTTAAGAAATGTTTGTCTAATAGAATCAAAGACATGGCTCCCAATCAAGTGGCCCTATTAATAATGATAATTATTATTAAGAATAGTAATAATAATAATCTCAAGGAGATGGATTAGGACTTGGTTGTAAAGACATTGCTTGTTAGTAGTTCTTTTATAAAATGAGATACCTAGAACCAGATTAGATAGCAGAGACTTTTCTGGAAAAGAATTAAAAACATTTTATAGGATGGATATTATAAACTGGATGGATATTATAAACTGGATGGATATTATAAACTGGATTACTTATATTATATATTACTTATATAATCTTCCTCTTTATTTCTTATCTCCCTCTAGGGCAGGGACTCAGCCTGTTTTGTATCATGGATTATTTTGGCAGACTCCAGAAACTCATGTGCCCTTTTCAATAAAATGGTTTTAAATGAAAAAAAAAATGAATAGAAAGAAAACCAAAGGTTAGTGAAAATAAAGGAGTTGGGTTCTCCCCCTACATCTATTTTCATGGATTCTTGAAATCTATCAACACATCCCTGGTTAGGAACCCCTACTCTATAGTTGCAGTGAGGAAAAGAGATGGGGTAGATTTTAAGTAATAAAAAAATATTTACTTGTAGAACTACTTTTATTTTCAAGCATGATCTAGGTTTGGGGTTTATGTACCTGATTGAAGGAGAAGGATGAGCCCCAGGTGACGGTGCTGGCTGGAATTTCTCCACAGGGTTGGAAGTCTATGGAAAACTCCGACAGATTCACCCCCAGAGCCTGATACAGATCAATAAAAGGCAGAGGTGGGGTTGGAGGGGCAGCTTGATGGGGGCAGAGGAAGGCTGGGAAGCTCTTCCCTCCTGCTACTCCACCTTCCAACAGCAAGCTGCTACTTTAATGTGATCCTTTTTTCTGCTTTGGCAAGGACAAAGGAATTGCTGCTTAAAGAGTCTGTTTCTGGCAAGGAGGCCATGTTTCAAAACATTAAAAAAAAAAGTAACAGAAAGTAACAGGAAGAAATTATGTAGGGGAAAGTGCTCTTGATTTTCTTCTCAAAAAAGAGAAAAAATAAGAAGTGAGAAATTTTGCAAATGAAGGTTCATTGAAATTCTTTTCTGAGAAGCTGAATTTTTTTTTATACTACACATCCCATTATTCTTGCTTCTATCTTTATTCTTTTTGTACAGACACTTCAAGATATTATAATTTGAGTGATTGCTTCATTCTTTATGAATTCTAATATTAAGGTAAATCCAATTTCAAAACTGAACCATATGTAAAGTAATAGTGAACTCCAACACTCAGGATTAGTACAATGTGATTAATTACTCATTATTCGGTAGAGGTTTTCTTTTTTTATTTTAGCGGATAACACTGTGTGGGTCTGAAATCCTTATGCGAATAACAGTCTGACTTTCAGCAGGATGGATCAGTTGTTTTTACAAAGTCCTTGGTCCGTACCAAAAATAAAAGATGTATTTCTATGTTAATGATTTTAGTCTGTAACCTTTGTTTAATGCAGACATGATCAGGAATGTCAAACCCTATGAAAAGACCTAGCTCTGATGACATACCTTGATCTCTTGGTACACATCTGATAATTTATTGTAACAAAACAACACACCACTTTGGCAACTAAAGGCAAAATATATATTCTACTGAGAAACAAATATTCATAACTACAAGAAGGGCAGGGTGAAAAGATAATCAGTGAAATAATATCTCTATGACTACACTTTAAAAATGGAATAAATTGAGATAAGACCAAAGAATTAGTGTCCAACTGGAAACTGCTCAAACCAAATTTCAAGCTATTTATAATTAAATACAGTAGGAGTGATCCAGGTTCATACCCTCAAAGTCATTCTCCATTTTCCTTATCCATTCCTCACCTATTATCAGTCAGCTGCCAAGTTCTGTAGGTTCAACCTCCAGGACATCTCATCCACACACCCCTTTCCTACCATTTATGAGGCTCCATTCTAGTTCAGGCTTTACCATCTCTTGGATAGACTATTACAATAGCATTCTGAGATGTCTTTTGGCATTCTCCATTCCATGCCATCCTCCAACAACTGCCAAATTCATTCTCTTAAAGAGCAGATCTGACACGTTATCCCCTGCTTTACCTGGGAAGATCAGGATTGATTTTACCTTGTTCCTCCTTACATTCCCTCATACAACATTCCATCATCTACTTCTTTGTTTTTCCACTTGCTACTTCCCCCACCTCCCATGCCCAAAATACAACCTACCCTCACTTCTGCTCCTTGAAATAGTTCACTACAAGAGAGATCCTTAACGTATTTTTTTTTCTTGTAGTCGTCTGGTGATGCTATCCACCCCTTCTCCGAATGTTTTTAAATGCATAAAATACATTACATAGGATTACTGTTTACTGAAATACAGTTATCAAAATATTGTGTAAAAGGTTCTTTAAGAAGTCCTACTCTAGAGCAGAAGTATCAGATACCACCACATGGCCCACAACGCTCCTCAGCAGGGACTGGATCAGATTTAAATGTAATTGGGAAGTGCTTCACAAAATAAATAAAAACATAATAAAACACATATAATACTATACTTTAAAACTCAATCAGTATGTGATTGGCAAGGATCCATAAGTACAGGTTAGTAGCCCTTCTTGCTAAGTTGGACACCACTGTCCTAGAAGAATAAGCTTCCATGCAAATGTTACTTCCTACATAAAGTCTTTCCTGATTCCCTGAGTACTTAATGCTATCTTCTCCATCTACCCCAAATAACTTTGCATTTATGTTGTTATTTCCTTATCTATGTGTGCATTGATCCTCCTTGATACAGTAAAAACTCTAGGAGGGAAGAGACTTTTTGTCCTTATATCAGTAGCAGCAAGCTCTGTACCTAGAACCTAGGAGGAGCTTAGATAAATGCTTGCTCGATTGATTTGAATAGCGGTACAACAGGAAGGAAGTCCATTGGTGATTTCCTGTTTTAGAGATATTACCTCAAGTTGGGTGGTAGGTTGAAAGCCAGTGAAATGCTCAATATTTGATGTTTTCCATCTCTGTTAAGTTATTCAACAGATTTAGATTTGCCCTCTCCCTAGTGATATGAGGAGTGTTAACGTTTCCTATTAATTACCTCAAGTCTGTGTGGTAGAGCAGGTGGCTATAATGCAGTGGAGCAGCAGAGGAAGAATTAGCCATGCATTAACTGTTAAAATCCCACAGGCAATGGACTAAAAAACATATACACGTTTTTTAAAACATGTATATTTTAAAATGTTTTAATATGTTTTTTAAAACATATACCT
>NW_020954599.1:34314822-34465140 GCF_900497805.2 Vombatus ursinus
TGTATATTTTAAAATGTTTTAATATGTTTTTTAAAACATATACCTCCTACCTTAAATAAAAGGACATGGAAGATGTAATCAGTATTCATTTTGTTACTTCAGATGGAAAAAAAAACTAACAACACAAGAAGGCTAATTATAAGACAATACTGCAATTTTAGAGACTGGTGATACTCTCTGGGTCATCTCAGGGAATCTTTGATCAGAGAATTTCGATGATATAAAAGGGAACTTAGAAATCACCCCCTCATTTTATTATTATTATTTGTTTTATTATTTATTTTAAAAAATACTTTTATTGATATCTTTTATTTTTAAATCCCTGAAGGTGAGTTCTCCCTATAACAAATAAATTGTTGCACAAAACTAATGGATGAGGTGATCATGTTTGACAGTGCGTTCAATACGATATACCCATAGTCCCCCATTCCTCTCCTAGCAGATGAGTGCTTCCCCATCCCATCTCTTCTCTACAGACAGCCCCCTTATTTTAGAGAGGAGAAGACAGAAGCCTAAAGAGTTGGGATGATGTACTTCAGGCAAAAAAGAGTTAGTGACTGAGCCAAGAGGAAAGCAGGAATCTAGTTACCTAGGCTTTGTGACTCCAAGTCCAGTTCATTTCTACAATTTGGTTTTAAAGAAGTATTCATATAGGTGTTGGGCTTAAAACTGTACATGTTACTAGTTGTTTCTCATACTATATTAGATATATCAACTTCATCTTTATTTTATAAGTGAAAAATATTTTTAAAAAGAATTGGAAAATTGCTTATTCAGAATCCCATCATTAGTGATTTTAAATTAATCATAGCAAAATAAGAAATAAAAATAAGTTAATCCTAGCTATTTCCACAGTACCAGTTGAATTCAGAAATGAGATGACTTATCCCAATGAGTCTCAATGGCCTTAGGATCTTAGGAGCAACTATCTGGAGCTAGAAATCATCTTAGACATCACTGAATCCAATGTCCTCATTTTGCAGATAAGTAAATTGAGGCCAGAGAGGTGACTTGCCCAAGGTTACCCAGGCAGTTAATGGGAAAGAAAGGTTTTGAATCCAGTCTTCTAACTTCGAATCCAATGCTTTTTCCATCGTATCATATCCCTTCTTCCTGCCCCCGACTTTTCTGTATTCTTCTTGTCATCACATGACTATAGAGAAAAGGCAATTCTATCCTTATGGGAACTCCAGATTCCATCACAACTGTTCTAATCATGATTCCCCTACTCAAGTGTGCCAGGCCCCCTTATGGGAACATAGATTTAGAGCTGGAAGAGAGCTTAAAGGCCACAGAGCAGAGGTAGGGAACCTGTGGCCTCGAGGTCACATATGGCCCTCTAGGTCCTCAAGTGCTACCCCTTGCCTGAATGCAAACTTCACACAACAAATTTCCTTAACAAAAGGATTTGTTCTATAAAACTTGGACTCAGTCAAAAAGGCTGATGGCCTTGAGGCCGCAGGTTGCCCACCATAAAGATCAAGCTCTCATTTTACATATGAGGAAACTGAGCCACAGGAAGCATAAGTGATTTGCCCAAGGTCGTGGAGGTAGTAAGCAGCAGAAATGGTATTCAAATCTATGTCATGCAACTGAAAATCTCAAACTTCTGTCTACTGTACCACGAATATTATCTGTCAAATGATAATTTATTCAAAGTGTCCATACATTGGTGGGGAAACAGCTTCTGAAGTTATTTTAACCTGAGGAAGAATGTCAGCTTAAGATAAAAGCTCCAAGGTACAGCTTTTGAGTTAGAGGGCTTAAATTGAAATCCTATTACCTTCTACCTCTATAAACTTGGGAAAGCCAATTAATTTCTTTTGGATCTCAGTTTCCTTTTCTGCAAAATGAGTGAACTGGAGTATATGACTTCCAAGTTCTCTTCCAGCTCTATGAGCCTATCATATACATTCATGATAATTTCCATATTTATCTTATGTAGGACCTAGAAGTGCCTGTTTCTTAAGCTAAACAAAACAAATATATGGATACATGTGGTTCAATAAAACTTGTGTGCTTGGGGAGGGAGGGACAGAGAAGGATGGAAAGAAGGAGTAAGGGCACAGTCTTCACGTCAATCTTTGTAACAGATGTGCTTCAGCCGCTCTGTTGTCATTTAGCTGCTAAATACCATGCGGACCTGAGCACGTTGTTAGCCAACTCAAAACTGATGTAGCACTTTAGGAAGCAGAGCTTTTTCTCCTGCTTCCCAACCAGGTAAACCAACAAGAGCTCTCTGAGGAGCCCTCTGCAACAAAGAGAAGCTGGAGTTTCCTTAAAGGATGTGCTTCCTGCTAACTTCTTTATATTTATAATGTTCTGTGACTCAACAGCACATCACACAGATCAAGCCCAGAGGAAATGTAGCAGTTAATAAATTATTAAGCGGCTCTCCTTTAAAACATCAGGACCAGGCAGGACAAAGGCTCACAGTGGCCCGTCAAAGGCAAAAGGATCTGCAAATCTCAAAAAAAAAAAAAAAAAGCAGAGTTATCTGAGCCGTAGAACAGCTGGCCCACCTGGGATCCACTTACTGCAGCCTGTCATTCTCACCGAGTTTAATGCTACTACAGTCAATGAAACATAAAACCGAGCTGAGGGATATGGGCTATGGGCGCCCTCCAAGGATCTATCTCACGCTTAGTAAAATGACCTTTAAACAGTCATATGCTGAAACAGAGCTTTGAAACTACAGCTTTGCGTTTGCACAGAAATCTCTTAATTGATACTAGTGACTTGTTTATAATATGGTGCATAGTTAATTGAAACTCTACTTTGTTATATTCCCTGTTAGACAGTTAAATTTCAGATTTCATGGCTTGCGCCACATCCATAGAGCTAAAATGACTAATTCGTGAAGTTATTAAATCCAATTTTTTTCCCCAACAAGGAAAATTGCTTCAGAATTGCTTGTCTTCAATTTCAAAGTCTCATTTATTACATGACCTGGGAGTCACTCATTAACCTCTCCATCTCACCTACCAAACCCAAATTGGCTCATTTTACAGAAATGGCTGTAACAGGGACTTAGATTTCCTAAAGAGGCACTATGTGTGGCTTGAAATGCTTGTTGGTGGGGCAGGTGGGAAGGGCAGAAGGCTGAGTGGATCAGATTAGCAGAAACACATGCGTTCTTTGATACTTTGATCTCCTTCTCATCCCTTCTTAGACTAGGTACCTAGTATTGCTATAGGGGCTGAAAAGATGGAAAATATCCTGTTTCTCTCTCAATGGGAAAAGAGATTTGACATAGTTCCAAATTGTTTTCCAGAATGGCTAGATCAACTCACAACCACCTCAACAGTGTGTTAACGTAGCTGTCTTTCCACAGCCGCTCCAGCAATTGTCATTTTCCATTTTTGTCAACTTTGCCAATATGATAAGGATGAGGTTGAAGCTGAGAGTTGCTTTAATTTGCATTTCTCTATTTGTCATTATGGTGTTTGATAGCTTTGGGATTAAGTAAAATCAACATAATTATTGCCCACTCATTTATGACTTCAGACTTTACTTAAGAAGAATTACATTATCATTTATTTCAGAAATTTCAGGTTATGAAAGGGACATGATTTAAGAGCACTAACAAGGAACTGGTGAAATAGGGGAAGACACTTGATGAACATCTAATCACAGCTTGGCTACTTGTCTTAATGTGGATATGAGGCTGATGCTGTTTCCATTTCATGGAACTCAAAACTCTGCCTTGGTCATGAGATAAAGATAGATGGTCTGCAGAAATTGAAATGTCCAGAGATCATCTAATCATTACTTATTCAGCATCTACAAAGTGGTAGGTATTGTGCTAGAAACTGAGGACACAGAAATAAAAATGAAATGATTGCTGACCTCAAAAAACTTACATTCCATGGGAAGCGACCCAGTGGATACATAAAACATATACAAGATAAGAAAGTCACATTAAATTGAATTAGTGACCTAAAGCAATAAAGCAGCATCAAATTTCTAATCATTAGTTCCTCCCAAATTGTATTTAGAAATTGAATTTTCTATTATTTGCCCTTGCCTTCCCTAAAGAAATGAATCAAGCCAAATAAAAAATAACACAGTTAAATCATAATTCTGGCAATGGCCAATTTATGAATGAGTCATATACCAAAAGTTTATAAGATACTGGTTGGGATCCAGAACATAATTTCCATAAAAAAAATGTTCTAAATAATTGTTAGATTCCTAGGCTAGCCCACAAAAACATACTTAACCCATGCTGTTGCTAAATTATTTTGTCTTATCTTATAGGGTCCCATGTCTCCACGACACTTCCCAACTATCAGGCTCTACTCTTGGAACATCTCCATGCCACAAAAACTTGAATCCCACCCCTGTGTCACATAGCTATGTTGGGTGAGATTGCCTTACCTTGCCAGGGGCTAGGCCTCCATAACATTTCCTGACTATTTTTGTGCAGGTAACTTTCTCCCTTTCATCTCCACTTCCCTTTTATGTGTTGTGTGCTAACCCCTACTACCTCTCCCACCACCATTAGAAGGTAAGTGCCATGAGGGTAAGGATTATCTTGCTTTGTGTGCTTATATACACAGTAGTAAGCACATTGCCTAGCACTCAATAAATGTTTTATCCATCTATTTTAGATTTTAGCATCCATGAAAGCAGGGCTCATATCTTATCTAAACTTTATATCTCACTTATTGCCTAGTACAGTATAGACTTCTCTTAATTTTTTAAAAAAAAAATTTATTGTTGAACTTACTAAACGATCAATTCATTTTCTTTGTATTAGGCATTGTGAAAAATGGAGAATTATAAATCAGGAATTGACAATCTGACTGGAGAGTTGAAACTATAAATTGTGAAATAATGATACATATATGATCATATATGAAATGATTGGTATAGCTTGTTAGCGCTATAGATGTTAAGAGAAGAGGAACATTAGTGCGGCTCTGAGCACTGAAGAAAACCTTTAAGAAGATGGAATTGGGGGCAGCTAAATGGAGCAATGGGCCTGAAATCAGGAGGACCTGAATTCAAATCTGGCCTCAGACACTTGTTGTGTTACCCTGGGCAAGTCATTTAACCCTGATTGATGACTCCCTTCCAAAAAAAAAAAGATGGAACTGGAGCTGATCCCCCAATGATAGGTAAATTTTGGATCATTAGAGAGCAAGGGACAAGGGAAGAAACAAGGTGTATATATATGCATTTATATATGTATATGTACATAATATATATTATATATCTATACATATATGTGTATGTATGTATATGTGTACATATGTATATGTGTGTGAATGTATATGTATATATATGTGTGTGTGTGTGTATACACCTATAATTTCATTAGTGTGGGGAGCTCCAGTTGTAGGTGAGGAAACTATAATTTCTATATTTGTTCTGCAATTCTCAATATTTCCTGGGGCCCTGAATATTGAATCACTTGCCCAGAGTCCCCTATAAAGGATGGGTCAGAGAAAGGAATAGAACTCAGATCTTCCTGACACCAAGACCTGCTCTCATCCCCAAAGCTGCTTTGCTTCTTTTCTGCTCCATCACAGATTTTCCATTGGTGAATGTTCTATTATCAGTTCCTATAAATATGAAGGGAAAAGGAAGATAAGGATTTGTGATTTTGATGAATTTTTCTCTCTCCTGAATTGAGGAGGAAATTCAAAAGTTTTAATTCTATGGCTTGTTTAGCATGATTTTTAAAAACTGTTTTCTGATGAAGATGATGTTTTCTCTAATCTGTTCTGAAAATTTGAGTGACTTTTTTGTTGTTTCATTTCATGTGTCCTCCCCCCTCCCCCATGACCAGTTTCCCAACTGGAAAAAAGGGACATGGTTAACGACCCTTTACTGCTGATTTATCCTCATTCTCTGAGTTCTTCGAAGAGCTAATGTTTTCCTTAAAAAAATAAAGAATGTCAAGAATATTTATGAAATAAAATAATTTATCACATTGGAGGTGGGAAAGACTATTTATTGACTTGGAATGTCAGAAGAAGAAGTGAATACTAAAGGTTGACAGCAGGCTATTGATTGGAGAAAATAAATTATGTGATCAATCAGAATTTCACAAAAGTATCATTGTACCTTTCAGTTTCAAAAAATGTATTCACTTTAGAAAACATATGGTACAAGTATGTGGGAAATGGGGTATTCATGAATAGCAAATACATATATATATATATATATATATATCTGAAGATGTGACTCCCACAAGAAAGCATGGGTACTTTTCACAGAAGATGGGGATAGAGACAGACAGGCTTCTGTTGTATGAGAAGTTTGGAAGAGAGCCCTGTTACTATAGGACTTAGGAGTGAAAGGAGCTTTATAGAGATCACCTAGTCCAGTAGGATCCCTGCTTGACATATTGACTTAGAAAAATTAACACGATCTATGTTGTATCATATTTTTATGTATTTTGTTAAACATTTCCCAATGACATTTTAATCTGGTTTGGGCTTGGGAGTTTTGCCCACTTTTGTGTATCTCCCCCTTTATTTTGAAGAGTTCTTTACTCATAGTATTTCATTGGAGACCAACAACCTCAAGTCATAGCCATTCCAAAGAATTCGGTAGAGTCCCTTGCTTGGAGGTCCCAGTGCTGGGATTTGAACCCATGTCCTCTGACTTTAGTACTTTTTTTCACTAAGCAATAAATTTAGTGCTTATAGAATAATTTGAAGAAGACTGCCTGGATGGGTTATTGTCATTTGGTGGCATTCAGTCTCATTTTGGCATTTCTTTTATTTATGTTGTTGTTTCTTTTATTTATGTTTATTTTTGTTGCTATGTTTATTTTTTATTTATGTTATTAATGTTATGTCATTGTGTGCTGTTTCCCTCGTTCTACTCACTTCACTCTGTGTCCATTTATACAGATCTGTCTCTTGGAGATGGCTAGGCGGGACAGTGATAGAGCATCAGGCTTGGAGTCAAGAAGAATTGAGTTCAAATACGGTCTCAGACACTTACTAGCTGTAAGTGTGTGAGCCTGGCCAAATCATTTAACTCTGTTTGCCTCAGTTTCCTCATTTGTAAAATAGGGATAATAATAGCACATACCTCCCAGGGTTGTTGTGAGGATCAAATGAAATAATTGTAAAGTGCTTAGCATAGTGCCTGACACAATGTAAACACTGTATACATGTTAGTAATTACTATTATTATTATTATATCTTCCCATGTTTCTCATTCAAAATTACTTTTCCCAAGGGAAACCATAGTTGTAAGTGATATTGTCTTCTTGAGTTTGAAAAATGAGTCCAGAGTAGCTTACAGGAAGGCCTATTTTATAGCTGCTATACCATATTTTTTTTGAATTATGCCTGCTTTAATTGAGTTCTCTGGGTGCATTTACATATACTTCTGGCAAGTAAGATAGCTGGACAATATGCCCAAATCTATGATTATATGTGATAAGAAATGATAATGAAAATGATTTTAATAATTGCATATTTCAGTAGAATTTTCGGCAATGATGCTGTACTACATGAAATATGACTTTTAAAGAGACTGTTTTTTTTTTCCATGAAAATAATCTTTTTATTTTATATTGAATCTATATAATAATAGTATACATCTGTATAACATGATCTCTTAGTGAACTTGCTAGAAAGTCATGCAATCACTTAATCATTATGCATTTATTAAGTATTAAGCTTACTATGTGCCCAAGATTGCTATGAGGATTAAAATTAGAAAATATTTGTAAAGCTCTTAGCACAGTGCCTGGCATGTAATAAGTGCTTAATAAAGGCCTAGTTCTTTCCTATTCTTTCTTTACCATGGTGCCCATGATTTCTTGTGAGCATCGCATCTTCTGTATTATGCATTGCTCGTGTCGGTACTTTCTGATCAAGCCAAAGTGATTTTCCTTCTCTTCTTCATACATAATATTCCACGTACCACCTTCACACCTTTACAGTTGGCTGTCCTCCAGGCCTAGACTATATCTCTGCCTTTTAGAATCCCTTTGTTCCTTCAAAACTCTGTTCAAGCCATATCTTCTATGAAAAGTCTTTCCTGATGCCCTTTCACACCTGCTGGTACCCTTAAGATTTACCTTGTATCCTCACTAATGTATGTGTTATCTCCTGGGATCAAATGTAAACATCCAAAGGGCAGGAACTGTTTCAGTTTTGACTTTTTCCCTGGGTGGTCACAGTACTTGTTTAATAGATGCTTATTCATTGATTGATTGATGGATACTTGCATATGACTTTTAACCCTTTCCCCCTAGTAAGATTAAAATCTCAATGAGATAAAAGGAACATTTCTTAATGATCTCTTTAGCCACCTCTGGGATTCATCACCTAAGACAGTGCTTGGCACAGAAATGGTGCTCCCATAAATGGTTGGAAAGTTGTATTGAATTGAATCCATTTGGAATAATTTCATTTCTACCTCTTTGTCTCCGGTCCCATTGCAACCACCTTAATCCAAGCCTTTATCACCTCATACGTGGATTTTCCAGTCTCCTAATTTAACTTCCTTATTCTGACTTTTCCAACTTCTAGTTTTTATCTCATCACTAGAAGGTAGGTCCTTAAACATGCTTTCATCATATATCTGACCTGTTTATAAAACTTACATATACATACACACATATACATGAAGACACAAATACATGCATATGCATTTATACACATATCTACACATACACACATCTACACATATATGTGTCTACACAAATATATTATAGATCAAGAGCGATATAGAAATAGATTGCTATGTGCATATATGTATACATTTGTGCATACATATGTACACATCCATGCACATATACACATGTGTATATAACCACCCACTCATATAATTGTTTGTATATACACACAAACATACATATATAGATGTATGTGTTAATTTATTATATATTAGGGTATATAAGTCTATTGTGAACATATATACACATATATAAATATATGTATATAAAAAGGAAATTAAAATCATAGGGGTTTTTTTTGGTGAAGGATTCCTATCTTTTTTTTTATTTTTTTTTTTTGTTAAGGCAATTGGGGTTAAGTGACTTGCCCAGGGTCACACAGCTAGTAAGTGTCAAGTGTTTGGTCTGAGGCCACATTTGAACTCAGGTTCTCCTGACTTCAGGACTCTATCCACTGCAAGGATTCCTATCTTTGAAAATCAAATTTCATTTTCATTCATTTTCCTCACCACCTGTCCTACATTAACAAATACACTTTTCAGTTTGACATTCTCTTGAATTAATGTTTGCATTGATATATCATTCCACTTTAAAAATCAGTGTGCTTTTGAAAAATCGCTTGGTTCTATCTTCGAGTACACAGCAAGTCCCTATAAAGCGCAAATGGTTTAACCTGTCCATGAATTTCTGGCTCTGGCTGAAAGTAAGAGGATTATTTTCCCCAGTTTTCCTGCAGCTGGCCTGGGAGTGAAGGTGAGCACAGGTGTGGAAGGAAGCTTTTTAGTTTTAATATGTTTTAATTCATTTGTGCAGTGGCCAACATACCTTTTTCTCAATAGCTAAACTGGGGAAATATATTCTGTTCGAAGTGGGCCTTCTGGGGTGTGCTTGAATACGGCCTGGAGGAGACGGTGGAGGCCCTTACTAGCTGTAAGCCAAAGAAAGTAAAGGGAGGCACTAGCAATGTGGGCAGCGGGAAAGCAGGCAAGGGGGAATAAAGAAGAGGGAGACAGGAGGGGAGCTATGTGGGGAGTCACCAAAAGAAAAAGGAATTAGAGAGGGGCCTGAACAGGAAATAGGATAGACGGGGAAAAGTTAGGGTATGGAAAGAAGCTCAAGTCGCTTGAAAAAGACAAGCAGTGCTTTGGGAGAAGGCGAATATCCCCTTTCTTCTCATCTTTTATAATCCTGGCACCAAAGCAAAGCAAACAAATACGTCAATATCGACGGGGGTTTAAAAGGCAGTAGATGGGAGTGAATGCTGAGTGTGTTTCTTTATTTTCAGGCTTCCCCAGTCGACGGCCAAGAATGAATTGTTCTTGAGGAAACAAATGAAATCACGGCCTTTTCTTTGTTTAACATTGTTTTTGCTCATGCATAGAGGAAACTGCAAACATCAGCAGGGACACCTACCTGTGTCCACTCTGCAATTTTTCCTCAAGAGCATTGGAACTAAATGCTAGATGAGAAACCCTTTATCCTTTCCAGAGAAATGGATTGCATCTCAGAAAAGGAAGCTTCTTTTAAAAAATCTGTTCCGTCCATTTGTTTGAATATAAATACGTTAACTTTTCATATGGGTGCTGAACAGAATGCAATGAGGGAGGATTATAAATGTTCTCCTTTGCCAAAACTTTGTGTGCGCGAGTGTGCGCGCGTGCGTGTGCATTGTACTGAGGCCTTGCCAGCTCAGGGAGGAAGCGTGACTCTCCTGTCCCTTCACTCTTGAGCACTATATTCTAGTGCCCCGAAGTACTGCTCAAGGATTAGAAACCTGAGCTCCAGAGTGAGGATGTTATGACATAAGTAGAATAAAAGTATTTTGGTTAACAAGAATGCAGTCCTGCTATAGGCACTGGGATCCTTGGTTCAAGGCCTGGGAGAAAGAAAAGATAAGAGCATGTAGAGAGGATTAATAATAATAATTATTATTAAACAACTAATAATAATAATGATTAATAATAAAGTACAAATCAACACTTTTCCCATAAATGTTTAGTAAATAGATTTTTTTTTTTAGTAATCTGATGTTTTATTAGCAGTAAAAAGAGAGAGGAACTGGTCCTGAGATTTTATTGCTATTCCAAGATTCCAAGTGAAGTTACTCACTCAACCAAGGCTGGCTGATACCTTCTCTGAACTTAGAGACTTGGACAATGTGCCTGGAGTTGTGAATGAATGGGTAAATGTCTTGGGAGCTTCTTTAGGGCAGAAACTGTCTTCTCTTTCCCTTTATATCCCCAGTACTTAGCACATATTGTTGTTGTGAAGTCATTTCAGTTGTGTCTGACTCTTCCTGACTCCATTTGGGGTTTTCTTGGCAAGGATACTGGAGTGGTTTGCCATTTCCTTCTCCAGCTCATTTTACAGATGAGGAAACTGAGGCAAACAGAGTTAAGTGACTTGCCCATGGTCACACAGCTAGTAAGTGTCTGAGGCCAAATTTAAACACTGGTTCTCCAGGTCTGGCACTCCATCCACTAGCTGGCCCGTTCTGGTACAATGGAGACTCTTAATAAGTGTTTACTGCTTGATTGAATGATTGTCCAAGGTCACACAGCCAGTATGTTTCAGAAGGAGAACTTGTACCCAGGTATATCTGGCTTTGTAGTCAGGGTCCCATACCAGGTTGTTTCTCAAAGATGTAAATGTCAGGATCAAACTTTAGCATTTCACAAAAGTGAGTGAGTCACTACAAAATTCAGCGGAGTCACTACAAATTCATCGAACTCACTACATCTATAGGACCTGTTTCACATCCCATCCAAACAGGCAATAGTACTTTCAAACTTAGTTAAAAGGGTGTCCAAGCCAAAGGCTTCCCATCAAGGACAGGACCTGAACAGGTCTCAGAGTGTGGGTGGGTATGAGTGTCCAGGTGTGAGTGGAAAAGTGACTTCAGGTGGATGTGATTGGGATAAAATGTAGGTGGTTCAGGGTGGTCTTGATATTTATTGTTCAGGGTATTTTGTATATGCTAGATCGTGTAACCAAATGCTTGGGTATAATTTTAAAATACCTGAAAGTAATTTCAAAATACCTGCATGTAATTTAAAAAAAATTTTAATAACAAAGATGAAGTACTGAAAAGAATCTACCCAATTATGGTCCATTTAAATAATCAGCAAGCTGGTCTCACATGATTAAGACCTTGAAAATTCACTCATGCTTAGTTTAATTTCCCCTGATTTAGCAGTGCTTTCCTACAAATGATGGGAAATATGGTCCAGTAAAAATGAAAACCTACTCACAACTTCACTCTTCCCTAACCTCTCACCTCGTGGATCTTCTTTACTCAGCTCATGCTCAGGAAGCTACCGTCTTGCATCCCAATATGATTTCCCACCAGATGTTTAATAGTGAAGGTCTCCAAGGCCAAATCCCTAAATGACTATAAACTTTCAAACTAGCCCATATCAGGAAATACTCTACAAGTTCCCACTCTGACAAATTCCCTGTATTAAGCCCTAAGACATTTCCCCAGAAGCAATATCCATAACAATGTAATCTCTTCAAATGACAAGGATCTCCACTCAAAAATTCTCTTGGTCCATCCCCCCCCCCCAAATCTACCCTGAGTGAACAAGACTACTTATTACTTCTCGTCTCAGCTCTCCTTAAAGTAAATGCTCCCCTTCCCCCCATTAGAAGTGTCCCAACTTTGCCTAATCCTTGCTAAGTGCTCTGCTCGTAGTAGGTATTTAAAAAATATTTCCTGAACTGAATTTGAAGCCAGAAAAAATATCCCATCTTTTTCTTGCCTATTGCATTTCTTAATGAAGTCTGAACTTTGGAAAAATGTGTTCTTTCTTTCTTACTGACCCGAGCCTTTCTACCCAATCTCTTTCAGCCTCTTTATTCCTTGTGATAAATACAACCAGAGCAGATAGGGAGATGGAAAAGACACCAGGGATCAATCCCTCTTTGGCAAAGACATTGACTAAATGACTTAATAGGGTGTTTTTTTTTCCTCTGTGATTTCCCCTTGTGGGGGTGGGGATGTGTGTGGAGGGGTGTTCCCAGCCCAATCTTCTCCCAGCTGTCAAAACCACCTGCTCGCTCCCCTGTGACATGTGGCCCCATCTTGACCCCACACAGCTGTCTGATCTTTTCCCTAGCCAGACAGCCTATTACACTGTGAAAAGTTACACTAACAAAAATCCTCAAACACAGGAAACAGCAGCCTGAACCTGAGACTAAGAGGCAAAAACCATGGTGCCCATCCCAAAGACTCAACTACCTTCTCGCCAACCCCTCGTGTTGTACACATGAAAGAAAAGGAGCATCAGATTGAAGTTGGGGAAGAAAGCAGAGAGGACTATGCAATATAAATTTTACAAGGAGGTTTTGCTAAATTATTCTGGGACAAGGGCCAAACCCTGGGTTAACCTCAGTGGCGTCACTGGTAAACTCATTATTACCCTCCTGCTGAAATGTATAAGGAAGACAAGTCTTCATTAAACTTTGTTAAATCTCTCATTTTTTAATTATCATGAATTTTTTACAAAAATTTATTACAATTAAATTATTACAAGGGAAAGTTCAGTTTTATTTGGATTCTGGTTTTTAATTTTAATTTATATTTAGAGTTGTTTGGTATTATAGAAACTGATCAACATATTTGACCTCATGTAATCACTGACTTTAAAGTTATGATTGTGAGATATTATTATTCCCATTTGACAGATGGAGCAACTGTGTCTCAGGTAAAGTGACTTGCTCGTAGTCACCCAGGTAATATATGTCAGAGATGGGAAGTAAACCTAATATTTTCTGACCACCAATCCAGCATACTTTTCATTATGCCAT
The DNA here is from genome assembly GCF_900497805.2 of Vombatus ursinus. NCBI lineage: Eukaryota > Metazoa > Chordata > Mammalia > Diprotodontia > Vombatidae > Vombatus > Vombatus ursinus. The sequence goes on from NW_020954599.1 coordinate 34,328,285, forward strand.
GCTGACTCTCCTGGATAGTTTGAAGCATCTCACAAAGATTTTTTTTGGGGGGGGTGTGGGGAGGGTGGGAAGTGTTCATATCTGTCATTTAATTGGTGGGGGAAATCCCTTTATCTATAGGGATCAGCAAATTGTTGGTAACTAAGCCTTATAGAGTTACAGAATGGAATTTGAACTCAGAAAAACATTCCATCTTTTTCTTGCCTTTTCTATTTCTTAAGGAAGGCTGAACTTTGGAAATGAGGTAAAGTCATTTCATACAGGGGTGATGGAGCTACCAAAAGGAAGAACCAGAACCCAAATCTGACTCAAAGATTTCATGTGACCTCAAATAATGCAACATCAACATCTCATAAAACTGTAATTTCAAGTAACCCCCAAAGCAATGGAAAGATATGGTGATGAACAATTTAGTAATAAGGGGGTACCCATCAACTGGGGAATGGCTGATCAACTTATGATATATTAATGTAATAGAATGCTATTGTGCCATAAGAAATGATCAAAAGGATGGTTTCAGAGCAACCTGAGAAAACTTGCAAGAGTTGAGAGCTCTGATCAATGCATAAACCATCCGAGATTCCAAAGTACCAATGATGAAGCAAGTTAAGCACCTCCTGACAGGTTAGGAATCCAAGATTTAGAATAAGATGCACATTTTTCTTCATGGCCAATTTTATTTGACTGTACAACTGTTACAAGAGTTTCCTTTTCCTTTTCTTTTTTATGTGGGAATCTGTTTTGCTCGACTTTGTATGATTGTTACAAGAATTTTGTTTTTCTTTTCTTTTTTCATTTGGGGAAGCTGGAGGAAGAGAAAATAAATGCTTGCAATTAAAAAAGTCACTGTCAAAGATGCAATCAGAAAAAAAGTGGGCTGGCCATGTGGGGAAGGCAAAGAATAACAGATGGACAAGTTTCTTACTGTTGGCAGCATCCATGGAATATTTGTTCAGTGACCTCAAGAGAAGCTTTCAGTGTTTTGGAGATATCCTCTTTTGGGAGATTTACAGAAAGACCCAGAACAGAATTGCACATGAGAAAAAAGTGTGGAAAGGCTATAATCTTTACCATGGAAGCTGTACTTATCATGAGGAAATCATGCTTCATTGAAGTATCATGTTATATAAAAGCTTAATTCACAGTGCTAATGTCAGACCCTTGATTTAACAAACTATGGCCAGGATATGAATGGGACCTGAGGTCCTTTCACTTTTTTGTTGTGGAGACCAAGCCACCAGTCAGAATTTGATGATCCCAGAGGGAACTCTAAGTGGGGGCAAAAGGAATTAAATTCTGACACATGAGCCGAAGAGAAATTTTAGTGATATTTCTCTGAGATAGAAATCAGGCCATGTAAATCCAGAGATTCATTATACATGTCAAACAATGATGAGAAAAATAATTAATAAAAACCTAAAATGAAATTAAGAGAGTCTTAAGTATATACATTACAATGAAGTACAAGCATGTAAGTATCCCTACCCCCTCATTGTTTGGTGACATGAATATGGTAACGCTGAGTAACTGTTGACAATTAGCTAGAAGATGGAGCAGAGGTCTTAGAAGAAAATTAGTCCCTGGTGGTAAAATATTGAAAATTCAATTATCCTCTGTTTATTACAAGCTTATATTAGCAACTGTATTCCTAATAAAGACCTTGATAAAATACAAATTTATGGGAACACAGGGGAGTACTTTTAGCAACTTTTTTTTAGTCTTACAGTAGTCTACAATATTGATTTCTAAAGTGCTCCACAGGATTGTATAAACCCTGCTAAACAAAATTCTCAACATAAATTATTACACATATATCACTATAAGATATATTATGGTTCTATGTAATATGAAAATAATTTTGATATAACTGGTAGTGTGTACAGTACTAAAATATTAACCAACCATGATTCCAGAAGACCAGAGTATGCTAGCACATAAACTGTTGAGGCAGGAAAACCTAAAGGAAAGGAAGAAGGAAGGAAGGAAAAAGCAGCCATAATAGAGAAAACACTAATTGTCTAAATACTAATTAAAATTGTATACACTTGCAGGAAATGCCTCCCCTTTTATACAACTACACATTTCTTAGAGTTTCCCCAGTATACAAGACTATATTAAAAGTGAATTGCCATCATATGCTATCATATTATGTTACATTACATCTCTCTTTCAATTAGCTCACCAAAGTTGAGTGATAAAGGAGCCAGTTTTTCTTTCTTTCTTTTTTTTTGTGGTCTAGGCAATTGGGGTAAGTGACTAGCCCAGGGTCACGCAACTAGTGAGTATTTTGTGTCTGAGGCCAAATTTGAACTCAGGTCCTCCTGACTTCAGGGTCGGTGCTCTATCCACTGCACCACCTACCTGCCCAGGGCCAGTTTTTCCATTCCTTCCCAATTAGTACTTTTTTTGTCAGTGGAAGTTATGTCTCCTTATATGGATATTTCACTGATTGATTGATTGATTCAAAATATTTATTGAGTGTTTACTATGTGCAAGGAGTTATGCTAGGCACTGGGGGGAGTATACAAAGATATAGGAGACATGCCAAAAAGACTGATTATTGTACAGAATGAATATTGGACTTGGAGTCAGGTGAGACTTTGGTTTGAATTCCATCTCTTCACCCTTGTGTGACCATGGGCAAGTCACTTCACCTTGATGAGCCTCAGTTTCCCTACCTGTAAAATGAAAATTATACTTCACAGACTTGTTGTAAAAATCAAGTAAGGTATGCAAAGTGCTTTTTCAAACCTAAAAAAACTATTTAAAGAACAGGTATTATGAAATTTACAGGCATATCTAAGAGTGCATATGACTCACAAAAGTTGTAAGCCTTTAACTGAGAGCTACAGCAGGAAATGAGAAGAGTCCCACAAACACTACAGATTCTATGTGCTTCAAGAGCTCAGAGCAGAGCGAGATTGTTTTTGAATCAGATTATCAGGGAAGGCTTGATGGAATAAGTCACACTTGAATGCAATCTTGTAGAATGGTCAGCATTTGGAGGAATAGAGATGGGGGAGAGGGTATTCTAGGTGGAGAACATCTTCAGCCAAATCATGGAGGGAGGAAAGCATAAAGGACATTTGGGAGATGAGGAGTAGGATGGTTTGGTTGCAGATCAAATACAAAATGCTCGGTGTGGCATTCAAAGCCTTCATAATCTAGCCCCTTCCTACCTTTTCAATATTCTTACCTGTTCCTCTCCACCATCTGCTCTTTGATCCAGTAACACTGGCGTCCATGAATAAGACACTATCTAGCAGCTTTGGACACTCTCTCTGGCTGTTCCCCATGCCTGGAATGCTCTCTCTCTTCTGTTCACACTATGGACCTCCCTGGCTTCCTTTAATTCCTGACTAAATTCCCACCTTCTACGTGTCTAAAGTGCTTTGCAATCCTTAAAAAACTACATAAATGTGCTATGTCCCACATTTCTACAGAAAGCCTTCCTCCCAATCCCTTTAAATTCCAGCACTCTTCCCTCAGTTAATTATCTCTTCTTTATCCTGTAGATAGCTTGCTTTGTATATATTTGTATGCATGTTATCTCCCCCCATAATATTGTGAGCTCCTTAAAGCCAGGGACTGTCTTTTGTCTCCTTTTTCATCTTAGTACAGTAGCTGGCACTTAGTAGATACTCAATAAATGCTAACTGATTACTTATGTCAGGAAGTTGTGGGAGATAGGATTGGAAATGTGTTGTTGAGACCTTTCAGTCCTGTTGACTCTCCACGACTCCATTGGGGGTTATCTTGGCAAAGATATTGGAATGGTTTGTCATTTCCTTCTCCAGCTCATTTTACAGATGAGGAACTGAGGCAGACAGGATTAAGTGACTTGCCCAGGGTCACATTTGAACTTAGGTCCTCTTCACTCCAGGGCTACCACTCTAGCCACTGTGCCACCTAGCTGCCCACTGGAAATGTAGGAGGGTATTTTCCACTGCTCAAACATGAGAAGAGACAAAATTAGAAAAATGAACGTGCTATTTAATTCATTTTAAGGAAATTGATTTTCCTTAAGTGGAGAGGCAGCCCGTGGGGGCCAGAAACAAAGCAAATCAATGTAGAAGTGATTCTATACAACCATGAGGAAAACATAGAATTCAACACAATTGAATCTGACAGATATTTATTAAATATCTGCTATGTGGCAACGGACAGAGCAAAGTACAGGGAGATGGTAAGGGACATATGGGTAGCTTTGAAATTGAAGACAAATAGTTTGAATTTGCCATAAATACAATTGTGAAATTGACTCAAGGAAACAAAGAACTAGGGAAATAGAAGAGGCCATTTAATAGACGAGTAGGTCCTGTGTATTAATAGGATGAAGAAGATGGGGGATGAACATTCCTGTAGAAGTAGTGAAAGCAATAATAAGATGTGGTAGACTCCAGAGTAAGGAAAATAAAGGTCACCTTGGTGATCAGAGTGTTGTCAAAGCTACAGAAAGGCAGGTCAGAAAATGATTTATAGTCAGGCAGCAAAGAATACATTTCTTGTGAATTGTAGAGCACATGGTGGTGAGCAGGTGGAGAGGGATGACTTGAAGAGACCCAAAGGGGAAGGAGCAGAAAGCAATGTCAGCAAAGTCCAAATGAGGATGTTCTCAGGTAAAAGTTGAACAACTTATCAAAAGTGACACAGATTATAAAAGCCAAAGAGTGAGAGAGGCCATTATTGTTAGTTCCTTTATCCATCCTTTGGGCCGTTTTTGAAAGGAAAAGTGCAACTCTGATAGAAGCTAGAAAGGCTGTTGAACATTAAAGAGGCGTCCCCACCCTTCTGTTTGGGTCAAAGAAGAGCATTCAGGAGATGGTGGGTGGATACCTTCACTAGAGCTCTTCACAATGTATAAAGATGGGATGGGTACATTATTTATTGAAATAACGAATCATGGGAATACCTGTAGATATTTTTTTTTCTTTACAGAGAAAAGGTCACCAAAGTTTGATATTGAAAGAGAAATTTCAAGAGTCATTTTCACGATTATTTTTGCTGTATGGGCAAACTTCCATGGGAGGAAAATATTAAAATTAAATTACACAAGTTCTTTTTGTGTACTTTTAAGTATGTATTCTATTGAAATTTCAGTTTTTAGGATCATAGATCTAGTGTTGAAAGGGACCCTAAGTGTCATCTATCCATCTATCTATCAGTACTTCTTAATACTTACGATATGCCAGGCACCACACTAAGCAATGGGGATACAAAAAGAGGCAAAAGACAATCCCTGCCCTCAAGGAGCTTACAATCTCATGGAGCAGACAATGTGCAAGCAAATATATACAAAATAAATTATGTACCGCTATAAATACAACAATGTATAATGAGCTATAAATAAAAATAATTAACAGAAGGAAGGTACCATCTAGTGCAGAAGTATCCAAAGTAACTGTGTTGTTGCCTGAACAAAATTAAAATGACACTGAGAAATGATAAAAATACAATAATACCACACAGGTGATGTTAATTTGTGGTTTTCTAAATCAATATGACTCTGGCAGGGATCCATTTCTATTTGAGTTGGATACCACTGATCTAGTCTAACTGCCTCAATTTTACACATGAAGAAATGGAAGCCTAGAGAGGCTAAGTGATTTGACCAAGATCACTTAGGCAAATCATAATGACATCTACATTTAAATAGTTCTTTAAGGATTACAAAGCGCTTTACATATACTGTTTCATCTGATCTTCACAATAGCTCACAGCAGGTGTTGTTTTTAAATGACAGAGGTTAAGATGAACCCTGTTTCTGTCCTCCACGTTCCAGGACTTCTTCCACTGCACCATGTTCCCACCCTATTCAAATTTTTGTAACTGTGTTATTGAAAGAACTGCCTCACTGAGCAGCTACTTATCACCTATTTTCTAACTATACTTAGTCACAAGAATATGCTTATTGGGTAAGCTCTAAATTAGAAATAAACGTGAAGAGTGATAAAAATAAATGTTGAATAACCAGAGAACAAAAGTCGACCATGTACTTTGAAAATCTATGGAAATATTCATACCATACTTGAGAATTGTAAAGTGTTGTTAAAGAGAATGGACTACTGGTTTATGCTTTTTAAAAAAAAAAGTAACTCAATGAACCTGTTGGCAGTGCATATATTGTTATTATTTATAATCCCATGGTGACAAGAAAATGTCACCAATTACTGGCTACTATGACAGAAAATTTATTTTCAATGATTTATTCCATGAAGCCAAATACACACACACACACACACACACACACATATGTATCTATATTACTGAGAAGCAATAACCATTCTATTGCCCAATGGCAGTTTTCAGACTGAAGTTACACAAATGAAGGCTATCACATTTTCATAATGAGAATTTACATAATTTACCTCTATGCTCTCTAAACTAAGACATTCTAAGATAGATTTTATTTAAAGAAGATGTAACTGAAATATCTCGCTTGCTGAACCAGATTTTCCCCAATGTCAAATTATTCTTTTGGACATTGGGTATCTTTGTAGGAATGTGACAAGGGGTGGGGTGGGAGAAGGGGAGGTAAGATTTCAAATGTGACTAAATCAGTCAATTAAAGAAAATTCAGAGCCCTGGATTTTTGGATCCCTCTCTGCCACCTACTTTCAACATTACCTTCCCTAAGTTTCTTCCTTTTTTTAATTCTCAGTGCCCTCTTTTGTAAAGTAAAAGGGTTGAACTAGTTAATTTCTAGGAGATTGCCTAGTTCAACCCTCCTTATAGACAGTAGCATAATGAGAGGCTATGTGATGTAATGGATAGACAGTTGGCCTTCAGCCACAAAGACCTTTTGAAATCCAGTTTCTGTGACTCTGGCTCACATTTTAATCTGAAAATGACTAAACAACAACCAGGTAACTCTAAGATTACACCTTTCAGGATATGTATCCCTCTGCATTGGGAGAGGCAGTTACATCTACAGACGTTTTCAGTTTCCTCATAGGTAGTTCCTGTAGCACTGAAATCACAACTCTGAAGTGTTCTTGGATCTGAGAATGATCCTCTACCATCACTAGACATCTTGGCCTTTGTCTTGCCACTGGACTCCTGTGACTCTGGAGGACAGAGTGAGGCTGATGACTTTGCACATCTCTGCCTCACTCAATCCAGTTCATGCACAAGTCAAGACATCATGCATGATTGATCCTCTTTGAGAACAAAGGATGAACAACTCACTACATTGAAGGTATATTTTGGAAACAGAGAGATAAGAACAGACTAGGGTTATTATACTGTACAGAAGTATCTTAGAGGATAACTAGGATCTTCTTGCTCTACCCAAGCAGGCGGAAGATTAATTACACTCCTAGCAACACTGGGTAGGGCATTGGCAACATGGGAATTTACTTAGCTGACTTTTTGAAGATAAGACAACCCTGATAATAGCTACGTCCATTTAAAAGTATAGAAGGAGGTAAGTGAAATCAGCACTAGGATTTGGTTCTGCTCAATGGTTCACTATCTTTGATCACAAATTTAAAATAAATGCAAAGGCATTTTAGAATTCAAATGTTTTTTGAGGAGAGGAGCTAGGCTTTTTAACATTCTATTCATATACACAATACCTAGCACATTATAAGCATTCAAAATTAAATTTAGCACAAATATGGTGCTGCTATTGAGGAAAAAATAAGGCAAAAATGCTATCAGGATACATAAATAGAAGCATAGCAAGTAGCAAACTTGAGTGCACCACTGTGAAATTCTCAGCAACCTAAGGGGATATAAGGAGTTGAGAGAAGGCTTGGAGAGCAAGGAAGTTGATTAAATGTTTCAAACTACGATCTATGAAGAAAAGATCATTGAGACTAATCAGCCTTGAGAAAAGAAGGTAGAGGGACAATTCAATTTTGGATTTGAATAGTAAGAAGGATGATTATGACTTTTTTCTCTATTTTCTTCCAAAGTAAGTAGGTTTAAACTTCAGCAGTGGGGATTTAAAAACAAAGATTTCAGTTCACAGGAATTATTCATGTTTGAGAGGCAGTATTGCATAGCAGTTAGGGCATTGGATTTGGAATCAGAGGACTGTAGGTTCAAATCCTGTCTCAGGCACTGTGACATGAAGCTAGCTAGTTTAGTCACTTAAATTCTCTAAGCCTCAGTTTCTACATCTGTAGAATGAAGGGTTTGGACTTGTTGGCCTCTGAGGTCTCTTCTGATCTTTTATTACAATCTCGTGATTCTATGAGGATTAAGTTTTCTTTTTTTTTCTTTTTTTTTTTTGGTTAGGCAATGGGGTTAAGTGACTTGCCCAGGGTCACACAGCTAGTGTTACGTATCTGAGGCCAGATTTGAACTCTGGTCCTCCTGACTCCAGGGCCAGTGCTCTATCCACTGCGCCACGTAGCTGCCCCAGATTAGTTTTTGTACAGTAGAAGGTCTTTGAACAATGTGACTGGCTAATCAAGAGAAGCTTCAGTATCTTTTGCTTTACCTTGCCTATCAGAAGTGGAAATGTTGGTTTTTCATCTTTTGAACTATGGTTCTACAGCCTAACTTTATGACAGTGTCCTGTAACCCTGAGCAGGAATACAGTATTGAGTTGCCAAGATCATTCCCTGCTCATGGATATTCTCCAACCAAGCAATGCCCAAGACTAGATGACGTTAAGTAAGCCTGCAGAAGCTAGAGAAAATGCAGCCTGCAGTGCCATGGTTCCAGACAAAGACATACAGGGAAGTTTAAGCAGGATTGGATTCTTCTATATAAATCAAGTATGATCATGGCAAAATAAAAGAAAACAAGCATATTCCAAGACCAAAGGACTCCTTTTACAAAGAGCACAGAAAAATGGGACAGGACACATATTGATTTGTTTTGTTTAAGTGGGCTGTTATCCTAAAAAATAAATAATTGAAAAATTTGTATTGATGCACTAAACTTAGGATTTGAAGAGTAAGGCAATCAGAAACAGAATTTTCCCCCCAATCATAATTACTATTGGGCTTGTTCTTGAATTTTCAGTATAATACTATAGCATTTCAATATTCTACTTATGTAAAACACCTGTGAGACTGAAAATTTATTTTAATTCTATTTTTGTTAAGACATAATCAAGCTGGCATAGATTTAATATTCCCCTTTGTTGTGTGACTCTAAATGCCTTACCCTTGTAGGTTTACTCAGGTAACCTCAGATCACTCAATTCTATTTTTGTGACTTGTATCTCCACCTTTGCGTTTTGTGACTTGTACCACCGCCCCCCCCCCCACCTTGTAACTTCACCTATCACCCACCCACCCGTCACCCAGAGAAACTTGATTAACCTAAAGGCCAATCTAATTGATTTAAAACTGTTGTAGTAACTCCCCTCACCCTCAGACTACTCCCATCACCTGAAAACTGATCTCATCTCGCAAAGATAGAATGGGGAGAAACTGAGAAAACACTTATCCTATCTCATCATTGAATGTCTAGTTTGAGATTTTGCTCTGTCATTTTGTTCACCTCTACAAAGACACTGTCAGTCTTCAACTCCAGGTCTTTGGTCATTAAGAGAGGCCACTAACTCCATTTATTGGTAATTGCCAGCCTTACTAATAAACGTATTATGTTCACAACTTTGTCTCTTAGAATTTGTATCAGGACACACCCAATGTTGGTTTAAGTGTCTGTAAGATGTCTCAGATTAATGAGAATATTTGGCAACCTACATGATTAACATACATCCCATCTCTCTAGTTCTGCCTCTTCAGTATTTCTTTCTGTCTCTACCATTTCTACTGTCCCCCAGCTAGTTCAGGCTATTACTGCCTCTATGCTGGATAACAATGATGACCTCCCAACAGGTCTCCCAGTAGCCAATCTTTGCATCCTCCAAACTATCCTACATATAGTGGCCAAACTGATTACCCTGATGAACCAATATGTTCTCATCTTTCCCTTGATTAAAAATTGTTAATGGCTTCCAGGAAATCAAGGCCACCCACAATGTCGTTAACTTTCTTGCTCACTTGCTTGCATTCACATCCCAAGCGCAGAGCACCATGACTAACACATATTGAGTACTTAATAAATATTTTTTATTTCATTCCTTCTCCAATTAACCTTTCCACATTTATCTCACCTCACTCCTCTTTATGTGATCTAATTTGTGCCTATTGGATTACTTGCTGCCTCATGACTACATCCAAAATGTTTCTGCCTCCACCACTGTTCATTTCTTCCCATTCCTGGAACATCACCACTCTTCTCTCCCATCTTCAAATGCTGGCATACTGTCCATTTTTCAAGACACAGCTCAGATATCATTTCTTCCAGGCAACCTCCCTTGATCTTCTCTTTTGGACTATGTGTCCTCATCAGCTTATCTCTTAGCACCTTTTATTTATTTTATTTACCATATTACAATTTATATTTGTTTGATCTGAGGAGCATCTGTTGAAGACCTATGGAAGAATATGGAAAAGAATCACACAAATGTGGAGGCACAAATGAGTTCCACAACTCATGCAACATATGCACCAATGAAGAGGATGTCCACAACAATGAAATTCCTTATCTGCTGAACTATTAAAACTTACTTGTACAGGTGTGATATCTGAACTGAACACAATAATGCAGATGAGGTATGACAAGGGCAAAATATAAGTGAACCTAAGCTTTTAATATAGCAAGAGTATAATAGAATTACCATCTCCCAAGTCCTGGATGCTATAGCCTTCTTTATGCTACCATGAAATTACATTAACTTTTTGGCTGGCACATTACATTGCTGACTCATATTGAGCTTGCTGTCCACTAAAACCCCCAGATCTTCTTCGGAACAATTTCTGACTGTCCATGCCTATCCCTTCTTATAATTTTTTTTTAATGAAGCACAAGACTTTACATTAATCTCTACTGAATTTCATCATGTTACATTCAGTCCAAAGCTCTAGTTTGTTAGAATTCCTTTGGACACTGACTTTTTCATCCATTGTGTTAGCTATTTTCTCCAGTTTGTTGTCATCTGCAATTCTAATGACCATACCAGCCAAGGCTTTATCCAGGTCACTGATAAAAATGTAAAATTGCACTTTTGAACAGCATAAAGTTGATCTGAAGAAAAATCCATTCTTAATAAAAGTTGATTAGCTTTTTGGTACAAATCAGTATATTTGATAATATAAATAATTAGAGCCCTGAGAGAAACACATAAGAATAAAATTGGAAGAAAATGTTACTTAAATATGCTCAAAAATAGACAAGATTTGCAATTATATTTTATGTTATTTGACAAATGCAAGATGAGTCTTATAAAAATTATCCCTTTAGTGAGCCAAATGAACTAAAGCTGGTCTACAGTACAAAAACATGAACTGTGCCAGGTTCCATAATTCTTAACATTATCAATCGTAGGGAATGATCAGATTATTTTTTATGGTAGTCTACTCCAGGGGTGATAACTCCATGGAAACATGCATCACGGTTAGAGTTGGGAGTGCTGGATATCCTGGTAAAGAATAAGAAGTTTACAATTGATAATAGAGAGCTATATGACACTGTAATTTTTCCTCAATAGTTTCCATTACAGAGAACTGCCCGATCCAACTTTCAGTTCTATCATCTTTAAAACATGTAACCATAATAGATCCTTCTACATATATAGAACTATCCCTCTTCCTCCCCTAAATACAAAAACAAAACCCAGGGATTTTTTTTTCAAAGGTAACTTCACATGTAGCTTACTTCCAAACCTGTCCTCTAAACCGTTTCACGCTAAATTGAGGAAGTGTTTAGATGGAAATCAACCAAAATAGAAGAAGAGGCAACAGTAATTTAATAGCAGGAGTAAAGGTAAAATGGGACCTGCTGAGTTCTACTTCTGCAAAAGAGCATTCCAGTTAAACAGTAGTGCATCATGAAGACAAGGAAGATCCAGGGTCCCGTTTTAGTATCATTTTAGGAAGGCGAATCTTTGCTAACACTATCAAATGACATTGGCCTGTGTAATTTGAAATATGTTTGTGACAGATTGCTGCCGAGTGTCCTGTGTGTCATGGAAACAACAGACATGAATTTGGACAGACTTCAAGAGATCATGGAGGATGCTGTGGTCCAGGTGGCCACAAAGAGTCAGACATGACTGAATGACTAAACAGCATCTCCTTTCTGGGAATCTCTAGCAGTGTTGCGTCTTAGCATACTGTACTCAATAAAACACACATACACACATGTTTTTATTTGAAAAGTGAGGTGTATGTTTATCTAGAATACAGAGTATGCATTTGTATATGTATGTGTACAAATATATATATGTATATACACACATGTGTATGTGGATACACACATGCATATACATGTATATATATACCTATATTCTTGGGAAAATATATACACACACATACACACATATATGTATATACTCTTGAGGAAATTTAGTTCTAATACCTCCTTTTTAGATTATATTCTTCTTGACCTCTCTGAAGTATTTGATTCTAATGGATCACTCTGCCCTCCTAAATACCCCCTCTTCTCTGCTCTCTCTTTTTTTCTTCCTACTTGTCTGGCTACTTCTCCTCAGATCCTAGCTGGGTCATCACTTATGTCCTATCTCCTAAATGAATAATGAATAGCACAAAGCTCTGATCTGTGTCCTCATCTTTCTCTATACCTTCTCTCTCACTGATCTTCCCAGTTCCCATGGGTTCAATTATCATTCTGGGAAGACTTTTAGATACACAAAGTCAGCACTATTGCCACTTCTAAGTTTCAGTCTCGTACCAGTTTCCTCTTAAGCATTTCCCACTGGGTATCTGTAGACCTCTACAACTCAACATGCCTGAAAAAGAACTCATCGCCTTCTCCCTTAAATCTACTCCTTTCCCTAACTTTTCTATTTCTTTTGAGGATAATACTACCTTTCCCAACACCCAACTTTGTATCCTTCCAAGTGATCCTCAATTCTTCCAACTCCCCCAACCCCAACATGCCATCACTTGTGAAATCTTGTGGATTTTAGTAACTTGGCATCTCTTGCATCCATTATTTCTATTCAACAAAAATTACTACAACCAGAGTTCAAGTTCTCACTCCCTTTCACTTGCATTATATTGCATAATCATTCTGATTAATCTACTTGCTTTAAGCCCCTCCATTTCTCTAATCCATTTTTTAAATTTTATATTAGACTCCTAAATATAATTAAAACATTTTGTTAATAGCTAGATTAGTAATGGTGGTGGCAATGGGGAAGATCTGTGATTTCACAGGTTACAGTGAGGAAGTTTCCTTTATTAATGTCAAGGAATAACTATGTATATTCCATCAGCACCTCCCTCCTAGAATTGTGAAGATCAAAGGAGATAATATTTGTATTCTACAAACATTAAATTGGTATATAAATGCTGGCTAGCTCTAAGGAGGGGGCTGCCAACACTGAAAATGCTGCAGAAAGATGATCTCTCAGTCTTGCAGGGTTGTGGTGGACAAAGCATTTTATAAACTAGAAAGTGTTAAAATAAATCTGAGCTGTCACTTTCAGTACGATTTTTTTTCTTAAGGTAAAATATAATAAGTAAAATTTCTATAGAAGTTTAAAGTTTACAAGTTCTATGCACATCTCTCTCTAATAAGTCATCCCTTGTAATGCAGAAATTGTAAAAAAAAAAAAAAAGGATTGCTCAGCAAAACTAACACTTCAATGAAGTCTGACAGCAATGATAACCACAGTCCACCACTGAACAGAATGGAAGGAAGTACATTTTCTCATCTCTTTTCCAAGGTCAAGTAGGCCTTAACCCCAAATAAAGTCTATAATTCCAACTCTAACACTAACCCTTTTAAATTTGGAGCCTATAATTCTTCTACATACTGTTGGTCAAAGTTTAGTTTTGTTTTTGTTGTTGGTTTCACTTATCCTGCTTTAATCAATTTGTGTATTGTTTTCTTGGTTCTGTTTACTGTACATCAGTTCATATATATGTCTTTCCATGCAGCTTGAATGAATCATATTCATGATTTCTTATGGTATAGTAATATATATATGTGTATATGTATATGTATATATATATATATATATATATATATATATATATATGATTTTTCTTTCTTGTTCTGACCTCTAAGAAGGCACCTGGCTATTGGACTTTTGTGTCAAAGGAGGTGGATATTTTACTTAGTGTGCTAGCATAACTCCAAATTACTTTATAAAATGGATGGACCAATTTACAGTCCTTCTAGCAATATATTAAATGTCTACTTGTTTTTCTATGATCCCTCCAACATTGACTATTCCCATCTTTTGTCATATTTGCTTGAGATGCAGAAAAGTTCAGAGCTCTTTTGACTTGGATATCTTTTATTAGGTGTGAATGGTTATGGTTTTAATATATCATAGTTATTCTTTTGAAAACTATTTGTATTTTTGACCCATTATCTATTAGAGAATGGCTATTGGTCTTATAATATTGTGGTATTTCCCTGTATTTCCCTATATATCTTGGCTATCAGAACCTTATCAGAGACAAAGATCTTTTTTTCTTCCCATTTGACAGCTTCCTTTCTTATCCTACTTGCACTGATTTTGTTCATGCAGAACCTTTTCAATTTTATTAACATTATCTATTTTATCTTTTTGATTACTTCTGTCCTCATTTTGTTAGGAATCTCTCTAGTCAGAGCTATGAAAAATATCTGATAGTATTCTCTTCTAATTTTTTTCATGTTTTGACCTTTTATATTTAGGAACATATCCATTATTAGCTATTACCATGAGTATCATTATTATTAAAAGCATAAATGACTCATTCATCAGGGGAAAAAAGGAGCTTTCACATTTGGGGCCTGCATCTTTTTTCTGCTACTATGCACTGTAAATCTTCTTCTAAAATAAAACAATGACATACTCCATAATTTCTACATTTATCTTTTGTGCTATCTTGTGGGAAAGATTTATTATTGAAAAAATGAACATAATCAAGATCCCTTGTTAAACAGTAAATCATTTCTGAAGTGTTCTGATCTATCATTTCACATAAATGGCAGCTCTCCAAAGTTATGGAAAATTAGAATTTACAGTCATAAGTTTCATGGAAGGTAGAAAGTGTTTGAGCACATTTTTCATATACTGTACATCAATTCACATGCTATAATGCAAAGAGATTGTTTTGTGCTATAATTTGAATTAAGTGGTAAGTTTTGGCATTCCAATGTGAAAGTATTACTATCATTCCTTCCCAAACTGATCTCTCTTCCTGACATTGGAACCATCAGCTTCCATGTCCCTCAAGTTAAAAGGCTTGATATTATCTTAGATTCTTTTCTCTCATTTATATTTTATATCAAATCAGACACTAGAATCCTACTTTATTCAATCCAATTCTTCATTCAAAATATTGCTTGATTTATCTCTTCCTGACTCTTAGCGACATTAACCTACTCTAGGCCATCACAATTTCATAACCAGATTATTTTTATTAATTTTGCTTGTCCTGCATCCTCTATTGTTGTTGGTGTTGTTCAGTAATTTCAATTGTGTCCAGCTCTTCATGACCCCATTTGGGGTTTTTTGGGTAAAGATACTAGAGAGGTTTGCTATTTCCTTCTCCAGCTCATTTCACAGATGAGAAAACTGAGGCAGACAGGGTTAAGTGACTTGCCCAAGGTCACACAGCTACAAAGTGTCTGAGGCCAGATTTGAACTCAGGAAGATGTGACTTCCTGATTCCAGGGCTGGCACTCTATCCACGGTGCTACCTAGATGCCCCGCATCCTTTATTATTCTCTTTCAAATCTGCCCTGTTCATAAATACCAGATTAAGCTTCGTTCGGTCAATAAGAATTTATTAAGTATCTACTATCTGCCAAGAGTTTGCTAAGCAGTGAGGAATACAAAGAAAGACAAAAGACAATTCATATCCTCAAGGAGCTCACAATCTAACAGGGGAGACAACATAAAAACAAATCCATATGAACAAGATAAATACAGGAAGTAATCAATAGAGGAGAGTGTGATGTTTCATAATCTGAGCTCAATTTATCTCTCCAATTTCAACTTGCAATATTCCTCAAAATGAACCTTACTATTGAGTTAATCTCCTATTTATCCTCCACTAAAAGAGTTCTTATTCTCACATGGTGCATTTTTGATGATATTCTCTTTCTCAAATAGTTTTGAGTCTTGTCAAATCACATGATCATTCAACATAGAGCTCAAGCTTATTCATTTCCACCAAACTTTTCCAAATCAATGTTTTCTGATTGACCTATAGCTTTATGCTCCATTTAAAAATTGTTTTACATGTGTAAACCCTTGTGTTCCTAGTAAGATTGTGACGATTGGCAAAAAATCGTGCCTTATACTTATTAATATGTGTGATAAAGTCACCTGCAGGAAAGTTCTGGGAACACAGTATAAGTTAAATAAATATTTTTTTGACTTTGTGTCACAATTACCAGTTTTCTTCTTGCATTCATCCCACCAAATCAGTAGAATACAGTAGCCTCCTTGAAAACAGAAATTGTTTCATACTTGTGTTTTTAAAAAATTTATTGCACCTATCATGTTTTCTTACACATAGTAGGTGGTTAAACAATGATTGTTGGATTGAAATGAATTCTTTCTTGGCCTAACATAGAGCTCAATGACAAATTCTGACATATCTAATATCAAATAAAAAATGTCTCTCCATTAACAATTACTCATGGAAGAGCCCATAGGGTGCATGTTATACCAATAGTCACTAATTATGTATTATTTAACAATTTTAGATGACATTTTCCATCAAACAGAATCTTATTCATTGCTATTTATAAAAATCTATAATTTTTTTTACCAGATCTTCCTCAAAATTCTCATCCTTTTCTTAGTCGAGGTTGAATAGAACAGATTGCTACAGTTAACTTAATTACTGAAACTTTAGTTCTTTTATTAAGTATATTCACTAGACATTACACAACTTCATTGTCTCAATAATGAAATTAAGTAACACTTGAAAATTGAGCAGTTTGTATTTTGTAGTTATTGATATTTTGTCTAAAACTAAATTGCTTCTCTCTCAAAAGGATACATCTCAAAGTATTATCTAAATATGAGCCACTAATAGAAGTAGTAACAATAATGCTACAATAGCCAGCATTCATTTAGTCCTTTAAGGTTTTCACAGTGCTTTACCAATATGACCACACTTTGTCTTCACAAAAACCCTAGGAGGTAGGTGCTATTACTACCCCAGGAAAAGGAAATTGAGGCAGACAGATTAAGTGACTTTCCCAGGGTCACAGATACTAATAAGCAGCTGACTCAGGATTTGAACTCGGGTCTTAAAGACTCCAGATCTAGCTCTTTATCCAATGTACCACCTATAATTAGGGGAATTATTTTTTTTTATCATTGTGAATGAGTATCTTCAATTGATTTTAAAACATTTGACAGAAAACAACTCTCAAACAAATTCTAGGAACCTTTCCTATAGCTGGGGGTCTTCTTACCCTACTAGGTCATTTAAACATTTTCATACTTATGCTATACATAGGCACTTGAGTAGGTAGTACACAAGACAGCTTATTATAGGGGTATGTTTCATGCTTGTGTTCTGTTCCAGCTGACATTTCATCTAAGCACTTTCAAATCTCCTAGGAGCCTCCATCTGCTATATGTCAAAATTTTTAAGATCTTTGTTTATGAACTTTAACACTCCTATATAAACCAGTCAGAAGGACAAGCTAGTTTCCTACTGATTGGTTTGATATTCACCAGGTCTGTCAGAATAAATGTTTTACAAGTCAGTACCTTCCAAATTTGGTGTAAGATTCTCTGAAAGAAGGACACAGAGGGATCACAGGTACCACTCGCTTTTCACAACTGGGTAATGTTTCTCTTAGACTTCTGGTTGATCTCCTTTGACATTCTTGTCTATTTTTTTATGAGTATTACAAAAATAATGTGTTTGTGGTATTTCAAATGGGATTTTTTTGGACAACTGACCGATGGCAAATTGGATTTGTACTGTTATTTTAAAATACGTTTAAGTTTCTTTATAGGAGGATGGCAGATGAGAGGGTTAATCTCAGGATTTTGGTTAGTCAGTATAAAGAGCTTACATAGCTTATTAAATTTATTGAAATACTTTAATGTCTATAATCTCATTTTATCATCATACTCTTTAAGTAGATAAAGCAAGCTGGCCTATACATATTGAGGATGAAAGAGACAAATGTCTAAACTAAATCCACACCTAGTTAATAACAAATGAATTAACATACAGAAAGCATTTTGTAATCCTTAAAGCACTATATAAATGCTATTATTATTATTATTGTTATTATCATCATCATCATTATTATATCAGACCTACTAACCAGATACCAATACTCTAAACCTAGGACTCATCTCATTAGACTAAGGGAAATCTTCTCATGCTTACAACCTATTTTTAAAGAAATAAAATGTTCTTGGGGCAGGTAGGTGGCACAGTAGATAGAGCTCCAGTCTTGGAGTCAGGAGGACCTGAGTTCAAATCCAGCCTTAGACATATGACACTTACTAGTTGTGTGACCCTGGGCAAGTCACTTGACCCCAATTGCCTCACCAAAAGAAAAAAAAAGAAATAAGACATTCTGGTGTAGCTCTATATGAGGGTAAGGGTTGTGCTTTACTCATCTTTGCATCTCTACAAGTACAAAGCCTTACATATTTTCAATATATGTTTGGGGGAATGAACTGAACTAAACTGGAGAATAGAATTTATTTTAGAAAATTACATGAGTAATGTTTGCTATAGTTCAATATAGATCAGAATCTGTTAGAATAAATGACTATAGGGAAGTGATACAGATATAGAACTCCAAGACACATTCTCACAGGTGGTCTCAAGATAAGAACAATTTACCAAAGGACTGCCAATTACAAATCACAATGTGGGAAAAAGAGCCCAAAATACTAAGGGAGAAAAATGAAGATTTAGAATACCCTATAGTTTTACCTCATTCCATGCAAATTGGCAGAGATGACAAAAACAGGAAGTTGGTGGAATATTATTATATAATAAGAAACAGGGAGATGAGGAATTCAGAGAATAATGGGGAGATCAGAATAAACTGATACAGAGAGAATAAGTACAACCAAGAGATCAATATACACAATGAGTAGGACAAAGTACAGGAAAAAGTGGCTAAAAGGAAGAAAAATCCTGCATAACTGATGAAACAATGGTTATTCAGGAAAATGGTGAAATATACCTCTACACTCAACAGTGGAGAAATGGAGAGCAATTGTATATGTTGTAGGATGTAGTCATTGCATCAGATATTGTCACTTATTATTTTGCTTTTTTGCAAGGGAGATTTGGGGAGGAATTAAATGATTATTGTAAGGGAAAAAAAGGAATAAATTAAATATATTTTGAAAGAAAAATATGTATATGCATATATATACATTATATAATTATATTTATTCATGTATTATATAATAATTTATACATACACAATTTATAATAATATTTCACTTTATAATAAATTTGTCATTATTTATACACACATATTCTAGCTTTTTAAGAGAGAAGATGAGTAAAATCAGAAAAAAAAAATTCGGATAGTTTTACATATAGGAAGAAACAATGGTGAAATGTCCAGAATACAGAAGCTCAACCATTAACTAGGGCATAACTCTACCCTACTTACTGTATTAAAAGTTTTATTTCAGTTAATCTCTTATTTCTTAGGACATTGACACAACTTAGCCCTGGCAAAAGTCAAAGAAAAGTGGGGATGAACACTTTACATTATCTGGTCATTGGTGGCCTACATTTCAAAGTTGTTAACTGCTAACTTTGTAGATACAAGCTTATTAAATAATAAAACATTGCTTTATAACATCTGTATAGTTTACAAAAGTCTTTGAAGATAGAGCCCATCAATAATACCAAAATAACATTATTTGGATTTTACTAGTTTCAAATTTAGAATAATTTGGAAGCGAAAGAGAGGTTAAAATGTGTCTTTGCTTCGTAAACCTTTTCTATAGCACTGAATGCTATATTAATGTAAAAAAAGAGTGCAAAGAACTTTTAGAATTTTATATATACATATACCTCCAATTTATCCTGTATATATGTTATTTATAGTTATTTACCTCCCTCTTTCTTCTGCCAATTAGACTGTGAGCTTCTTGTTAGCAGAGACTGCTTTTATTATCCTTGGCACTTAGCACAGTGCCTAGCACAGAGTAGAAGCTTAATAAATGCTTATTAACTTTCTATATCTTTTGATTTATTTTTCATATTAATTTGTAAGAACAGGGTCATAAGATCAAAATCATAGTCCTAGCTCAGTCGCTTAGCTATGACCTTGGGTAAATCACTTTACCTCTATGCCTCAGTTTCCTCATCTGCAAAATGAAAGGATTAGACTAGATAATCTTTGTCTCTTTTGGTTCTATCATTTCTTTACTCTTCAAATAATCACTATATTAATCACACATCACCTTTCCCTAAATTTCTGAACATCTGAAGTCATTAAAACAAATTTCCCAAGAATCTTCACTAGGTAACACTTTGCTAGCCTTATTCAACTTACTATATGGCCTAGAAGTAATAATACTACACTGAGAAATAGAAAGTAAAAATTTTAATTTAGCCTTTCCCTTAGTTTACATTGCTTTTCATTTGGGTTAGTCTAAAACAATCTCACCATATTTCATTTTTTTTTTACTCTTAACTTACTTATGCTGCATTAATTCTGGAAAACTGAATCATGCCAACAGACAAACCTTCTAAGAAATATTCAACATAAATTTCATTATCCCTCCAGATGTAAAAATTCCATAAATATGGATATCATTTTCACATATAGAGGGAGATATATAATGTAGTTATGTGGTTAAGTAAAATTATTCTGACATCAGATTAATTTTTTGAAATGTAAAAATACAAAAACAGTCTTTTCAGCCATAAATTATCCTCCAAATGCTTGAATATCTTTTAAATGAACAAAAAAGCTATCTTCTGTTTTTGTTAGATTTTTCTTTTTTTATGCTAGTGATAATTATATCAATAAACCTGATTCAGCATAGTTATTGCTCTTTAATTTATTAATTTAATTTAATTAGTAAATTAATTTATCAATTAAAACAATTTCACTGCTATTCACAATTTACTCATAGCTGAGCTGCATTATTTGTTGCCTTTTATGTATAAACACAAAGAAACAAGGCCGTGGATTTATTAAGAATTAATGTGAGCTCCAGCCTTGGAGTCAGGGGGACCTGAGTTCAAATTTGGCCTCAGACACTTGAAACTTACTAGCTGTGTGACCCTGGGCAGGTTACTTAACCCTGATTGTCTCACCAAAAAAAAAAAATTAATGTGATGTTTGTTTGGCCAAAATTTTTTGAAAATCTTTTAAGGATTTAAAAGGAGGACAGTATATGGTAAATTTGAAACACTAATGACATTGGTAGCAAGTTCTATAATCTTTAGGATGAGTTACTCGTTCTTTTCCATGTAAATCCGAATCTCATTTAAATTACAGAATCTCAGAGATAGAAGAATCCTGCAGAAGGCATCCAGTCCAGTCAAGCAAATAATCCCCTTACTTTCTACTCATCCCTAATCAATAGCTTTAAAATCTCTGGTGATGAGGAGCTCACTATATCCACTTTTGGATATTTCTGATGCTCAGGGCATCATTTTTTACTCACTTCAAACCAAAATTTATCTGTCCATCACTTCTAATCATTGCTCTTAATGAGTTACAATTAAATGTTTGAGGCAGGATGGCATAATGAAAAGAGATTAATCTAGGGTTAAGTATCAGTTCTGATTCCTACTATCTATGACCCAATATGGCGTCATGACCCATGGTTTACAGAAGTGCTGAAGGGGTTGTGAGTTTAAAAAAAAAGTTTAAGAAGCTCTGATCTATGTGACATTTGGCAAGCCACTTAAATCTCTGAGTCTCAGTTTCCTCATATGTGTAATGGAGATTTTGTTCATATTTAAAACATACCGCAATTGATCCATGAAATAATTTTTATGGGTACTGTATTCAATTGTGAAGGTAAGAAGTTAACCCAGTCTTTTCATTCTGGGTAATTCTTATCCTGGTTCTTCCATAAATCTTCCATGGAGAAGGAAATGTATCATTGGAAATAGAAATGGCTTGTTTCTATAAGGAGAGCCAGAAATAGTCAAAAGACAGAGTGATGCGCTGATAATCATGGAATGTTAAACAACCTAGGGGAAAGGTCTCCAAGCCAGTCCATTGTATTCCTACTCTGCAGTTCTGGGCTAATTTCATTGTCCACCTACCATATTGTTCCAAGATATATGGTGATAATAATAATCAAGAATACTGGTACTGGTTAAGAATACAAGGGCATTTGCACATTTAAAAAAAGTAGGAAGGCAAATTAAAAGCAACATTTCATCACAAAGTAATGGAAAGTAGTGAGTGGAAGAGAAGCCTGTAGAAAGCTTGATGAGACCCAGGTTGCATAGATCACCATAAGAGAATTTATCAATGAAACTGGAAGGAATACAAGAAGATGGCGAAATGAAACAGATTTAGCTTTATATTTCTATAGTGAGTCATTTTCATCACTGATTACAGTGGAATCACTAAATTTAGACTTTACTGTATTGATAGCTGATATGCTTTATGAAGAATTAAAGATGTCACTTAAGTAGACCAGAAGGAAAGCAAGAAGAGCAGCTGAGTTTCCATCAAATACACATAGTAGAAATTCGCACTAGAAGTGATAGGATTTTAAAGGAACTGGGATGTTAATTATCAAGATAGATAAAAGAGGAGATTCTAAGATAAGCATCATTATTTTAAAGACCACCAAAATGGCATGTGTAGCTACTGACCCCATGTTCTGACTTTCTCATTGCTATCAAATCTTTATCAGTATTATCTATATACATATGGAGGATTCCATGACAATAGCATGAGAAAAGAGCTAATCTCTAACTCATTAGCTTCTTATGAAAAAAAAAAGCATTATGTAAATCTAAAAGAGCTACAGAAATGTGACCTATAATTTTGAAATCATATTTAGAAACTATAATACAGACATGAAAGGTTCATGCATTTAAGTAATTAAATTATATGTGTATATAGATATATGTGAGACTGACTTTTTTGGGAAGGAAGTAATATGATTTGGTTTTTGATTAAATAACTGCAAACAGATTTCTTCTGGCACTTCTATCATTATGAAGTATCCAAACAAAAAATAACGATTATACTCTAAGTTTTTGCCATTACATTCCTAAAGACCCCTAATAGAATTCATAACTGAGCTATCACTTATTATGCTATAGAATCTAATATCATGCCTGGAATGCTTTTTTTCTCCTTACTTCTGTATCACTAAAACCTAATTTCCTTTCAAAGTTTAGCCCACATGCTATCTCCTACAAGAAACTTATCCAAATCTTCCCAGTTGCTAGTGCCCTTCCTCCAGAAATGACTTAATCTATTCTCTCTTAGAATATAAACTTCTTGAGGGCAGGGACTTTTTAATTTTTATCTTTTTGTTTCAAATGCCATGGTTGGTCCTAGGCATGTTCAATTACATCCGGCTCTTCACGGACCACATTCTCCATGAGGTTTTCTTGGCAAAGAGACTGGAGTAGTTTGGCATTTCCTTCTCCAGTAGATTAATGCAAACAGACTGATTTGCCCAGGGTCACACAGCTAGTAAGTGCTGGGGACACATTTGAATTTAGGTCTTCCTGACTTCAGGCCCAAGCTCTCTATCCACTGAGCATTTTTAGCTGCCCCAAGGCACATAGTACAGGCTTAAGGTGAATTTGGTGAATTGAACTAAATTGGAAAAGCTAGCACCACACTAAGATAGTGCCTGAAGGAAAAGTAAAATATTGTTTCTGCCATGAAGAAGATTGTTTAAAAAAAAAAAAGCTACTCAGTTATTTCATGCCTTCAGTATGCATTATAGGCATATTATATTTAGAAAACAATGAGCTAGTCCAATCAACATTCATGACTTTTCCCCAAGAATTTGTAAATTTCTTGACATCTAAGAAAAGTTTCAACATTTTCAAACTTCCTTGCCTATATTTAATAGCCTAGAAAGGGGAAAAAATATCACGGTCCATATATTCCCACAATTTCTGTAAACTCATTAATCTGCCTCTCCTATAATCATAAGATTACTTCAGCAAATGGTACTACAGAATAGTTACAAGCGCCCTTTGACAGGTTGATATAAGTCTTCCTAATAAAATAATTTATATAATTCCTTCAGGAAATATACACCTTTCCTATTTTAAAATATAATAATTACAGTAATTCAGTTTGTTAGACCTTAACTGTCTCCTGCCATGAATATATTTTCTCTAAACTCTTTCATGGACAGTTGTTTCCTGGAAAAGTGTTTCCAATATGTAAAAATACAAGGGTATTATATTGACAACATTCCAGCAATCCTCTGCCATCACAGTTTGCTATATAAGACCTTGGTCTGCACCAATTAGTGTGGCATTAGTGAGTTCTCAGAAACAGGTATATTACTAAGACCCCCAGGCAAGAAATAAAGACTTCAGGAATGATTTATTCCACTGTGTAAACTGATCAGCATCAATTAAACGGCCTTTTAATTGACTGCCTAAATAAGAGGCTATCAATGGAGAAAGCTACTTTGGAAATTTCCTTTGGCCAGTGGGGCCAGGAAAGGACTGAAGTCTTTGAAGTTTCCTGCCATAGGGCTAATTATCAACACCTCTCAATAGGCCTCTGCTTAATTGCAGTAAATTAAAAGAAGGTGTGGTTATGAGTATAGGAGGGAAAATGGGAAAGTAAATGAAGAGGCAGCAAAGACCCTGAACCATATTTGCAGGTCTCTTTATTGAAATAAAGGGTCTCTTCTTATAGTGAATCTGCTTAATTAAGAGAATAAAGAAAAGAAATCATATGCTCTGGGACCCTAATGCACATGCAAATATTTAAAAATTCTCCTTCAAGTCAGTTTTTGGGGAAGGTTTTCTGTTTGCTTCCCCCCCCCCAACAGAAGAAGTCTTTATTTTTGTTCAGATTGGAGATGTGCATTTGGGTTAGGGATCAGAATACTTGCCAAACAGGGCCATCAGAATCCAGTGAGGAACCCGGTAACAACATTTTGGGGACAGGAAAGAGGCCTGAAATACATGCTGGTAATTTTCCCTTTGATTTGGGAGCCTCATCACATTTATTTTGTCACATTTCAACAGCTTACTAGAACCAGTATTAATTGGAGGACATAAATCACTGCATCACCAGTAACTTGCCCTGGTTACAAGGTACTTGACTTGGAACAAAAAAATCAATACATGTCAAAGAAGGAATTACTCCAGCACCCTTAATTTAGAGTAGGATTTACATTTTAAATTCCACATAAAACTCATATTATGTATACTGTCAACTATTTTTTAAAAATGATTTTTGCTTCCCTCTTCCAAGACTGGTGGAAATTGTATAGGGCAAGAGAGAATAAATGTTATCACTTGTTTTGCATCTCCACTGATATGGAGACTTGTGACACGGTTGGAATATTTTTTTTTTACTCTCATGGGATACACAGGCCATCAAAATTTCATTAGCCTCACAGCAGTTCTAGCGCCTTCTGCACTTGGACTGTTGACCTCCCTATCAATAAATAAATGAAATCTAATCCTTTTTTTAGTCACTAAACTCTTCTTTGAAGCTGTAACTGGAACATCAGACAGTCTACTTGCATAATTTTACTAATGTTGGGGGAAAAAAATCTATATTCACAGTTATATCACATGCCAAAAAAAAAAAAATCAAATGTTTAAATCCACAGATGAAACTGCCTTGGAGTCAAATTCTTATTGCTGCATCATTGTGGGGAGTCCTTTGACCCATTTTCTTCTAGTATGTCACACACACACACACACACACACACTTCTAAGGAGACTTCCTAGGTTGGTGTAAGAGTGAACATAAATTAGAATATGGAGAAAGTACAGGAGAAAGGAATATCCAGTTGAAGAAATAAATTACTTCAGAAAACAAAAGCAAAAGAAGAGTGTTTGAGGAGTCCACTGAATGTCAGCAGTCGTAGTGAATATGCATCAGATTAAGTTTTATGTTATGAATGTCTGACATTTTAATGTTTACAGATGTGAGTCTATATGAAGAGAGTAATTAAAGGGAGAAAAAGTTGTTACTAAAATGGGGAATATTTTTAAAAAATATTCCTCAGAAGAGTGAGATTTTGCATTAAAAGTATATGAATTCAGAGAAAACTAGAATATATAACTAAGACAAATTTATCTTTTTTTTAAATGGCTTCATTGTTGTTTAATGACCCAATGTCAAAACCATAACTTCAAGTAAATGGTCCCAGTAGAAATTCAATCTTTTCCCCCTGTTTTTATGCATCTTGATGACTTCAAAGAAAAGCTTACTCCCTATGATTTATCATAAAAATTTTAGGCTCTCCCTAATCAGTTTGAAAGGGGAAGGGAACACGTATTTATTAAGTGCTTACTATGTGCAGGCACTGTGTGTAGCACTTCACAAATATTATTATCTCGTTTGATCGTCATAACAACCCTGTGAGGTAGATGCTAGTCTGAAGTAAAATCTATGACATACACCTGTAGGGATGTATATGAAATAGCGAACTCTCATGATGTAATGGGAAAGCAATGTTGGGAGTCAGAGGGTCGAGGTTCTAATCTTGCTCTGTTCCTTGTTCCTTGTATGGCTTTCTTTAAGAAGTTAACCTGTCTGAGCTTTGATTTTGTCATCCTTAAAAACAGAGGTTGGACCAGATGATTATTCAAGTTCCTTCTAACTCTCAATCCTGTGATTCATTAGTATATTTGTCTCAGAAATGGTCTGGTATAAAACGAAAAGCATTGTCTAGACCTGAAGTTAGAGGTGTTGTTATTAACTTGTGCCTGACTCTTTGTGGCTGTATTTGGGGTTGGCAAAGATACTGGTATGGTCGGTTATTTCCTTCTGCAGCTCATTTTACAGATGAGAAAACTGAGGCAAGCAGTATTAAGGTACTTGCCCAGGGCCGCATAGCTACTAAGTGTCTGAGGCTGGATTTGAACTCAGGAAGATGAGTCTTCTTGATTCCAAGCCCAGCACTCCATCCACTGCACCATTCAGCTGCCCTGAGAAGTTAGAGGTAGTAATTTGAATGCTGACCCTCATTTGGTCTCAGTTTCTTCACCTGCAAAATGAGAGGGCTGGATTAGATGATGTCTAAGGACTCTTCCAAAAGGTTTATTAAATGGATAACTCCAGTTCTAGGGAGCAGCAGAAGCTGCTTTGCTTAATAGAAAAATGATCTTGGGGAAAGAGTTACCAAAATGTCATCAAGAGCTTCATACATCCTTGTTCATCACTTCATGAGCCATTTGAGCTGAATGGTTTGATTTCATGTTCAAGCTACCAAAATTCCCTAATTTCATCTGACTCAAAACCAAAACACCATTGAACAGAGTGAATGACTAATTCCACAGGACCAATGATGAAAGAAAAATGCTACCCATGTACTGAAAGAGAGGTGATGCAGAATGTGAGACACTTTTCTGGATATAGCCCATATGGGAATTTATTTCTCTTGATTACAAATATTTGTGAAAAGGGTTTTTCTCTTTTCTTTTCCAGGGAGGCTAGATGTATTAGAAAACAAAATAAATGCTTATTAATTGAAAAAAATATTTAATTTAAAAATTAAAATAAAACAAAACACATATGAAGTTTATAATAACTCTAGAAAAGGGTGTTTTCATTCCTGTGCTAATTGAGAGGTGTGGATAATTCAGTATCACACAGAGCAATCAAGCCAAAGAAAACTCCATGTTAGGTGAATTGAAAGCTGCAAAATTTGTAATATTTAAGTTTTATCAATGGGGAAATTATTTATGTTTAATCTTGGAAAGCATTATATCACAGTGGTGGCCAATATAACTTCCTCCATTTCTTTTACTTTTAAGGATAAGATCAAATTTAATTTATACTCTTGGAACATACAACTAGATAAGCTGGGGCAGGGGAGGCAGACTGATATAAAAATTGGCTAGAGATAATCCAAGAAAAATATAATTAAAAGTTATCACTGCTGGAGCATTCTTAATGCTTACAAATGTGGTCATAAAATTTAGAAGCAAGTGCCTTGAATGGAATTGGAGTAGCTCTTTGCATGTGTGTATGTCTCCAAAGAATGGGAGAGGGGGAGAATTTTTATTTTATCTTATATAATTAGACTTAGGGTCTTTGGATTTCACCATGAAAATTCATGTGAATACATAATACATTGAATTAATAGGGGTAAGTGGGGTAGGGAAGGGGAAAGGCAAGGGGATAAGTTTTTATATATGCCAGGTACTGTGCTAAGTACTTTTAAGAATATTATCTCATGCGATCCTTCACAGCTATCCTGTGAAGTAGATGTTATTATTATCTCTATATTACAGAGGAGAAAACTGAAGCAAACACAGGGTAAGTGACTTGCCCAGGGTCACATATCTAGAAATTATCTGTGGCCAAATTTGAACTCATGTCTTCCTGACTCCAGCTCGAGTGCTCTATCCATTGTGCTGCTAACTGTCTCTGGCGACTTTCTTTTCAGGGGAAAAAACTGGGTAGGTTATTTTTATCTCTCAAGCTACTTTTATCAAAAGAACTATGATTTATTCTATTTTCTTATTGTAATAATTTTCAACTTCAACCCAGCCATGGATACTTTTTCATGGAAATATTTTAAGAAAATGTCACAACGGTGATGAAGATGATTTTGATGTAAGGCACCTAGCACATATAATAAGGCAAGAAAAGGGTCAAATATGTCCTTAAGAAGATACAGGTAATAGCACTGGTTGAAACTGAAGATTCTGAAACCTAACAATAGTTATTAAGTCTTTCTATTGCAGAGCAAAGCCAACAAGGTTACCAAGCCAAAAAAAAAAAAGTCAAAACTAAAAGCCAGAAGTAAAAACAGCCCTCTTCCCTGTTTGCAATTCATAGAATCTCTTCGTTATCCTCCTTTCTCTCTACGTTTTAATGCATCTTATATACAAAGCATTAATAATCACATCAGGCCCTTGAGTTCATGGTTTATATTAAACACTCAAGAGAAATGTGTCTTCTGTCATGTGGTACCTTACAAATCAATGCTCTACATTCTTCCCACATACATAAACGAAGCTATGATTGTTAGAAATCAAGGGCGCTTTTTAAAAAATCACATTAAAATAAATTCTGATCTTTGCTACCTCTTTTCCTACCAGCAACAGAATAAAGTCCTAATAATGTATTAAAAAAAACGCTTGTCTTTACAATGTGCCAAGCTGCTATTTCTATTTCAGAAAGCCTATTTGGGGGAGGGGGTTAGATTTTAATTGCATAGTAATCCAGTCTCTAAAGCACATCAAAGACCACATTCCCCTCTTTACCATGATTTCAATTGCCCTCATCAACTGGTAAGTTTAAAGCACGATCAGATTTGTTCTTCAATCACTAGAGCCCTGTTAATAAACTATTCTATGTGCTCACTCATCCATTCTAAGATTCTGCAACTTCTTTGAGATGTCTTCAAGAGGAATTTACAAAGACATCTTTGATTGCAAGCTGGCCTGGAGGATAAACTTTATCACCCCTTGCTTCCCTACTCCACTGAGGATAACAGGTGACACAGTCTAAGATAAGTCAAAGCTAATCTTTTCCTTTTTTTTTTAATCTGGTTAAACTATTCTTCCAAAATGTATCTCAAACATCAGGCTCACATAATTTAGCCAAGTGATAATAAATATCAATCTCCCCCATCCGAAAATACATTTTTGAGGTCATTTCTCCAATTTGTATTTTTTTAAAAATCTCAAGTGTCAACCAAATCAAAGAATCAGTGAATGCTATCATAAAAACAAAAAAAAATCAAAATAAAAGACAGAGATCTAAACTTACCATTCTCACTGTCCGACTTGTTTTCATGCTCTGTATCGGTCAGGGTGAGGGCTGAGTTGGACCGACTTGACAGGCAGGAACTTCGGCCTGATTTGACCCCCCTGCCCCAAAGTCTCATGGCATGCTCTGGGGACATCACTCCTTCATTTTCTGTATCAGCATCTGACCCTGCACTGATAGAGTAACCTCTGTGGGGGAGTCCCATTTCCGCACAAAATGTCAGTCCTCTTCGAGTTGCTGGTTCACAAACTCCTAACTGCCTTAGGGTAAAATTCTGTCCTAATTAGGGGGAAAAAAAGATAACAAAAAGTGAGATTTTTTTTTAAAAGAAAGCCTCCCTAAAAATAAGCACTCTCAAACATTCTAGTTTCTCAGCTATCATATCAGCACAAGGTACTTATTTAAACTTTGCATATGTTCTGGACAAGTGGTTCCCTTATCTGTGGTGCTCTAGTATTCCTTTTACAGGAGGTTCTAAAAGTCTCACTGAAGTTTTAAGCATCAGCTTTTAGGACACCCCATATAACTACATTTTAGAGGGCTTGTATCAGCTGTTTAAGTCTATCAGCACCCCTCTTGAAGAGGATAAGAAAAGTGGCAAAGACTGTAGAAACTAGGAAGAGTCTGTTCAACCCATAAAAAGAAATTAATGTGAGCGATAGACCTTAGCTCAAACAAAGTGTGAAAACACCAGCAAGTATCTCTTAGGATTATCTCTGGCCTGGCTAAAGTTCTGAACCACAGCATCTTCCCCCATCTAGATATGACCGGTCTGGCAAGGGAAAAGGCTTCCCTCAAAAATCAAACGTTCCTTAAATGGAAACAAGGCTTCGATCAGTCATTGTTAAATCTTCCTGACTTAATTAAAAAACTAAAAATAAATGAATAAATAAATATTTTGTGTTTCAGAGTAGCGAGGCTTGAAGTATTACAGCCTCTCTCGAAATGCATTGTCAGGTCCCCCTTGCTTCCTTTAATAAATACCTGGAAATGTTTGTATTGATAAATGTGAAGCAATTTTTGAAAATGAAGTGCCAGCTAAAAACAAAGTAGGTATATTATGTACTTAAAGTCTAATGTCAAAATCAGACTTCCAAAAAATAAAAGGCAGTGAACCCTGCAGGCTTTAACTAATAAATTGAACAAATAACTTCAGGTAAAATTGTTTAAATTATGTGATACTTAAATATTACAACTGATATTAATGACTTTCTCTATCCTGTGTAATTTACTGAAAATTTCTCACATATTTTATGAATATGTTTGGGAGATGAGAGAGGGGACAATGTTTGTGTGTGGCCATGCCAATGCATTCTCTTCCCCCACTCCCCACTTCTTTTCAGTCTTTTGTAGGAATAGCAGAGGTTGAAATCTGAGAACCATCCAGTAATTGTTAAAAATCTTCATCATTGTTATTATTACAATAATAATCACAAAACAAAAAATATTTGCATTGTAAAATTTTATATTTGCATTGATGCAGATATCAGGTATGACTCAAATACTCAAAATAATAGTCAAACAATTTAATATTTCTCATATTTTCCTACTGATATTGATAGAAATTCCATATTCCTTAATTGGCCAGTATTTTAATGCTCACGTATCTATTATATAAATGAAAAATTAAGAAGGAAGCAAATGTAATTTATAAATGCATGTATTGAAATCAATGACCACATTGATTTTGTGGTGGTAATAAATTTAATGCATACAAATACAAGTGAAAGAGCAAATATTGGGTTACTTACAAAGATGTTAGTAGCCTCTGGGCTTTTTTTTTTTTTAAAGAGTTCCTAATTGTTTTACTGCTGTGGTCATATCAGCAACTGGAAGAAGCTTTATCTCAGTCAGAATTCCAAATGGATTTTGACAAAGACACTCATAAATAATGAAAAATCAGTTGCTACAATTAGCTACAAATCAAACAATGCTTATCAGAGAGACGTTGTGAATAACTAGCTGTACTAAAAAAATATGGCAAATTTTAGAAAGGAAGAAATGAGAAACATACTGGAAGGAGGAAGGAAAAAATTGGAGAAAAAGACAGAGACTGCTGAAGTCTAAGAAAGTAGGGAATCTGGATGACGTGGTCAGAGTGTGGTCGGTCTGTATTTTATGATGTCCTAAATAGATTAACAGGGATAATAATTATGACAATGAACTCAAACAAGGTCAATATCATTGGAGAAAATTAATGTAGAAGCTGTACCTTTCATTATTATTTTCATGCAGAAGTTAAAATAGAATAGGCACCAGGAATTTTTTTAAGCCATTAAAAAAAAAAGCCAGATCTTTCCATTTTGCATGCTAATTCTGTTCCCTTTTTAAAAGGATTAGCTGATTGCATAAATAGAAAATAAAAGCAAAGAAACAGAGACAGGTCTCTCTTTTCCTGTGGCCATTCCCTATGATAAACATAAAGATTGATGGATTTGGATTAGAAGCTAAAATCCAATGAAAATAATGCCCTTTCCAATCTCTGAAAAGTACTTGAAACATTTCCATGTTATGGACTTCCTCACACCATTGCCATGTTGATGTAAAATCTATGATGGGAAAAAAACAAACAAACAAACAAACAAAAAAACAAAAAACAAAAAACAAGCAGCAGCAAACTCTGCCTGGTTATTTGTTATCCCCGTATCTGAATGCACTTCAATCTAGAGCTAAATCTCTAACACATGATTGCTATCCACTGATATTTGTGCCCAAGATTTCTTAAGTATCTATGACATGGGAAAGCCATATCAAAGATCAGGTAACTGATGTCAACTAATTTGCTCGAAGGGCTGATTCTCAAAAGGCTGGCTAAGCTAAAGGAAACACACACACAGATGTGTATGCATTCATGCATGTATACATGTGTATGTATTACACGTGTATATATATGTATGTATATGTATGTGTGTGTGTATAGATGAAATATAGGATGGATAATGATAAAGAATTTTTAAAAATGAAAACACAACTCCTTAACTTTAAATGAAGACCATGAGTAGAATCAACCTTTATCCACTAGATATATGTGATGGGCCCCAAAATAGGGTCGAGCAGATGTGGTTTTGGACATGACTAGGGGATGAAGGTGAAGAAGAGGAAAGAAGGCTCTGGCCGGGAGGAAGCCCCAGAGTGCTAAAGCAGGAAGCACTGGGCTTGCCACAAAGCCACACTAGAGTACTTGGTGGAGAGAGGATGTGAGAAAAGAAGGGGTAATGTGTTGCACATAATGGGGGATTATTTACTAACTCCTCTGAGGGTCAACTCTGACTACAAAGGAAGTGATAGATGTGAGGATACATTTTATCCTTACTTCCCATGTTTTTTTTTCCCTTTGCCCAATTTCAAAGGATCACTTCCTTTATATCAGAGGTGTCAAACACATGGCTCCCTACCCATGTGCAGCCCGCAACACCCCCAGTGAAGCCCAAATCAAATTAAAGTGCAGTTGGGGAATATTTAACATGAAAAATGAAACAAAATGCTGATAATATTGCATTTTAAAACTAAGTCAATATGTGGCCTGCAGATATCCTTTGAAATGGCTTACTTGAATCCAATATTTTACAGTACTTTTAAACTCCTTCTATGTCTATCCTTTATATTCTTCATATTAGAGTTTTTTTATTTGTTTATTATTAATTATTAAAACCTGGTTCCATGTCTTCTATCATTGATAGACTCCCTATGCTCAGGAATGCAATAGATTTTGTTAACAAAATTTTGGCCTTTTTTTTTTCTGGTTCAGATTTATTATTTCATCAGCACAGTATAGTTCCAGCATGAAAAATGCCTTCTATCAATACAGATCATTACCTTGCCCAAAATTTATCATCTTAGAGGGTTCTTTGGGAATGAAAAATTGGTCACACAGCTGGTGTTTGTCAGAGGCCAGATTTGAACCTAAGTGTTCCTAACTATGAAACCCACTCATTTCCCATCCTCTATGCAATTCAACAGGTGTGTATTAATTGGAGGGTAGGGCAAATATAGTGTTTGAAATTACTATTTAAAAATATAGATAAATAATCAATTACGACAAGAATAAAAAATACCAGAAATGGGATTCAATGTGATAAGTAATGTCAGCCTCATTTGGAGAGGCAATTTTGTTTTACTGCTGCCATAAATCTGAAACTCTATGAAAGAAAAGCTGAATAAATTACAAACTGGACAGGCTATATGCGTGCGTGTGTGTGTGTGTGTGTGTGTGTGTGTGTGTGTGTGTGTGTGTGTGTTTTAAACTTTACATTAAAAAAATAAGAGGGCAAATTTTGGAAAATTCTGGGGTGGCACCAGAACAAATACTTCATCCCAGATGGCATGAGAGACAACTACCCCTTTAATCAGAGGCAGTAAAATGAGGGAACAGGGAATGTGGAGTTTGCAACGTGGCTATTTTGTCCTGCAGAGTGTACAACACAGTCACTGCAGGGTGAGCATTTTCAAAGAGGGTCATGCAGTGTGATGCTTGCCAATGGGCAAGGAATCTTGCTGCTTCTTGTTGAGGACTGAAAAGAAAAAGTCATGTAAGTGAGATACTCTTGTGTTTACACAGGGATACTTGAGAACACACTGAGCTCTTGGCACCTGACCTTCCTTTTGGTGGTCTGGTTTTCCATTTGGACTCTGCACTCCTACTTCTCAGTAGTGAAGCCAAGAGTTTTGCAATGGGAGGATGGGTGTTGAGGAGAGGGCACTGAGAGAGGCATTTGGGGCACGCATCTCTGAAATAAATGAGGCTCTTCATGAAAAAAAATGTTCTTTGTTGAATTCTGTGGTCCTGACATGTCTATGTACCATTTACTATAATTCTTCATTTTAACATTTTTTCTTTATGTATCTAAAACTCTTTGCCTAAGTGAGATAAAGCATAAATGTTTTGTCTCTATGCCTCCTCATTTTCTTTTAATATTTTCTTCCCACTGAGGAACTGTTTCCCTTTTTCCTTCTCTCTTGAATACCCTGTACACTAACATCTCTAGACTTCTTCCTTTTTTGAAGGAATCCTGTTCTACCCCAGATTCTAGCTTCTGGGAGGCAGAACTTAGGCCTTTTCCTCTAATCTTTTGCCCCTTACATCTTACATTACTCTTTCATTCATTGGTTATTTTATACTTTTAAAAATCTCTCTCTTTGAGCTGTAATAATCTCCAAACTAAAATAAATCATAGATTAAGAAATTAATCAAAAATTAATTTCAATTGGATAAGTAGAGGGAAAAATAAAAATTGAGACACATTGCTTTTCTTCTGTTGTTATTCTCAAATGATAATTAACTCATATATATATACACACATACACATATATACATATATAGTACACATGCACATGTATGTGTATATGTACATATTCATAAAATCTCTATCCCCCTATTTCAAAGTGATTTCTCCTATATATAATTCCTCATTTCACAACTATTATTGTTAAAGTATTCATCTTATTCCAATCACTTATTTGAGCATTATGAAGTCAATGTTCTCCTATATCATTTTGTATTTCCTTTTTATGTCCCACTTGTATTGGATCTAGGCCATCACCCCATTATAAAAGCTCATGAAACTCTTTACTCTGGCTTTTTGTCCACTCTATCTGTCCCAGTTCAAAACTTTTAGTCTGATCAAGTTAGACCTTGACTTTTGTTTTAATATGTTTTCCCACAGTTCCCTCACACAAAATTATAGATTTTCTTATTACCATTGCTCTATGTAGAATTATTAGTGCTTTTGGCACACAGGGTAAATATTTTATTTGCATAGATCTTTGCATAATTTTATCTATTTGCATCTGATTCCTCCTGACTGTGTGATCGGGGGCAAGTCACTAAATCTCTCATTATTCCAGACAACTCTAAGGTTATAAATTGGACAGAAGGGTCTGTACAGACACTGGTAGTAGAGTCAACTTAGTAAGTTTTCATTAAATACCTTGTATGTTCTAGGAACAGAGCTAAGCACTGGGGATACAAAGTAAGGCACAAACGTTCTTGCCTTTAAGAGTCTCACATTCTAATGAGGGAAAACATACAAATAATTATGTATATACAAGATACAGAGGGAGAGGATGGTAGGAATGTACTGATAAATGTTTAACTACTAGCTTTCTGAAACAATGATAGGTACACTCACTTGTAAGTTTAATCAGAATTATTAACATGTTCTCCTTTGTTTTCTTTAGTCTAGACCAAGGGTGGGAACCTGCCACATGTGGCCCCTGGAATCAGCAAAACAATAAAAAGAGCCTGGATTTGTAGGGTCTGCATTTGTTCATTCTGTTCTTAACATCCCAGTCCATGGAAATGTTGTTTGCCTTAAGCTCCTGGGATACTAAGCCAAAACCTACTTCAGGCAGTCATTATTTCACATTTCTAACCTAGATTCTTTCTCACAAATACTGTTCTGGTGCAAAGTATTCCACTCTACCATTGCAAGTTTCATTCGGACCTTTGTTCTGTGATGTATGGTACCTCTGCTGGCAGGGAATAGGCATTGGGGACTTAAGAGTATTTTGGCCAATGCGGTGAGAGACAGAGAAAGCAAATCACTGTTTATTTGCAAGGCGAGAAAGTGAGAATGGGACAAATGACCCTGGAAAACCTGCATAATCTTTAAGATAAGGTTTTGTGGAATCTCTGGGGTAGGAAGGACATATGGATATTGAATGGAAGACTTGGTGGAATGAAATAGAAATACTAGGTTGTATGTCAGCTGACTTGAATAAGGAAGTTATTCTTGGGCATCTCTTGTGAATGGAAGGCATGGACCCTTGATTGGCAGGAAGTACAAATGCTGATGTTGGCAACAGTTCGTATCTAGTAAAATCACTTAAGACGATTGATTTTTATCGAAAGCTTTCTGAAAACTAATTTGTTGCTTCTTTTTTTCCTCAATAATTATCCCCACAGAACAAATCCAAAGCCCAGGAGCGATAATGTGCTTAGCCCATCTGTTAGCACCTGATAGTCAAAGGACAGAGGCATTGGTGTAAATATGTTTTATGGGCTGACATGGAGCAGCAGCAGGTATTTAATAATCATACGGGAAGTTGAACCCTGGTGACTCCCCGTATGGATTCCAGATTGGTATGGCGGCGGGGCCCCATGATTCAAGTTTAGAAGTATGTGAGGGCTCCGTACATTAGACCCATCAAGGCTGAGGTAGGGGGAGAGATAGGATTATTCCCACTGGGTCAGGAGGAGGGCTCTAAGCTACATCTATCTATTCCTACCTTCTGGTAGAGGTAATCTACAAATCAGGTTGGTTTCCAATCCAGAAAGAACCACTTGCCTAGAGAGTTAATAATCAGCGAGGCGGGCAGGGGAGCAAAGACAGGGGGGCGCTGAGAGAAAAACATTAACATGAAACAATGATAAACCAGAGCTATTTAACTTATGTCTTTAAGTAGAAAAATTTAAGGTTGAGAAAACATGACCATCTAAATCCTTTAATCCAGTGGCTGACATTTATAGTGACTGAGAAGGATTAATCATTTTGATCTCCAGATGAATCACTTTGAGTAGGTAATATTTAAAAGTAATAAACTTTGGACTTAAAGTAATTAGCACAGTGAAACTGATTCATGTTTCAGGCTTTTGCCCCTCTTTATAAAAATACTCCTCAGAAGGACAAGACTTCAGAAAACTAATAACCAATTCAGAAAATATGCTAAGGCATGTCAGATTTCTTTCTCTCTTTGGACAGAGGTGAGGGAGGAATGGGAAAATAAAATTTTGGCATCTCTAAGCATCAATCCATAACACTAGTAAGTACTCACTGGTAAGACCAGAGGTTGTATTTCTTCTGAAGTTGTCTTCTTATTCACTGTAAAAATACCCTAATCTACATCTCAGCTTTCAAAATTTAAATCATACAACTCTGGCTTCCAGAAACCTCCCTCTTTACAATGATTAAAATATGTCCTTTTTTGAGATATTTACCTCCATACAGATTAAAAATGAGAATCAACTGCTTTTAATTCCTAGGCAGGCTACTGCAAAGTAAAGATCCTGAAGGCAAAAACATGAATGACTTAATCAAAGTTCTTACTAACATTGTTTTTACATAGGGTCAATGCTCTTAAGTGAGTTTCTGAAATAATATTTAGAATGTTCATATAATGCTTTAAGGACACAGAGATACAGTACTACTTGGAATATGCAATATTATTGAAAAGACCACAGCTCAAAGAGCAAAACATTTTGGATAGAATAAAGTCAAGTAAATAGAAGCCCTGGCAACTAAAAACTCCTCTCAAAAAGGAGACTGAAATGAGATTCTTTATACTTAAAAATAAAGATTATACTTTGAAAGGAATGGTCACATCCAAATCAATAAATCAACAAGTAATAATTAAGCATCTATCATGTGCCAGACACTGGGGACAGAAAGACCACAATGGAATAATCCTTGTCCTTAAGGAGTTGAAATTCTTTATGGCAAAAAACATATATTTCGTTCTTTCTTAGCAGGGCTGAAAACATTCTTGTTCACAATTTAAAAAGAGAAATGACTGTATTTTTAATATACATAGAATGTTGGCATCATGCAATATTTTACCTTTTATTTTTTTCTCAATTACAATGACTATTTAATGTACATATATATATATACATATACATATATATTTCACTTTTTTAATCTCTTTTTTTTATGTGAGACAATTGGGGTTAAGTGACTTGCCCAGAGTCACACAGCTAGTGAGTGTTGCATATCTGAAGCCGCATTTGAACTCAGGTCCTCCTGAATCCAGGGCTAGTGCTCTATCTACTGCACCACCTTGTTGCCCCATTTATTTCACTTTTTACTATGAGATATTTATGTGTTGGAAAAATTCTCTGTAGAATCATTGATGGCAGCTAGGTGGCTCAGTGGATAAAGTATTGGCCCTGAAGTCAGGAGGACCTGAGTTCAAATGCGGCCTCAGACCAAACATTTGACGCTTAACTAGCTGTGTGACCCTGGGCAAGTCACTTAACCCCAATTGCCTAAAAAAATAAAATAAAATAAAATAAAAGAGTAATTTTAGTGGCAGCTAGGTGGCACAGTGGATAGAGCACCAGTTCTGGATTCAGGAGCACCTGAGTTCAAATCCGGCCTCAGACATATAACACTTACTAGCTGTGTGACCCTGGGCAAGTGACTTAACCCCATTGCCTAGCACCCCCCCAAAAAGAATCATGGAATAACCCAAATACCTATAACTTTGTGCACTTGAAATATTATCTTAGTAATAGTCATAACTAGCATTTATATAGTGTTTTAAGCTACACAAAGCAATTTACATGTATTCACTTCCTGGATCCTCACAACAACCCTATGAGGTAGGTGCTATTATTATATCCATTTTATTGATGAGGAAACTAAGGCATAGACAAGTTAAGTGACTTGTCCAGGTAAAAATACCTAGGATGGGTCAGGCAAGATTTAAACTCATGTCTTCCTCATTCCAGGTCCTATGTTTTAGCTACCCTATCACTTAGCTGCCCAGAGAGATTTCTTTATCCAGTGAGAAGTTATTGTTTAGCTGAAGTTGTTTTTAAAGGGAAGATTTTTGTCATGGTGAGGGGTGATGCTGTGACCAATTACTGCCTCCAGATCCAAGAGGAATAGAATCAGACTTCAGAAGGATTAAAAAAATAAACAACAACAAAACAGATTAAAAAAAAAACCCAAAAACATAAAAAAAAACTTCTAACTTGCAGCTAGG
Organism: Vombatus ursinus; assembly: GCF_900497805.2. Taxonomy (NCBI): domain Eukaryota; kingdom Metazoa; phylum Chordata; class Mammalia; order Diprotodontia; family Vombatidae; genus Vombatus; species Vombatus ursinus. Next base: position 34,367,873 of record NW_020954599.1, read on the forward strand.
TTTTCCTGAGAATCCAGGTTCTTTCTATGGCAATGACTATGCAGTGGATAGAATGCTGGGCCTGGAGTCTGGAAGACCCGAGTTCAAATCCTGCTCTCGGACATTTTCTAGCTGTGTGATCTGGGCAAGTTACTCGAGTTGTTTGTCTCAGTTTCCTCATCTGTAAAATGGACATCGAAATACCACTTACCTTCCAGGACTGCTGCAAGGATCAAGTGAGATAGGTAATTGGTAAAATACTTAGCATAGTACATGGTACATTGTAGGACTACATAAATGTTAGCTGTCACTATTATCATTATTATCGCTACTACTACTACTGATACCACTACTACTACTACTACACCTTACAGTTTCTTTGTCCTTCTAAAAAAAATTTAGACTCAATATGTGTCTCAAAGAGCAAACTTTTTTGCGCCCATCCCCACCCCCAGCAATGCAAATCAATACTTATTTTGCAACTTTGAGTTTTCTAGAATTACCATGACACCAACAGGTCCAGAGACCTGCAACGTAGCCATCATGTGTCAGAGGCAACATGGAACCAGGCATTGTGGATTCCTAGGTCAGCTCTCTATGCATATTATGCCACAACTGTCTCTTATACTCCACAGTTTACAACCTACTTTTACATCTATCACCTCATTTGTCCCCAAGAAACTCTATGAGATAGGCAGAGTCTTTACTGTTTCCATTTTACAGATAAGAAAACTGAGGCTCAAGAGAAGTTGATTTATCCAAAATCATACCTTTAGTACATGGGAAAACTGAGACTAGAACCCAGGTCTCCACCTTCCTATTTCAGGGCTTAATACCAATGTGTGTCTCATGATTATCTCCTCAGGTGAATGGGAGAACTAAAATGGGTGTTTTGAAAGGAGATAAAACCAAAGAAAAGAATCTGGGTCAATAAAGAGATAGAAAAAACTGGGAAAGGATTCCTAATATGGATTTAAATTTCTGTCCGTTCATGTGTATATATGTGCATGTGTACTTTTGTGTGAGTATATGTATTCCACTCACACTTTACTCGGGTGCCTCCGAGGTATGGCCCTGGGCTCTGAAAGGTTTTGCAACCAGGAGGTGAGGTCTATCTAGATGGGTAACCTTAAGTACAAGTGGGGAAATGGACTATGTTATGTGTCTGTCATCTAAGGACCAATCTAGCTCAGAGAGGCCAATGACCAGGAAGTTAACCCAGGTGTGATGACTTTTTCCAATCATAACAACTTCAAAGATTACATACTAACATGGCAAAGGTGTAGGTGGAGGAAATCCCAGATCTTGAAAATACTGAAACATATCTACATATGTAACATATATTGAAGACAGCAACATATACACATGGATATATGTCTATAAACATATATACATACCCATCTACAAGCCATAGCCTGTTATTCTGGATGAAGAGACACATTTGGAGTCAGGAAGACTTGATACAATTCCCTTATGTGATAACACCTGACTGTATGTTGTTATTGTTGTTGAGTCATTTCAATGTGTCTGAGACTTTGTGACCCCATTTGGAATTTTCTTGACAAAGATACCAGAGAAGATACCACTTCTTTCTGCAGCTTATTTTACAGATAAGGAAACTGAGGCAAATGTGTTTAAGTGACTTGCCCAGGATCACACAGCTGGTAAATGTCTGAGGCCACAGCTGAACTCAGGTCCTCCTTACTTCAGACCCGGCATACTATCCATTGTGCCACCTAGCTGCCACTGGCTGTATGACCTTGGGTAAATCATTTACATTTGTTCCAGGCCAGTGGTGTCAAACTCAAATAGAAATGGGGTCATTAAACTGTACATAAGGATCTTTGTGGGTGTATATTGACTTAGAAAACCACATATTATATCAGTCTATACTAGAAAAAGCATGACTGCCTTCATTGCCTTTGTGGAAGTCCAACCAAGATCAAAAGCTTTAAATTCTTTTTTTTTTAACTGACAAGCAGAAGAAACACTATATGTTTATTGGTAGGGAGAAGAAAGCGAATGCCTGTGAAAACACAGGACTGTGATTTCACTGCTTTGGGGAAGAGCATTCCCATTGTGGGAAAATCCATTTTGGTAATTTCATTCCCATTGTGGCAATCCCAGTGTGGAAACTCTTTCCACCATTTAGATCCTTAAATGTAATGTGTAGTCCTAGAGGGTTGTTTGAGGCACTGAAAGGTTAAGAGAGTTATTTAGCCAGTGTATAAGGAGATACTTGAATATAAGTCTTCCTGAATCCATGGCCAACCATAGATTGACTATGTCAGATTACTTGTAAAATTATTGCTTAATACATTTTTTCTACCATTACAAAAAAAAGAAAGTTGTTTTCCCAAAGGATCATAGTTACTTTTTAATGTAACAGCTAGTAGCAAACTTACATAGCTTAAAATTTGCAAAAAATTTTACATATTTAGAAGCATTCTATATTACCTCATTTGATCTTCACAATAACCATGCAAGGTATAATAGATGCTATTATTATCCCATTTTATAGATGAGTAAACTGAGGCCTATGGAGGTTAAGTGACTTCCCCACATTCCCATAGTTCCTGAGGCAGGAACCTAACCCAGGTCTTCCCAACTCAAGTCTAGCACTCTATCCATCATTCCACACTGGTTCGCTTTTCTAGATGGAAGTAAAAGAAATAAGTGGTCCATTCCATCCAGTTCTGAAATGTGAATCACTGTTTTTCAAAACTGAGTATCAGCAGAGCAAACAGGCTCTCATGAAAACATAAGGGTCAGAATGTCCAGACTGGTAAAAGGTTAATGTTAATGTCTTTGGAATCGTGGAGGTGTTTCCAAGCAGAGTCAGGAAACTGATATTTCTTCTTTTCAGAGTTCAGTTTTTTTGTATGAACAGAACTGCTATTTCTCCACATCAATTATTTTCAAAATCCACCTTTGTGGCAAATATTCCTTGGTGAGTCTAACATCTTAGATCCCTTCATAACTTCCCCAAGCAATGCCCATTTTATGATGAAAAAAGGCAGGAAAAACCTATTCTGTCTTTATTACTTTTGTAAGACTCTGTGTGCGTGTGTCTGTGTGTGTGTGTGTGTGTGTGTGTGTGTGTGATTTTAACCAAACATTTCTTAGATTAAAAACAAGCCTTAGTCTCTATGAGGACAAATTTTCTTCGGATATCAAAGACAACTAGTATTAGAGAATTTAGTTGACAGAATTTGAGAATTTAGAACACTCGGCAGATGCAGTGCACCACTTCTTACAAGCAGCGTAAAACATCAAATAGATGAGTTAGCCAGGAAGTCACACAGATGGATTTGAACAGGGATAGATTTGAATCCTTGATGTTACTGCCAAAAAGCAAAGCATTCCCATAACTGTTGTCAACTCAGCTTTACAGCTTCCAAATATACCAGGTATTTGTCCAAGGTCTAAAGATATGAAAGTTCAGTTATAAGAAAGTTTTTTAGAAAATCAATTTGAGTAGTAACTCTGGAAAGCATTACTGTGAACTAGGATAAAATGTCACATTACTCAATTTCTATTGGGCATCTAATGGTATAAAGTAGTTGGAGGGAGAGGGAGGATTCCTGATCCCAGTGAAATGTTCATTTTCTGGTTGCTCTCCCTATTTCCATTTTAAACAATAAGACTAATCTGAGATCTTATAAGATCAGTCTATATTTTTAGGGCTGTTTCAAAATGTAGAATTATTTTGTAAGCATCTGGTTTATCAATTGCAAGATTGTTCTTGGGCTACTGCTGGGCAAGGGCATCATTTTGAGAAAGAACAGACTCCTGGAGTGGAGGGTTTTTCACCAAAAAAGGTTGGAATGACAGTAGCTAATAGAGTTTCTACGATGGTTACGAGATTGTTACCTCCACCCACTGGCCAGCAGGCATTGGCTAACCAAGACTTCTCCTTAAGGAGACTACTTTGAGTGGTTAAATGTATTCTGTTCATTTTCAATGCCTCCATGACTTAAATCATCTCCCTCTTCATTTCTACCTCCTGGCTTCCTTCAAGATTCAGATAAAATCCCACCTTCTACAAGAAACTTTTACTGGTCTTCCTTAATGTTCGTGCCTTCCCCTTGAGACTATGTCTAATTTGTCCTGTGAATATCTTGTTTAGACATAGTTGTTTTATGTCTTTCCCATTAGACTGTTAGGTCTCTGAAGATGGGGACCATGTTTTTTTTTTTAATTTTTTTTATCCCCAGTACTTAACACAGCTCCCAATACTTAATAGGCATGTAATAAATGCTTGCTGACTTCATAGAGATTTCTAAGGAAACTTCCATTTACTCATGATAATTAGCCTCCCTCACCTTCTACGTATTCTTGGCAGCCAACTCAACAACATGCATCCATATTGCAAGTGTAGATAGCAGCAAACTAGGAATTCCTGGTGGGTGCTCTTGAATAAATTTGGGCTGAGCGTGACTACTACATTTCTGTTATTTAGGGCTTAAGCCTCTACTGCATTTTATTGCAGATCACAGACATAACTGAAATACAAAGGAACTAGCATGTCTTACCTACAGGACACAAACTTCTTGCAATACTTTAGACACTACCATACTGTCAAAGCTGCATTTACAACAGTCACTACTATAAGGATTTGCTAAGTGATAAATTCTCCATTCAGTTAGTCTATAACATATGGTAACCCCCCCCCCCCCCGCCCCAGGTTATATATTGGATTTAAACATGGTGATAAAGAAAGCTCTATAGTTTCTTATCATTTTATTCTGGAATAAATTTTTATGGCTATTTTTGGTTTTTATTTCACCTGCATTTCCCAATGTATTCCTACACATTTTCCCTCCCCGAGAGCCATCCTTTATGAAAAAAAAAGTGTAGAGGGGGAAAATGTTCAGCAAAAGTAACTGATATAATGAGCAAGTCTGATGCTATATTCTGTGTTCCAAAACTTACCTGTGTAAGCAAGAGGGGAGCGGTGTGACTAATCATTTTAAGGAGCATAGAAGTGGAACAGAGACACATTTTAACTAAGGGAGGACAACTACATCTTGAAAAAAAATCACCAGTGGCTAGAATGCTAGAAGCAATGTACTGTGGCATGGTGCCTAGTTGTTTATCATAGTATTTATTTTTAAATAAAAAAGTGGCAGGGAGTTATATAGGGAGCAGGCAAAAGAGAATGTCTAATTTCCTAAGTTATTTCATAATTCATGCTTAGAGAGTAGTTGTTTAATAAAGTGATAGGTTCAATTTATAGGAATATTTGTAATTCCTGTTTCATTTATCATTATCAAACGAGATAATATTTGTAAAGCGCTTATTAGCACAGAGCCTGGCACATTTAAGATGTTAATTAGTGTCTGTTCTGTCCCCTACTTTTTCCTCCCACTTTTTCATGTTTCAATAGAGAGGGTGGTAGTCGGGAGAAAGTTCAATAATAATAACTTTCTTCCATCCATCCATCCATCTGTTTATCTTTCTATTCATCCATCCATCTTTCCATCCATTTATCTTTCTTTTCATCTATCCATCTTCTGTATATACATGTATGCATTTATACATATATATGTATTTGTATATATGTATGTTTCTTCCTTAACTTTTACAAAAAGCTTTCCTTATAACAACCCCAAAAACTAGAGTGCACAAGTATTAATCTCCCTGTTCTGGATATGGGAAATTGAAGTTCAGAGAGGTTCAGACTCACCCACAGTTGTACAGCTAGGAAGCTCAGGACAAGTCAACCTTTCTAGACTTAGATGACTTCTTTTCACATACTTGAAGCAGCTAAATGGCACAGTAGCTAGAGTGTTTGACTTATAATCAGAAAATCTGTCTTGGAAACGTGCCTCAGACAACTTACTAGCTGGGTGTCCCTGGGCAAGTCATTTAAGCTCTCTCAGCCTTAGTTTCCTCTTCTGTAAAATGGGAATAACAACAGCACCTACCTTGACAAGGAGATAAATTATGTAAAGTACTTTGTAAATCTCACAGGGCTATAAAAATGCTATTAGCTATACTTCTAGCTAAACTGGACTGCTTGCTGCTGTACAAACAAATCCTACCCTTCCTTCTATCTGTGACTTTGCTCAGACAAGCCCTTGTTCTTAGAAGGAGTCACTTCAGCCCCCCTGTCACAATCAGAGAGCCTCAGGTGGCATCTATTGCAACTTCTGTCTTTGCCTTTAGAATGCCTTTAGAACAGACCCTGGCAAGTAGTCAGCCAAGCTTTGCTAGCCTTAAGAAAGAGGCAACCCATTATTTTCTAGTTCACTGTGGAAGGGAAGCCCACTGCAATGTGGAGAGGCAAATTGGCAGGAAGTTTTTCCTTACATTGACTCGACTTCTATCTTTCTAAAACTTCTGCCATGGCTCCCAGTTCTGCCCTCTGTGGAACAAGTGTGATCCCCCTTTCATATGTTAGTTCTTCAGATGTCGGAAGAGAGCCGTCTTTCCTACTTGGTCTCCTCTAGGACTCACAATCCTGACTGCCCTCTTCTGGGGGCAGTTCAGCAATACTCTTCCTAAAATGGGGTGCCCCGAACCCCAGTAAAATCTTTCCAAATGCTGGAAATCCGAAAATCATTCAAGGTCTCCAGCTGTCTTCTCATTCTCCTTGGAAATCTCACGGCACTTTTTACTTCTGTTTCACTATTATAATCTAAGTGGTATTTATACTTACTTGTGGACCTGATCTGTCCACCTAGATTGTAAGCTACTCAGAGGCAGGATCTGTGTGTATGTACACACACACACACACACTACACACAGACATATATGTGTACATGGATGTGCACATAAATACACACACACACACATACACACATATATAGGCATGTGTATGTTTATGTATGTGCATGTATAGATATACATATACATATGTTCATACACAGACACACACACACACATATATATCTTCTCTTCACAAGTCTCTACCACCTAGCCATAGTGTCTTATATACAGCAGATAGATAATAGCCATTTATTCAATTAAATCAAACTAAGGGCTGAAGCATCTTTTTAGTTTAAAATCAAGTTTAGTTTATATTGGTACATGTGTACAACATAAAAAAAACAACAACATGAAATGAAAATGAAATGAAAAAAAAACCCAAGATGTACCAAGCATTGAGGATATACAAACAAAAGCATGGAGACTATATATATATAGATATATAGATAGATAGATAGATAAATATCTATCTATCTATCTATATCTATATCTATATATCTATATATATGTATCTATATATCTACACACACATATTTCTACACTCATACATATATATACTTATATACATATATATGTGCACTTACATACAAGTAAGCACATATACATATATAAAAATACACATATACATGTATACATACATATACATATAAGAGCTGTGAGCAGGGCAGGACCTTGTGGATTTAGAGCTAAAAGGGGACCATAGACATCATTGAGTCCAAACTTCTCATATTACAGATGAGGAATATGAGGCCAAGAGAGATCAAGGGATTTGCCCAAGGTTTCTCAAGTAGCAAACAAGAGGGTCATGATTTAGAAGGTTACTATAGGAACTGTATGTATGGGTGCCTGAATGTCATACTATTCCCAGTTTTAAAAACAATAATAAATATTGATTTAATTAATATTTCCAAAGCAAGAGATTAAGTTGGGAGGAGGTAGAAGGCAGGGCAGAAGGCATAACTACCCTATGTAATGTTTTTTTTTTTTTAGATCCTTGACTAATACTGGTATTTAATTTTTATTGTGTACATGGTGGCTGGCCCACCACACGATACTTTTTCGGCTTCAGTAACTGCTACCAACTGCTTAGTAAAAGGCGTGGAGAGGTTGCTCTACATGTCAATGGAACAATGAAATCATGGATCCTTTAAATACTGAAGTATATACGACAATAAGGACGTGTTGCCCATGATATAATTAATCTGAAAGCACAATAGCCAGTAGAGGGAAATTTAAATTTAGAAAATTAGAAAATATGCTGAGAAAATAAAAGACCGAGAAGTTTTTCACCCAGTGTGCTAAGTGTAACAACACACGGCCTTTTACGTACTGCACTTTTCCATGGCCCTCCTATATTTCCTACCCCAATCAGAACATCAGGAAAGAAAAAAAAAAGCAACATCATGGAGTGCAAGAAGGCACACAGAACAACACGCAGCCCAAATGAAGGAGAAATGGGTGTCTGTGAAGGTGTCAGACTAAGTTTTTGAGACTGACTTCCTTGCTTAATAGAGTGTACAGTTATAAGCATTCCCAGACTGCCCCATTAAAAAAGTATTAATTTGACTACCCTAAGGGCAAGAAAGGAATTCATTCAGTCCTTGGTCTGTCTTTTTAGATCAACAGCAAAGGTGTTACACGTGCTATTTATTGGTTTTTATGATGTAGTGACACATTCCCCAGAAATCTGACTAAAATCCCTTTCACTTGCTTCATAAAGTCAAACAGTAATTACCACATTTTGGATCACCCATTTTCCCCGTTGGATAGAGTTAGTTTTGTCTGTATTTTCTGGAAATTATGGTTTTCTTTTTTTTTTTTCAATTAAAGCAGCTGAATTTATTAATTTTTTTTGGGGGGGCAGTGCTAGTTTCCTTTTCTTCCAATTCCTTCAGCTCTGCTATTTTCCAACTTTCTTTTCCTGGGCTGCTTCTGCTTCTCACACCCCCCCCTCAAGCTTCGTTGTTTAATCCCCCTTCTCTAAGATCACCCCTAAGAACTACCAAGCTGTAGCTCACACAGAATGGATAATAGTACCGCATGGTCCCATAAGGGGAGCTTGAGGCCTAGAATTTCTACAGATGGTATCGCTATGTCATCATAAAGAGCCTGGGTTGTATTAACACTGCCCAGGAGGTAAACATTTCACTTCTCTATTTTTAACCCTTCTAAGCAGCCATTCTCTGCCAAAGCTGAATGCTTGCTTGGGGTGGAGCTGGGCCTTCCAAATTTTATAATTTTACTACCACATGTGCTGTATGCTGCTTAGAACTTCGTTCTCCCAATGTTCCCTGTGTAGTTACTTTTTAGATGGCATAAACACGGTTATTTTTTGCTATAGAAAAGTGAAATTGTATACTGGGCCCAAAATGTATGTATTTCCACCTACTCACCCTAATTCTTTCTTTCAAAATAACCAGTGTTGACAGTGGGCTCTGACTTGAATGGTGACAAGTCTAGAGCACAATGTTGTAGAAGGAGGGAATGTTCTCTTTTAAAGGCACAATTTAATTAAAAGCCAGATGCTATTGGATATTTCTCTTCTACCAATGGCACCTTTCTCCATTTCTGCTCCACATACCCCACAAAAAGGGCCAAATGAAATCTTAAAATGCTTTATTTCTTTATAATAAATAGCACCACTAATCACTCATAAGCCATTATGTAGCCATAGTGGTTCCCACAAAAATATCAAATGATTTTTTGCCGAAAATAGATTTCAGGGAAACATTTGTAGAAACAACTATGTTGCATCAGTGGGGAAAAGGCTCATAGAGTTGTTGAAATTTTTGTAATTTCTAGAACCTTTTAACATTTTAAAAACTTATTTTAAATCAATGCTTATAATACTAATGTATAATAACTAAAAAGAGGGTAACATTTTCTATCCTTTCATTCATTCTTCTAGCAAACTTCATAAATATTCAATGTCACTTACCAACTCTTTTTTGGCTACTTCATGCTTGGTTTTAGATTTAAAACAAAACAAAACAAAACAAAACACCTGAATAACTACTGATGAGGAAAAAATTTAGTTCCATTTTCTTTTTGAGTTTTAGAGAGTTGTCCATTAAAATCCTGATAAACTTGTCAATTTAGACCTGAATGGGATCTCCAGGGCCATCACGTCCAGTCACCTTATGAAGGCTATCTAGTCTATGTACTTAAGGCATGGAGGAGTATCAAAGTGCAACAGAAGCCCTTATCAACACAGTTACAGACACTGCAAAGTGTACAGTCAGCATCTTGGAGGATGTACCTTAAGCCTCAATAGAAAGAAGTGAAAAAAAGTAAAAATTTAGAAAAAGTAAAGGGAAGACTGGGAGGGAACAAAGTTGTGGAAGTCCCAACCACCACAAGGAAGTGCAAGGGAAAAACAAAAACAGCTCTATAAAAAGGAGAACAAATTTATAAAAGATTGAACCATCATGGCTGATTTTTGAAGTTGACTTCAAACCATGACCTTCCACAAGAAATCCCTTCATGCCACTGTCTGCTGCTACAGAATTCTGGGCAGAACAAACATAGAACTGATCTACTTTATGAATGAATATATTCTTATAAAAAAATAAATGAATACGTTCCTTAGAGAAAGGTGTATAGAGCAGACTTCTCTTCCACCTGGTCAATTCATTTATTTTGTTCAATGTTTAACTTAAAAGCCACCTCCTACGTAAGGCATTTCTTAATCCTATCCCCAGTTTGTGATCCCCTCTCACTAAATTATATTTATTTTTGCGTACATTTTGTGTATGGTCATAGTTTCTACTTTGACATAATGTAAGCTACTTGAGGGCAAAAATGGTTCCATGTTTGTCTCTAGTATCCCCAGACTTTAGTACAAAATGCTTTGTACCTAGTCAGCACTTGACAAATACTTGTTAATTGACTGATTGATTGAAAAGAGGAGAAGGGTTTCTTTACTTACCTTATTCTTTCTTGTTTACTTACTACTTAGGAGACAGGGCTCAGCTACCAACAACTTAATACATATATTCATCAGACGTGGAGCCCTCATTTCGAGACACCCAGGCTCCAGCTATTTCCCCACCAATTACTGACATTTCTATAAGTCCCTAGAACTACTGGGAGAGTTCTACAAGTGTAAAATGTCTATGTGAAGTACTGAGTTCCACTTTGGTCAACTGCATCGCCATTGCTTCTGCATTGAGAAAGGTTTCAGAGGGCTGTGGAATGCATACCTCACAGATGACTTTTTGATTTTTTTTTTTATCTGACATTGTATCTAGTGCTCTCAAGAAAAAAAAAAAACCACATCAGTGGACAATTTTTCAAGAGCCCATCAGAAAAAGGATGATAATACTTGTCCAGGACAAAAAGAAATTTCACAAAAACACACGTAATTGACCAACATTTGAGTGTGCCTTGTTGCTGTGTAGGAGAAGCTACCTACCTTGCCTGGTATACTCGTCGGCTTCTCTGTGAACCAAATCCTTTACTCTGTTCCCATAGAGCAGCCGAGAGGAATCATGATCAAAAGCTTTCAGGGTTTCGCTGGAACTGTAAGACTTCTGGGTGGGCACCCTGCACTCCTCATTGTCAGCTGAAGAATTTGTGTAACGCCGTTGTTCCTTTTCTCGCCTACTTTTTGTCAAGGAGCAATAAGGTCTTCGCTCCTTTACATCCATACTTCATTCCTTCTGTGGGCTCATCAGTCCCGCTTATTGCAAACTCTCTTCAACATTCAATCTGCACTTGCCTCTGAAAGAAACAAAATTAAAAAAAAAATACAACAATGTTCATATGTTTATATACAGCCAACATATTTTTACACTAACTTTTATACTAATACAATTGCAAGTGACCTGACAAGCAATGGAAGAATCTATGGTGGGTGTGAATAACCTGTATTATGTTACCAAGGATGGCATGGATCTGAGAAATAGGAAAAAAAAGCAAAAACAAAACTGTACTATGGGGGAAGAGAGCTGGCCTAGCTTCCAGGGACGTTTGAATGCAGGTCTCATTTTTCACACATACTGGCTGCATGACTTCAGGCTTAATCTTTCAGAGCTCTGGACCATTCTCTAAGACAGGGGTTCTTAAACACTTTTTTTTAATTCTGGATCTCTTTGGCAATCTAATAAAGTCTTATGGATCCCTTCTCACAACATTCTCAATGCAGAAAATAAAATACATAAGATTAAAAAGGAAATAAACTATACTGAAATACAATTATCAAAGTTGTGGTTTTTTTTAAGTTCATAGTTCTCAGGTTAAGAAACCCTGCCCAAAACAGTATGTTAGAAAAAAGGAGTCAACGTCCATTGGTATAGGGAGTTAATTCATCTTGGAGTTTCCTATCCTTATCTTTATCGCAGGGATATGTACTCTAGAAAAGGATATGGACAAGTCACGCAGTGAGAGAGAAATACAACAAAGAGATAGCCCAAGTGTTACACTGGTATTCCCAAAATACTAAAAAGAACCATAGAAAGACCTCCTACTCTCCCCAATTTCCCTAGAATCACTCATTTCCTTCAGGGCTCAGCTCAAACAAGATCTCCCAGCTGTTCATTCCTCCTTCCCCAAAGTGTTCTGTATTTACTTTATATATACTAATATGCATCCATATTCCCCCTCTGATAAAGTGTGAGTTGCTTGAGGGCAGGATTTATTTAATTTTTGTATTCATATCATTGGCACTTAAGTGCTTGGCCTATAAGGGGCATTTAATAAATCCTTATTAAGACCACAAATTCATTTAAATTAGCCAACTATGTATTTAAATTTTTACCACTCCATAATGTCTTTGTACAGAAATAGTAGGGGAAAATTAATAACAGATTGTTTTCTTCCCTGAAGGTTTGTTTTCCTTCAAGGAATTCAAGTCCCTTAAATTTCTTAATTTTTGTGAGTAATTCAGTACAAAAAGATGCATGTCAGATGGAGTATATTCATAGCTTCTGTTAAGCGGAATAAGAGTTGCATGTCTAACCTGTTGTATCTGATTCTTATAGTTTTGTGAATCAAAAATTTTAGCTTAAGCTCACATTTCATTAAGGAATATACATATTATATGATAGATAAATGTCTATCTATCATGTAAGATATAATGTCCTCTTTCAGCTTTAGAGATAACTGTGGTGGGTTTTGAGTTCCAAATTCTTTCCTTCTCTCCATCCCCTCGTCTATCCATTGTATATGCAAGCAACATGATATAAATTATATGTGTGAAATCATGCAAAACATTTCCACATTAATCATGTCGTAAAAAAAAAGGCAAGAAAAATAAGTGAAAAAATTATACTTCAATTTGTACTCAAAGTTCATGAATTCTCTCACTGGAGGTGGACAGCATTATGAGTCCTTCAGGAATTATCTTTAATCACTGTTTTGCTCTGAGTAGCTAAGTCTGTCCTAGTTGATAATCTGTATTGCTGTCACTGTGTACAATAATCTTGTTCTGCTCACTTCACTCTGCATCAATTCATATAGATCTTCCCAGGATTTTTTGAAACCATCCCCTTTGTAGTTTTTTATAACATAATCGTACTCTATCACAATCATTTGCCACAACTTGTTCAGCTATTTCCCAATTGATGGGCATTCCCTCAATTCCCAATTCTTTGCCACCACAAAAAATTTTTATAAGTATTTTTGTGTTAACAGGTTATTTTCTTTTTTCTTTGATCTCTTTAGGATATGGACTTAGTAATGGTATTGTTGGGTCAAAGGGTATGCATTTTTATAACCCTCTGGGTACAGTTCCAAATTGTTCTTCAGAATGGTTGGACCAGTTTCCAACTCCACCAATAATGCATTACTATCCCATTTTTTCCATATCCCTTCTAACATTTTTCATTTTCCTTTTCTGTCATATTAACCAATCTGATGAGTGTTAGGTGGTATCTGAGTTGTTTTAATATGCATTTCTCTAATCAGGAGTGATTTAGAACATTTTTTTTCATATGACTACAAATAGCTTTGATTTCTTCTGAAAACTCCCTTTATATCCTTTAACATTTATCAACTGGCCTTCCTCAATTCTTGATCAAATGTTTTTACCCCAAGTGAAACAATTTTTAGATATGGTTTTGTTTAGCATCATTTCCATTCACAAATACACCGCCTTCCCCTTCTTCAAGAAATCTTAACTTTTTATAGGTTTGTTTGTTTTCTGGACAAGAGAAGCCGGTAGACAAACTTTTTTTCAGAGTGTTTGCTTCTGTGCTAAATGAGGTAATATTTGTAAAGTACTTAGCACAGGGCCTAATAAATCCTTGCCTCTATCATTCTTAATTGTAGACACATTCTAATATTCTGTCTTTGCCTCAGTGTTACCTCTGCATATCATCCTCCAGGCACACTCTTTTGGGGATGTGAACTGTGCCAGTCAGCAGTGAAATAACTAGAGTGAGGCTACTGTGATTTTTTTCCTGGGGACCAAAATTTATAGGGTGCTGACAGTATTTCTACTCCTTCAGCAAGTAGAAATAAATGAGCTGAGCATATGGCAAAAATAATCTGTTAAAATAGGAAGTTGCCTCACCCCAGGTGAGCTGCTCCTCAGCCTAGCTAGCCCTGTTTCCAATTCAGAGTGGTCTAATACACGTACTCGCACCCACACGCATACACAGGCAGTGTCCTGGTTCCTCACCAGTATGGGTCTTGTGACCCAGGAGTCCAAGGTGTCATCCCAAGGTCTCAACTTTCCCAACTGAATCTGGTTTTTAAAATTGATTTAATGGATTATTTCTCTGCCTTCTTTGAAAAGGCTAGGGACCATGGATATATAGTACTGCATATATGGTCAGACTTAGCTTACATATTCAGTTGATTTGCTGATCTGATTTTGCTCTTATTTAAAAACAAATCCTTTCTTTCTCTTTCTTCTTTCCTTCCTTTCTGCCAAGACTTTGTCTGCTCACCTTGCCCAGGCTGGAAGTACAGGGGTTACTCACAGGCCAATCTTACCACTTATCTATATGGGAACATTGACCTTCATTATTTGTATGGGAACGCTTCATTTATGACTGAGGCAGGTTCTCTCCTCCCTAGGCAACCTGGTGAACTCCAGCTCCCAAAGGGTCATAACGCTATTGCTATCTATTTGGTATAGACACTCCATTGGTATAGGTCATGGCAGCTCAAAACTCTTGTCCTCAAGAGATCTGTTAGCCTCCAGCTCCTTGGCAGGGAGGAATATAGGTTTGTACCACCACACTTGCCTTTTAAAATTCTTTCTTAAAAGAAAGAGCTCTCTGCATAAGACAGGGGAAGTGATATATTTGGAAATAAATGTGATGAAAATACTTCAATAAAATTTTTTCAAGAGTTTCAGAGTACCTTTAATGTTGCTGGCCAATACTGCAATTTTATGGTACTTGATTTGGGTACTGGAATTGCTAGTTTTAAGTAGGTGATGGAACTGCTAGTTTAAAGCTTGCTATTCAAACATGGCAATACTCAAGGCTGGGGGCAGGGTGAGATAGTTTGGCACTAGGAGCCAACATGCATCCACTATGACAACACCAGCCACAAAGACTGAGGAAGCCTGCTACTACTCCCCCATTCTCATTCTCCCTTCACTTCCTAAATCCAGGATTATCCTAGAGGCAACTCCAACTCTCCGTGGTTCTGGTCCCAAACCACCTACAACCTCATGCACTAACTCACAGTTTCAAACTCACTCACACACACTCTCTCTCTCTCTCTCTCTCTCTGCCTCAGGCCACAAGTCTCCAAGTGCCATGCCACTAACACTCCATTGATATTCCATTTCTAGAAGGTGGGCTACTGAATATGCCAAGAGAAGGTCTAAGAGACATAGGAGCGTGCACGAAAACTGGTGCCACCCTTGAATACCTTCAGTGGTATTTTCAGATCCAAAGCAATAAGTACATCTAAAAAAAGGTTCAAAAACTTACAAAAGTTCTAGGGTGTATGGTGTTCGTTTTAGGGCCAATTAAAATTTTATATCCATTCAAATCCCATGCAAAGTTACCCTGGCTTTGCAATAACTATAAACAGCCTGTACTGTAAAATCCTCACTATTCTACAGACTGGTCACTGACATCATCAGTCAGTCAACTAGCATTTATTAAGCAGTGACTATGGACCAGGCACTGTGCTAAGGGCTGGGGATAAAAATAAAGGCAAAGAGAAAACAGTACTTTCAAGGAGCTCCAATCCCTTTTTAGCATTGTACATACAAGTGACTGTTCCCTGCAATAATGTTTTTTTCCTAATACATTTTCCCCAAATCAACTACTGATGTTAGGTGGGTGCATGCCTGCTTGACCTGCAGGACTTTTCCTGTCTTTGTTCTTTATCACTCTGCTTATTTTACTACAAGTGCCCTTGAAGGTTCCATCCTCCACTGTCTTCTCTTTTTCAATAGTTTGGATGTGTGTGTGTGTGAGTCTGGAATTCTTTTCTATTTACATAATTCAGTAATCTCCTTTGAGCAAATTATTTCCCAATCTACTTTGCCACCTGGTCTTCTTTGCTGAATCTAGGTCCTTATCTCTGTCACTTTCATTCAAATGTCTTGCCCCCATCTAAAAATAGAATAGTTCAATTTTCTTCTCAATCAAATATCTATACCACTCTTTCCCATATTTCCAAACATGCATTCAGGGAGCTGACTCTAATTTCTCTCCTCTTCTCTCCCAGTTGCCAGTGAGTGCACTGTTCTTTTCCTCTTCATTTTACCAAATCCCATTTTGTTCCTGTTTTACCTACAGCCAGCTAGCGATAGAAAAACAATTCTGGTAAAAAATCATTTCAATGTTCCAGAGCCTACTTCTTGCATAGACCTTCACACCCCCTCATACAAGATGCCCACTCTCCTAAAGTCTGTTTATTCAGTCATTTTTGGTTGTGTTCTTTTTGGGGTTTTATTGGCCAAGATACAGGAATGGTTAGCCATTTCTTTCTCCAGCTCATTTTACAGATGAGGAAACTGAGGCAAACAGGGTTAAGTAATTTGCCAAGGGTCTTACAGCTAGTAACTATCTGAGGTCAGATTTGAACTCAGGAAGAAGAATCTTTCTGAATCCAGGTCTTGCACTCTATCCACTGTGCTACATAGCTGCCCTTTTCTCCTGCAATGCATGTTGTCTGCCAATTTAAAGAAATAATTAATAAAATAAAAAAAAGAGGATTCTCTTTTCACAAGAATTTATATTTTTGCTATTGAATTTCACTAAGTATGAGCAATACTTGTTGATATCTAATTGGCTTATTGAACCCCTCTTCAATCTATTCTGATAGCCTTCTGGCTTCTCTAGTCACCCCCTACTCATTACTGTGTCAAACTTTTTTTTTTTACCTTTTCTTAACACCTTGTCTTCTTTTTAAAATATTTCCAATAGCCTTCATTTTTTTCAGTCTTTGGCTCTCCTGTCACATCAAAATAGTTATGAATCTCCACCATTATCTTCAAATGTTATGGACATAGTGAATGCCTTTGTATTGGATAATTAAAATGATAATTCATAGACATAGGAGCTTACTATCAATCCATTCTTTCACTTTTTGTTCAAACTTGTTCACATTTGTTTGGTTCAAACAAAGGTTGCTTCTGACTTATTTACCCATTAGAGTTTTATAAACATATATGATTTCAAGCAAACTAATTAACCAACAGTCTAAGACAGTCTTAAGCTCTCTGGAAGAAAAGAGATACATAAATCTAATAAATGATCCTCAAGGCGTATTTAATTGACAAATCAAATGCAAGTCAAAGCTGAAAAGAGATAGATGTGACGTTCAAAGTGGTTTTTTTTAAATCTTATTTCTTGAGCTAACTAATGTGGATTTTAGAAAATGTGCATTACATTTTACACGCACGCACACACACACACATTTAATTGGTATTCCTACATTTTAAAATTTGACTTTTTGGGAAGATTGAAGGATTTTTCCCCCTGTTTATATTTTTGGCTTTTCTAATGGAAACATTGGAGACACTAGGGATGGAAATTTCTCAGACAACATTTCAATACTGTGGCTTACTTTGTTTCAACCTGGGAATATAAAAGGTTTTCTTTCTACTACATAGTTTTACAATCTGGAAAATGAAATAAATACTTACTTCTATAACATGATAATGTAAAATTATATTATCATAATTAAAGGTTTCAATTTCTACTCTTTTTGTTTTTTTTTAACATGGCTTATAAAGAAATGCAAATTGAGCTTCTAAGAAATGAGTACTGAAATAGGGATTCCTGTGTTAGTAGAAAATCCTATGTTAGTGCAAATTGTAAAGGTCTTTGTCACCAAACACCTGAGGTTTTCATTATTCTCGAAAGCTATCCAAAGTGCCATGAGAAATCGAAAACACTGTTCTACCATCAAAGACAAAAACAATTTGATCTTAAAGAAAAGTCTTCAAGGATTTGCAGCTTTTCTTCATAATAATAAAAAGTCCTTTGCATCAGGAATTTCATCATTACACAGAGTTCAAACTCTTCAAAGATTTAATCTACACTACAATGTTTGCAAGTAGCGATATGCTTCTCAGACAAGTCAATGAATTCAATACGACTTCAAAAGGCAGTTTTCTGGGTTATCTCCACTTTAAGAATGAGAAGGTTGGAAAATGCAGGCTGTTTAAGTAAATTGATGAAGTATTTTGATGATGATGATGACACTGTCATAAGCAAGGATAGGGAGCATTCTATTCATAGTCTACAAACAGCAATGAAGGAATGCTACTTTAGACATCCGACACTATCTAGTTGCCTGGTTAATTTGGCCAATTCCTTGTGAGCAACACCCATCACAAATAGGTATGTAGCACAAAAAAACCTGAAACATACTGTGGTACTTGCTTGTTCTCAGAATACAAATACTATTTAATGTCACAGTTTACGTTTTGTGACAAAAGCAAAGAAATTCATTATTTTCCAAGGTTTCTTTTGAAGAATTTTTAAGTGGTTTTGTTGTTCAAGCTTTCTCTGACAGCTCAACTGCACAAAGCTTTGCATATAGCATGCACACAGTACATGCTTTTTGAATTGAATTGCTACAACCAGTCAGCCATTCATTATAAAATGTTTAATTAAGCTTCTGTGTGTAAGGTACTGTGCAGAGGATACAAAAAAATGCACAGTTGACCTCAGGAAGACTACTGACTAGTCAAATGAAACTGTCCACAAAATTTCAGAGCCATTTGTTTCATGTTCCCCCTTTTAAAAAAAAAATAAGACTTATTTTTTTCTCTTCAAGGAAACACAGAAAAACTAAAATATAAGTACCTATAAACACTCAAATTATATATAATCCATTATATAAACCTAATAATCTACATAATGCAAGATGGTTAGGTGAGGCAGGACTATGGTTCAGTCATATTACAATAATGGAAACTTCATCCTTTATAACCTCCTCTTTCCCTAATTTCAGTTCCATGCAGTTGCTTTAAAAGTGAAATTTTGGAAAATAATCCATCTCTAAATTGAAAGACTGTTTTAAAGCCTATTCCAATGACTACATTTACTCTGGAGCTATGTAATAAATACAATAAAATGACTAAGATCTGAAAATCAGAAAAATGGATTTTCAAAGTCTATATCTTAAGTAATTTTCAAAGCCTACTAGTCAAATTTCCTAATTGGTTTCATTCTTCTTTATCTTCTGCAACATGAGTCCTACAACCATGTGGGAATTACTTGAACGCACTCATGAATAGATTGTCCTTTGGATTTTTACCATAGGTTGAAAAAAGCTTACACAAAATAATAAACACAATATAGAAAAAGAGTGTAGTTTATCTGACACATAAATCAGATGAAAGATTTAACTTGAGATAATGTTCCTTGTAAACAATATTACAGAAGATTTTGACTTTAGTTAGTAGCAATTTATGTCTTTTTTATCGGCCAATATTTATGATTTATTACCATTTAGCTTAATTAACAGAACATACATATTTTCTATCCTAAAAATTATTTTAAGTGTTTCCTTTAATGAAGAGGAATTTTAATGTCAATTGAACACAGGAGGAAATCAAAGGCCATTACTGATTTAAGAGAGATTTTGAAGCAGAGAAGGCAAATTTACAAATCAAGGATGGGATATGGTGGAGTGTGAAAGTAAAATGAAGTATGGGATTTTTTTTTTATAGTATGGGACAATTTTATGACTGCAATGGGTGAATTTTGAGCTTCCTATTAAAAAACACAAGGAAAAATATATGAGGGATGCTTATAGGAAAAATGTTAAGGTACAGAATAAAAGGTATAGGGTAAAAGAAGATAAAAATAGGGAACTGAAACTGTAAAAGTTAAAATTAATGCTTACTTTGAAAGGAGTGGATAGAGACAAACATAAGCAGATCAAAATCAAATGGAAGTAGTTGAGGAGGTTAAAACAAATTGTGGCACATTCTGCAAATATCAAAAAAATTATATAAATATAAATATAAAATAAATATAAATATAAATAATATAAAATATATTTTTATAAAATCTATAAATATAAAATATAAAAATTTATAAAATATAAAAATATAAAATATAAAAATATAAAAATAAATAAAATAAATATAAATATAAAAATATATAAATTAGGATAATAAAGGCATGGATAATGTGTTAAATTGGCTATTGGCATTAAATGAAAAATGGGAAATTTTAAGGTTAGAAAACAAATAAATTAGCAAGTGTAAAATAAAAAATATTGAAACTCTTACTACATCCCAAATATTTATTCTGAAAAGATTTTTCTTTAGAAGAAAAAAAGGAAATCTAACACTTTTCTTAAGAAGAAAAAGGTTGATGAGGTCAATATGTTAGTAATAAAAATATTCAAATGAAAGCCAAATATGCACCAATGAGAAAGGAACCATATGCCATATGAAGCCTTTTCTAACATGAGAAACTCACCTGTTTGCCACTCTAGATAATTAATCAAAATGAATATATAACAGAGAGAGTATGCTTCTTTTTAAAAATATAATAATCTAGTCTTTGGGTTTCAAAAGCATGAATAACTGCAGTGAAGTGCACAGTGTAGAGAGAAGGTCATCATCTCCATCCTAAGAATAGATGAGAAAAGGCACTTGAGAATTCAAAAGCAGCTGAGCCTAAGGGAGTGTTCCTTGACTGTAGACCTTTAGGGCAAAGTGTAAATAAGACCCATCAATTCATCTGCCTTCCAGGATCCCATAATATCCATCTGATCTATATATGCATTTCCATGATGGTTTTAAAAGCGGTAATCTAGAATGAGTTTTTATCTCTGCATTCATCTGTACGTCAAATGAACTAGTTCCTAGAATATTCTAGTATTCATGATATCAAGTTCAGATTTTTAAAAAATGTTGGAATCACATGTTGCAGATAAAGTTGATAGAAAGCAGTAATAGAAATGATAAAAATACATTCTTAGCCTTCCAAAAGGTTGTGTGTGTGTGTGTGTGTGTGTGTGTATGTGTGTGATTAAAAAAAAAGAAAATGACAGTATTCACAAGAGCAAATATTCTGCTAGCACTAAATTTTGGACTAGGATTATTCATATTTCTATGGAACAAGTCAAAAAAAGGCCAACAAGCTGTTTATTAAGTATCTACAATGGGGAAAGCACTGTGCCAGATTTAAGGGATGGCAAACTCATTCTCATTAACAAACACACCAATAATAATCTCAATAATTCACACTGATATAGTGTTAAGATGTACAAAGTATTTCCATCCCCTGCAACGTGTGAAGGGCAAATATTAGCATCTCCATTTTGTAGAGAAGAAAAATGAGGTACAGAGAGGTTGGGAATTACTCATAGTCAACCAGCTAATAAGAGTGTGAACTAGAATAGTCATTCATTCAGTTATTTACTCATTTATTCAACCTGATCTTAAGCTTCTCCTATACACCAGGAAGTGTGAGAGGTGCTAGGAATCCAAAGACAAGAACAAAACAATCCCTGCCCTCAGGGAACTTACATTCTACTAGGGGGAAGTAATATACACATAGGAAAATAAATGCAATGCATACAGAAAGTAAACACAAAATGGCAGTTGGGAGAGGTAGGAAAGGCCTCCTGTAGGAGGTGACATGAATGAAGCCTTGAATGAAACAAAGGATTCTAAATCATGAAGGTGGAGAGAAAATGCATTTAGGCATATGGTACACAACTCGTGGAAAGGATTGGATGGGGGAGGGAGATTGTTGTCTACTGGGAGTAACAAGTAGGTCAGTTTTGCTGAGACAGCGTGTTTGAGGAGAGTAATATGAAATGAGGCTGGAAAAATAGGTTGGAACCAGAATATGAAGGATTTTAACTGCCACGAAGTAAAACAAAATAAAAATACTAGCTTTCTGTTGAAGGGTCTATATGACCAAAGAGGCCTGGTTGGTCCCTTTGCGCCTATGACAGTGAGTAAAGTCAGGGGAGCTGTGTTAAAAAAAAGGGAAGAGCTACCTACTCAGTAGAATTAGGAGGAAAAAAAACAAACTTCTATTATCCTGCAATCTCTCCCACACCCCTCTCTTCTCTTCTTGTGTCAGTCTCCCTCTTTTCCTTTCTGCTCCTGCCTCCCTGTGTGTCTCTCTGTTTCCTCCTCCTTTCTCCCTCTCTTTGGAACCTCACACACACATACACACACACACCACACACACACACACACGTGTGCATATTTTTCTGTGTGTGTATTTTTCTCTCATTTTGCCTCACAAAGAAGAGTGACTAAAACCGTACTGTTTTGGGTTCTAGTTCCCCAATTTTACAAAGGCCCCGATTGGGCTAAGGAGCAATTAGATGGTGCCATAGTGCATAGAGTATCAAGCTTAGAGTCAGGAAGACTCATCTTCCTGAGTTCAAATCTGGCTGCAGACACTTATTAGCTGTGTGACCCTCGGCGAGTCATTCGATCCTGTTTGCCTCTGTTTCTTCATCTGTAAAACAAGCTGGAGAAGGAAATGGCAAACTACTCCAGCATCTTTGCCAAGAAAACCCCAAATGGAGTCACACAGAGTTGGACACAACTTAAAAACAACTCAACAACAACTGGGCCAAATGGCACTTGGCTCACTGCTCTGTGGGTTTGGATTTAATGAAAAAGATATGAAAGAGCAAGAAGTTCTAGCCCCACCCCTGCTAATTACTAGTTAATCTTGGTCAAGCCAACTTCACTTACTTCTGTGAGACTTTGTTGTTACTCTACAGTAGTTTCAGTTCTGTCTGACTCTGTGTCCCCCGTTGGGATTTTCTTGATAAAGATCCTGGAGCGGTTTGTCATTTCCTTCTCCAGCTCATTTTACAGATAAGGAAACTGAGGCAAACAAGGTCAAGTGACTTGGTCAAGATCACACAGCTAGTAAGTTTCTGAGGCTGGATTTGAACTCATGAAGATGAGTTTTCCCGATTCCAAAACCACTCTGCCACCTAGCTGCCCAGAGACTCAGTTTACTTATCTATTAAATGAAAGGATTAGATGAGATGATTTGAAAACTTCTTTCCAGAGATATCTGGACATTTGGAGTAACTCGGGATGTGACTTGCAGAAGCAGAAGGAGGGTCCAGCAGATGCCAGAACCACTTTAGGAGGCCAGGCTGATTGAAGGGCCTCTTTGGAGTCCCAGAATCATTCTTGGGTAGGCCCATGAGCCTCTAGGCCTGCTTTTTAAATTGAACTGTTTAGGAATCAAAGTTTCTAACCAACATAGTAATGGTCAACTGACTGCATCTCTAACTAGAGAAGTTGTGACATGCATCAAACATGTTGATCTTATAAACCTAGGTTCTTTGCAGATCATCTCTGAAGTTAGATGAAAGGGCTCTCTTCTCCCCTCTGGGCCCAGAAGATATTTTGCTACAACTTCTTAAGCACCAAAGGGAGAAGAACTCTTTACATTTCCCTGTTTGATCAGAGGCAATGATGCTCCAGCAATCAGAGGCAGCAGAACTAGATTATCTGACTAGAGGAAAAAAGGGATACTGAAGTTCAAGGCCAGAAACTGGTAACTGGGAAGAATGCCCCAGTGCTGCTCCAGCCAGCCAATTCCGTGCCCTGGACCATTTTTCAAAGCTGGGAAGACTACCGTATTTCAGGGTTTAAGGAGAATATGTCTGTTTATCAGGACTTAGCATAGCATCTGGCTCATAAGCAGTGTTTAACAAATGTCTGTTGACCATTGGCTAACTCTACATATATAATTCACTGCCAAACCTTGTCCTTTTAACCTTAACAACCTCTCTTGTTTATGCCATTTTTTTCTCCGTTCTTAAAGCCACAAACCCAGCTCAGGCCCTCATTCCTTTTTGCCACTACTACTACATTAGCAACTGGATTCCCTCTCAAGTCTTTTCCCATTCTAATCCATCCTCCACTGTTGCCAAGCTGATTTTTAGAGCGTAGGTACCCCCAAGATCAAATA
The DNA here is from genome assembly GCF_900497805.2 of Vombatus ursinus. Taxonomy (NCBI): domain Eukaryota; kingdom Metazoa; phylum Chordata; class Mammalia; order Diprotodontia; family Vombatidae; genus Vombatus; species Vombatus ursinus. Next base: position 34,391,914 of record NW_020954599.1, read on the forward strand.
TAATCTCTTCTGTCTCTTTATAACCTTGACCTTTCCTGTTTTTCCAGCCTTCTTCTACCTTCTGATACATACACAATATTTCAGTTCACCAAGTGCTTGATTTCTCTCACTCAATCACCACCAATAATCCTGTGGAGGAGATAGGGGAAGTATTATGGTACCACAACTAGGAGAAAAAGAAATGGAATCTCAGAGATCCAGTGGTCCATCCAAGATTCTACAACTAGGCAACAGAAAAGTTTGGATCCAAACCCAAATCTTCTGACTCTTATCAGTGTACCTGAAGTTTTTATTCTGTGATTTCATTAATTTAAGGAAAACTCTCAGTACCGATGCATATTTGTACTTTGATTTACAATCTTATAGTCTCAGTGACCCAGGCACTGAGATGTTCAACACCTTGCTTAGGGTCAAACAGTCAGTTTAGAGATAGCTAGGTGGTAAAAAGGATAGAGAACTAGAGGCAGGAAATCCTGAGTTCAAATATGACCTCAGATACTTAGTAGCTGTGTGACCCTGGGCAAGTCACTTGATCTCAGTTTCATCATCTGTAAAACTGGAATGGTAATAGCACCTATCTCCCAAAGTTGTTGTGCATACAAAATGAAACACTATTTACAAAATGCTTTGAAAACCTTAAAGCACTATATAAATGCTAGCTATTATTATATGTTAGAGTGAGACTTGAATACAGGTTCTAAGCCAAAACTCTATCTACTTCATCAGTGATGTCAAACTCAAATAGAAACAGATCCCTGTGGGCCTCAAATTGACTTAGAAAATCACAAATTAATATTACTTATGTTGTAATTTATTTTTATATATTTTGTTAAACATTTCCCAATAACATTTTAATCTGGTTCTGGCACTTGGTCAATTTTGAGTTTGAAATCTCTGCAGTACATCATTACATAACTACTACTTTTTTGTAGTCTCATATCATAAGAGAAATATATATATGCATATGTTTTATATGTAACATGATACATGAAAAATTCAGCCATTTATCCAGATATTCTGAAACGCTTCAATAATTCACAATAAGAAGACAAAGTCTTGTTAGCTTTTGCTACCCTTTGTACAAAAAAACAACCAATAAAAACAGGCCTGTGATTAAACTGGTGAAAAATTCCAGTTCCCTTCCAGTTTGTGAATGGCTACAACCTTAGAGCAAGACATGCTTTTGTGAAGGAATGTTATGAACTCAGATGGGATAAAAGTGATCAAGGATACTACTCCTGCTCAGTTGTCTGACAAAGCACCACTTTTTCAACACTTATCTTAACCACAAAAAATTCTAGTCAAGAGTGGTTTTTATGAATGCAGAAAGAAATCTTGTTTCCTTGGTTTCCTGAAGACCTCTCGCCAAGGAGAAAAGCTGGGCATCTGCTTTTGTACTTCATGTTTTGGTGATACATTCTAGACGATTGCTAAAAAACCATACTTTCAATATAAACTGGAGTGATATGAAGACTCAATGAATACTAATCCACAATGACAATTAAGGGTATGTCAAATCCTGTCTGCATCTCTTTAACGAAAGGTGATGCCAAGCTGTCATACATGCTATTGAGAAAATGTGATCCAATTTTGGTCTTTATAGCTCTGCTTTAAAATAATTTAATTTCCAAGTCAGATAATTACAAAACAATAATGATATCACTTAACAGTTAGAGTTCTGGTCCATATGCCAAGAGAATTTTTTATTTAATTTGGATGGAGTGCTTGATGAAGGGCTATGATTGACTGCCTATAAAATGTGGTCTTGGGTAAGTTGTATTATTCCATCTCCTTCCACGTGGGCAGCAGCATTTCTTTCATGGTGGGGAGAGAGTACTCAATGGAGGAGACATTCCCTTTTAATGTTCATTCCATTCCTGTTCCCTCTACTCTAACTATCAGTAGGGGGCCAATCAGTACTGATTACAATAATTATTTTGCTTAATGGGCACCTGTCATCTATGAACTAAGACCACTAACCTAATTTCATGTAGGTCACCAAGCAGCCCTCAGGTAGAAATGACTTTTAGTTATTATTAACGGCTATTGATTTTCTTTTCTCCTGCCCCAGCTTTTCTCCCCTTTCGCACTGGGAGCACTACCTATGTGGTGACTTCTCTGAACTGTTATTACCATTGGAAAGAAGAAAGGGTGAAAATAAATATTTCTAAGATTATTTACAATAAATAAATAAGTAAATAACAGTATTTCCTAAGTTTCTAGGCATATAGCAGTAAACACATAATGTAGAATATATTTTAATTGCTGTGATGTAAATGAGGCTTTAGGGTCATGTTATAGAGTGTTAACTGAAACATCCAGCTATGACTTTAGCATGCCTGCAGGCCTTTTAAATTGTTATGGGAAATTGCAGCATTCAATTGAGTAGTTTCAACATTGAGTTCCCCTAAGGCTTATTACAGTTTGGCAACATGATGCCAATTTCAAGTAATGTACATAATGCTCTCCTCCTCTCATACTTTATCCACAGAACCTTTCCTAGCACTTGCATCTGAAATACCAAGCAAATGAGCAATTGCATAATTTTTGAGATAATTCAGAATTATCCTCCTCTTACACAGAGTGTTCTCTCAAAAAGGGCATTGAAAATTAGGACAACAAAAAAGAAAGGTTAATAATGGTATGGAGATACAATATCCTAAATAGTATGATTCAATTACATTTTTAAGCCTTGATATTGTTTTCCCCTATCAAGAAAGAACATACTTAGCTCACTCATTTTGACAGGTAAAAGCAGACAATATTCTCTATATCATTGGACATTTTACGTAGGAAGCATGAACAGAAACTTAAGTTACTGAGAGCCATTACTACAGAATAATCAAAATCTCCAACTGACACATCAATGATCAATTCACAGCAGCTACCATCATAGAAGTGGTCACTTAAGGGAAGCTAGACAGTCTTTAAAAATCTAGTTTTCTTACAACTCATTTCTGAAGTTGGATTAAGAAACCCTCACTTCATAGCTATATTTGTAGAATTTCTTGAACACGAAAAATAAATGAACCTTTCTACATTGTCTCTTGGATGCCCAGAAGTGAGAACAGTTTAGCAATAGTCTTCAGCACAACATGGAATGTCTGTCTACCAGACCAGGAACAGAGTGCTATACCTGGAGAAAGGTTTGGTATCTCCCCTACTAAGCAATCACACAACAACACAGCATGATAGGTTTTAGGCTTGGAAAGCACTTTAGTGATCATCTCTTCCAACTCCCTTGTTTTGGGGGGAGGGAAACTGAAGCCCAGAAAAATTAGGTGACTTGTCCAGAGTCATGTAGATAGTTAAGTGAGGTAGCATGGTGCTATGGAAAGAATGCTGAACCTGAACTTAGATAAATGCTTTGCCACTGACTACCTTTTTAACTTTGGGCAAAGCAATGACCCTCCTTGTGCCTCTGTTTTCTCAGGTGTCAAATGAGAGGGTTTGGATTCTAAGATCTCTGAAGACCCTTTTAACTCTGGAATTTATGATCTTAGCAAGCTAAGCAGGAGATGCAGGTTCTGAACTGAGGTCTTTTGACTACGAAATCTAGTGTTCTATCCCTTATACACAAATGTCTTCTTTTGGAAAGATCAAAATCTTTTGTAGTTGGCATAACCTAGGTGGGAAGAACACAGCAGCTTTCCCAAGTCAATAACCAATAGACCTTGGATCAGTTTTCAGGGTAATGGAGTCTACCCAATGTTTCAGGACAGTAATTCTTCATTCCTAACTTTATCCATGTTCATAGGCACAAATGAAATGGCACTGTGCTCCTTGTATTTGCATCCCCAGCACTTGGCACAGTGTGTGGTACATAGTAGGTGCTTAATAAATGTGTACTAATTGACTACTCACCTATATGGAATATGCCAAACAGCAGAAAGTTATCTTCTTTAAAACAGGTATCACATCTCATTCTGTACTTGATATTTCAAAGGACCTACCTCTGCCACTTATCAAGGGTGACCTTAGCCAATGCACAACCTTTTTGGCCTCCATTTTCCTTATCTGTAAAATGGGGAAAGTGGATTAAACAACCTCTAAGGTCCTTTCTCAATCTATATCTCTTGGTATATGATAATACCATGTGTTGCGTGGGACACTCAACACATCCTAATGGTAGCAATGATGGACAATGAATATACGGAGAGATGGTCCTTTTCCATCTGACCCTGAAGGCTATTGATTAGCGAAGAGATGTTTGGCAGAGGAAGTGATTCAGAAGACTTCAAGGTCTTCCTGAGTTCAAGGTCAGTGTTCTTTCCATTATATTATGCTGATAAAGAAATGTTTGATTTTCAATTCTCTGTCAAACTTCTCAGGATCAGAGCTGAGAGTAAATTTAGAGACTTTATCATCTACTCTACTCATTTAACAGATGGGAAACTAAGCCCCACTTATTTTAAGTGACTTTTTCAAGGTCATACAGCTAATAAGTAGCAGAGCTAGGATTCAAATTCGGGTCTTCTGGCTACAGACATTGCTTTTTTTTTTTTTTTTTTTTTTTTTTTTTTTTACTACATTACAATACAAGGTCATTCCATTCTAAATATCCAAATTGTCCAAGCAATAAATCATATCACTTCTAAAACATGAATTGACACAAGACATAATATGATCTTAAAAGGAAAAGAAAAAAAATTCTAATAGATTCAGAGTCCTTTTTACTTGCTAATTCTTTTCACTTGCTAATTCTCTCAAGACTACATTAACAGTTTCAAATTTTCATTTTGACTGGGAATATGATTTCTAGCAATTATGACAAAATTTTCCTACAACAAAATGATTTAGATGTTTCTTTCCCCCTCCTTATCTTCCAAGTAGTGTTTGATATATTGGAATTTTATATGAACAAAAAAATGGTGAAACAAGGGATCCTAGTTATTCTCATATTAATGAAAGGTGTCATTCAAAATTAAAAGGAAACACTTAAAAGTATAATATGTATATAATTAACCTGAAATACTCAATAGTACCAGGTTACTGATAAAGAAATTGTAGAGTAGGCATCAAAAGAAGGGTAAGACATAATGGAATATCATCTTCAGTTACATTAGCTGTGATGAAACAATAGGTATTGCCAATCCTCAGCTTTGCAAAAGCTCTTCAGGTAAAAAGCTAAGCATCTCCTCAAGTCAGAGACATTTTCTTGTATGTCATCATGCTGTTAAGCGGGGCTTCAGTAAAACCCCTGATATCTGACACTAACCCTTGGAACAAACAGTGAATTGAGAAAAACCAGAGGCGTATCCTAGCAGGGCAAGTGAACTGTTACATAACAAATGCTTGAATAAAAAAGCCAACTCTTTAACGCCAGAGCTAATAAAAATAATTTCATATATTAAATTTCTCATTAGTCAGTGGTGAGAAAAATATATCAAATAATATCAGTAAGTTGGTTTTAAATGGAAAAATTCCAATTGTCACACGTGGCACACTTCATGAGATAAATTGAGTTCATGAGAGAAATTAAGGTAGGTTCCCATCAGCAAAAATGCCACAATTCACACAACTAATCACCCATAAAACCTATTACAAACAAACACTAAGAAAAACTCAAAAAGCATATAAGAGTGATGGAATTTCCACCTCAATGAATGATAAAGTGAGATATATCAAAAATCAACTGAGCTGGAAAAATGACACACTGTGAAGAGGTGCTTAGGATGATCTGTGGCCAGGATCTACCATTAGTCAAACCAATGATGCTTAATACATGGAGATTTTGGTCCTCATATCTGGAAACTTAGTTCTTCCATTATGGAAGTCTGACTTCTCAGAAAGAAAAGCAGAAAGTCTGCCTCCAAAGTGAGAATTAGAAAGAAAAGAAATAACCTGTCAGAAAAATAGCTCATGATCTGGAACTTAAGGAAGATGAAGGTAGCCCTGCACTTCTGAAGTAGGCTAACCCCCTTCCCAAATTTCAAGCTCTTTAGATAATGTATCCAGGACCAGTTTTCTGATGCTGGGTTTTATATTCATTTTTAACATGGGTGTTGAGGAACACCCATGATCATTTGATTTTACGAATTTTACTCTGAAGAGAAAGACCTTCTTTTGATCATTTGACTTTACAAATTTTACTCTGAAGAGAAAGACATTATTTTTTAAAAAGGTAAATAAACACTTATGATAGAATGAAAAAAAGAATATTCAAGTCATAGATTAAAAGATATTTCTGAGTCTATATTATATTTGAAACCGCAAAAAGTGTCACCTTTGAGCTGGTGAATAAGACTCAGCTATGATGTAAACTTAAAAAACAGATTTCAATGACAATTAGGCACAGCTCATAGAAAATAGTATTTTCCCCCCTTGTTGAGGCTTCCCTGGGTTTTGTCAATCCTTCAAAATATAAAGTGGGGGAAATGTTTTTAAAATGTTTTAAAGAGACTTGAAAAAAATAAGTAGGGATAAAATAAGGATTAAAGAAACAACCTACAAATGTATAAACTCAGAGCTCAGGCCATTTATATAAGGCTGTTCTCTTTTGTAGAGATTGATGTGTGCCTGAATGAGGGGTACAGCTGGAGGGAGGTGGGAGAAGAGAGATCTGTCTTTTTTTGTCTCGTGATGTTCAGTTTTAAGAAAGGAGAAACTCAATTTCAGATTCTCTTAGGGAAAACATCCCTGAGGAGAGAGAAAAACTCTGGGAAGAAACCAACCCATAAAGTAGTTGGTGTCTTCAGCATGTCCCTAGCCCTATCTTACCATTCCTCTTGGGTGATATCTAGGACTCTTTCTATCTATATAGATTATGGTTAAGCTTAGCTATCTTGCTCCTAGTAAGAGAGTTCATTTGCTCAGTGTATAGCTTGATTTATTTTCATCTGTATGACATCTTTGATTTATGCTTATTACTGGCTCAGATAAATGGGCTTATGTGCTATTTACTATGTGTGGTAGTCTTTGTGGAACTAGCGTTTGGTAGGAAGGGAGTCAAATTTTTGTAAACATACGTGGAGCCCTCCTTCACTATTAAAGGAATCATTATCTAGAGAGAGGCGTAAACCTAAGAATTATTTCCCCTAGATGAACAATATGGGGCGTAGTTGTAGATAGGTATAAATTGTAGCCCAGTATATCACCTTTGAGGAGAGCAGAGTGGCCAGTCTTGTGACCTCAGTCTCAGTTTCCCCTCCCAGCATTTGTCAAAATCTCCCTTGGAGTAGTCAGAGAAGATTCTAGAAATATCTATTCAGGCATCCATGAGAGCCACATCTAGGAAGATTTACGTGGTTACGTGGGCAAAAGTATCTTACATTAGACAACACACACACTCACACACACTCACTCTCTTTCTCTCTCTCTCTCTCTCCAAACAGATGAATAACAGGAAAAGTGACCAAAAAAAAAGACAAATTCTCTTAAGTGGCTTTAACATTTTCTCGACAAATGGGAGGAAGAATATTGGGAAATATTATCAGGGCAAAAATGAAATAGGTCAAAACCTACTTAGATATATGTGAAACATGCATACATTACTTCACTGATTAGTAGTAAAGGCTAACAACAGGTACATATCACTAAGAACTCAACCAATAAAAGGTACTGGACCTAGAGTATTATCACAGACTGAATTGTGGCTTACTTTTGCATAAATATAACATTGATCCACAAAACGTTAAGAACAAAATTTTAATAGATAATCTTAGGCTCCAAGATATGTATCAATAGTCAGTCTCCGAGATCTGTATCAAAATGTAGAGGCCTAGCAGAATGAATCAAAATCATATGGGAATGGGATATGATCTCTCTTGTCCTGTCTACTACAGGAGATGCACTGAGGACACTTTCAGTGAGCCTAAAGAGAGTGATCTTATACTTTTATTCAGTAACCTAATACTTCTATTCAACTACAAAAACATTCATTTCATCCACATGTGCAAAAGTCTAAGGGACACGAAAATAAAAGAATAACAAGATAACAACTTTCTAAGGACTATTTCTATATCAACTCTATTGAACAGAATAAAAAAAAAAACACCATTATGGGTGTGTATGTATATACCGATATTTTTGTTGTTGTTGTTGAGTTGTTTCAGCCATATCTAACTCTTTATGATTGTATTTAGGGTTTTCTTGGCAGATACTGGAGTGGCTTACCATTGTTTTCTCCAGCTCACTCCACAGATGAGGAAACTGAGGCAAACAGGGTTAAGTGACTTGCCCAGGGTCACACAGCTAGTAAGTGTCTGAAGCTGGATTTGAACTGAGGAAGAAAAGCCTTTCTGACTCCAGGGTCAACACTCCATTCACTGTGTCACCTAACTACCCTTTGAAGTTTGCAAGATTCTAAACAAACATTATTACACTTGATTCTCCAAACAAAACTATGAAATAGGTACTACCAGTTTTACATCCCTCATTTCATTGATAAGGAAACAGGTGCAGAGTGGGTCAATGGCCTGCCCAAAGTTACACAGCTGGTAAGTGTCACAGGCAGAATTTGAGCCCAGGACTTTCTGATGGTAAATTCAATGCAAATACTCAATGTTTAATTCAAGTGGTTAGAATATTTCAGCTACAACACTGATTAATTAGTGATGTGGGTGTGAAAAATGACTAGTCTTAAACACAAGATAAAACAGCTGTTTAAGAAATGTGTTATAAGAAATGACGAGTTGGTTGATTTTTGAAAAACACAGATAGACTTGCATGAAATAATGAAGAGCAAAATGAGCAAAACCAAGAGAATGTTGCATACAGTAATAGCAATATTGTATTAAGGACAACTTTGAGCAAATAAGCCATTTTGACTATTATAAATACTCAAAATTAACTACAAAGGACTTATGAAAGAAAACACTACCTGCATTCAGAGCAAAAACTGATAAATAGAAGAATGTATAGAATGGTTTTATATAACTATTATATATTTAAAGGGAATAACAAGTTGTATATAATCAATTTGCAATTTCATTTACAATCATCTTTTTTAATCTGCTATGTTATGGAAAATCTTGTTTTATTTCATAAATTAAAAACAATCAATGTAGGCAAAGAAGCTTCTTGGTGTGTTAGAACCCAAAGGGATATTAGTTATTGGGGGTGGAGGTAGGGAAGGGTGTTTGATCCTGAACTTCAGTATATTATGATATTGGTCCTTGGAAGCCCAGTTCTCCTATACTAATTTTACACTAGTTCTATACACTTTGCTGTTACCATCTTTTCTGGCTGCATATACTCATGCTCTTCTTTATTATGCACTCCTCCCGTCAATTCAAAAGCAAGTATCCTCTTATAAGAAGACATCATCTTCAAAGTCAAACCGTGCACTTTTAGAGATAATACTACTTGAAGGCTTCCCTCCACAGAAACAAGTCTCTGCACTTCTCATCATGGTTTAGTGTTGAGAGGGCAGTCTTGAAATCAAGAAGACCTGGGTTTAAACCCTTGTTTAACCACTTAGCAGCTATGTGACTCTGGGCAAATTACTAAACCTCTCTGAGCTTCAGTTTTTTATCTATAAAATGGGAATAACAACAGTGCCCACCCCATAGGATTGCTGAATCAAATGAGATAATGTATGTAAAGCACTCTGCTTTAAAGTGCTATGTAAAAGATAGCTATTATTAATTCCCTCTTTTCTTGAAATTAGCAGTAATATTTCTCTTGTTAATAACCTGAATTAATTTCAGCTTCTGTTCTATATGTCATCATGATAACTGCCACATAATACCTTTTGGTGAAATTGGAAAAATCAAATTTAATAATTAAGAAGGAAAATTTAGTTTATGGACACTAACAAATATGAACAATTTAATTCGCTGACCCAGGCATATTCAAAGTTAAGCTACAATTTGGAACCAAAAAGATATGCAGTTATCTGGGAAGCCTGGTACATGTGTATTTGGGGGATGGGGGAAACAAAAGGGAAGGAGAAGCATCTGCAAAATCTCTAGAAAAGATCCAGAGGATTTTACAAAGGGTTTTAGGGAATTAAAAAGGAACTGAGCATCTCCTAAAATCAATGGGATTATGGATTCACTGAAAAATGGAAACATGGAATTGCATACACAGAGAATATTCAAAGAGAAGTAGTTTGTGCTTTGTTTTTTTTTTTTTTTAAATTAAGTACATTATCACAGCAGCCTTTACTGCCATTCACTAAATCCAAATGTTGCATGTTTCTCTTGTACATGTTGATGGATTTGGTATCTTTTTGAAAAATGCTTTGGAGTTTTGAGCAACTAAGATATCCCTACAAACTTTGGAATTTAAATGCAAGACAGATAACCGATGAAATCTTTAATTTTCACAAAAGCAATACTTTTTTCATGCAGTACATAGTCAAAATGGAAAATGGCATGTTATGGAAGATCAAAGGCCATTTCAACATAGGCAGAAGGAAGGTTGGTATTTAAAAAATCATCCCTAATATGATCCAAACACTGTTAAAGTCATTTCTTAATAACTTAGAAGTTATTTTCTATCCTAAATTTTATCAACTCACATCTCCACAGGAAAATGTCAGTTCTATTTTATGACATGAGGAAAACAGTAAGAAGCACCATGTTACTCAGTCTTAATTCCCATCCTTTTAAAAAAATTATTCTTCAACTAAAAAAACATTGAAGTGTCTATGAAATATGAGCAACTATGTCACGTGCCTGATATAAAAACACAACAAAACAAAAACAAGTCCTGTCCTCAAGACTTTTATATTCTATTGAAAATATTATTTCAGTTACACAGGAAAATTTAAAGAGAGATCACTAAGATTAGAGGATCAGGAAAGATGTCTCATAGGACATGCCACCTGAGATGAGCCTTAAAGAAACCTGAGAATTTTAAAATACTGACATGAGAAGGAATGTATTGTCGCTACACTAGAAGGCATGTGAAAAAGAAAGAGATGAAATGTTGAGTGAGGTGAACAGCAGTGATCCACTCTGGCTGGAATACAGAACACATGAAAAGGAGTAATAGAAATTGAGTCTAGAAAGGTTTTCTGAAAGTTTTATATGACAGCATGAGGAGTATCAATTTTATCCTGGAGGCAAAAGGGAGCTACCGAAAATTATTGGGTAGGGTCAGACTTGGTTTTAGAGGCAGCTAGGTGGCACAGTGGATAGAGCTCTGGCCTTGGAGTGAGGAGGACCCAGGTTCAAATCTAGCCTCAGACACTTGACATTTACTAGCTATGTGACCCTGGACAAGTCACTTAACCCCAATTACCTCACCTGCCCCCCCCCCAAAAGAATGATGGTTTTGGTATCTGAGTGGAAGATGAATTGATGAGGGAAGGAATGTAAGCAAGAAGACCAATTAGGAAGCTAAAAGAAGATTCTATGTGAGAGGTAATAAGGGTTTGAACCAGAGTTGTGGCTGTATGTATCAGATCACAGGGTTATAGATTTAGGGGTGGGAGAAACCTTAACAGTCATAAAATCCAACCTCTTCATTTTATAGATAAAGAAGTTAGCTAATGGCTGAGGCAGGATTTTAACTTATATCATCAACCTGACTATCCACTATACCACTCTGAAATGGATGGAGGGATGTTGCAGAAATAGGTATGGCTTAGCAACTAATTTGACATGGGAGGTAAAGAACAGAGAAAAGTCAAAGATTACTTGTAAACATGGGTGCCTGGAAAGATGAAGTTTTCATTTAAAAAAATAGGGAAATTTGGAAGAGGTAGGGATTTAGGTAAAAAATAATGACATCTACATTGGAACTCGAGATGCTATTAGGACGTGCAGGTAATGAGCAGTAAATTGGTGATATGGGATTGGATTTAAAGAGAAAGATTAGGGTTGAATATGTAGATTTAGGTAGTATATTCATAAAGATGAAAAATGAATAGATAGATTCATAATGTGGGACCACATTATGGGACCAAATGAAATCACCAAAAGAGAAGATATAAAAAGAGAAGAAGGTCCAACGCAAAGTCTTTGGATATGCCAAGAGTAAAAGGTTGGAGATGATGATGACAATCTGGCAAAGAGAAAAGGAAGATGCCACATGGGTAGGAGGAACATCTAGAGAAAACAGGGAGAAGAGAGTGGGTGGTAAAGTGTTTAAAACTGCACAGGTCAAAAAAGACTGAAGATTATGCAAAGTCCATCAGATTTAGCAATGAGGATTCCAAATCTTTTTTTTTCTTTCATTTTCCTCTATATAAGAAAATTAATTTTGCATCTTCCTTTCTTACCAATATAACCTAGTTTTCATTTTTCCTTGCCCTTACTCACACAACAAATTGATAAAAGAGTTTCTCTTTGGAGCTTTTCCAGAGCTGGCTAGTATAAATCACACTCCCTGGGTTTTAAGCTTTGAGCTACCTCTCCATATCCTGGTTTTACAAAAAACCATACTAGACTCTTCAAAGACACTCTCCCATTGTTAAACAGAAGTAGGTGTTAATAATTGGTTGTAACTAGCCCTGGGAAAATGTAGCATTGATTATGAGGTAGAGTAGTTTCTTCTTTTAGTCTCAGCTAAGCCTTATCCAATAGTTTGTCAAGTTTAATTGATTCCATTTTCAACCATTCCTCTGCCTCAGATTCACTTCTCACTCCCTAAGAGTCTGATGCAGCTATTCAGTTCATCTTTCTCCATTGTAATATGTTTCAATCATTGTGGTTTCATTTTTTTCTAATCTTTACTTTGATATCAGCTATTTTCACTTGTACTTTGATCCCTGCATATGTCTTCCTACCTTGCTGCCTAATTCCTAGAATGTACTTTTCTGCACAGTGTTTTATAGCTTTCAATCTCTGCTCCATCTTTATTCATCATTCTTTGTAAGTTTGGGATCTGTATGGGATCAACTTCCTTAGGTCAGAATAAGACAAAACCAATATTTGAATATTTCAAATCATGGGTTTAATGGGAAAAATAACTATACATGTTAGACTTTGATGGAGCACATTTAATATTTGGCAAGAATATTCCATGTAAAAGTAGGCTTAGCTCATGTGTATGTGTACATACATAAATGCACATATAGGTACACAAACTTAAATAAATTAGGTAATGTGATTTAGTAAGACAGGAGCCCAGATACTTGCATTAAAAAAGCTACTGAAAGCATTAAAGTATCACAAGGTATAATATCATTCTACGATTCATACAATTTGGGAAAAGCAGCAAAACTTGTAGGAGTTAAAACCTATTATTCAGAAGGCATTGTGTTTCATTTTTCAAAATTTTCTTTTTTTCATAGCCCAGAATGGGAAAAGAAAGCAGAGCAAAGAGAAGGTTGAATGATGCTTCCCATCCTTTTCCCATCAAACTCACCTCTTTTTTCTTTAGTCTATATTTATATATGCAAATAAAGTGGAGAATGAACATCATCTAGATTTTTTTTTATTTTTTTGCCTTATCAAGGCATTTCTGGAAGAAGTGCTTTCCATTTATCTTTTCTGGTTAATTGCCTTAATTATCTACCTTACTTTATGTGTAGACAAATACTTATTTTCAAAAACTAATTGCTGATGAGCACTTTAAAATGTCACCAAATGGAATGACTAAGACGTTGAGGTCTGTGAATGTAAAAAAGTATTACTCAAGTGGAAGAAATGATGACTGAAGAATTCTGAGAGGCATTGAAAGACATATGGATTTATGCAAAGTGAAGTAAGAAGAACCAGGAAAAAATTACATACAATGCTTATAACAATGCAAGTAAAAAGAAGATCAATACTCAATCCTGTGAAATTAGAACAGATGGTAGAGTTGAGAGAGGGCTGGACCAGGAAGCTGTTGTTCAGTAAAGTCTTCGTGACCCCATATGGAATTTTCCTGGCAAAGATTCTGGACCTGTTTGCCATTTACTTCTCCAGTGGATTAAGGCAAACAAATGTTAAGTGACTTGCCCAGGGTTACACAGTAAGTGAGAGTCTGAGGCTGCATTTGAACTCAGGTCTTCCTGACTCCAGACTCATCGTGATCCACAGAGCTACCTAGATGACTAGAAGGATCTTAGTTCAAATCCCGGTTCAGACCATTACTAGCTGTACGACCCTGGGCAAGTCACTTATCTATACCCAGCCTCCCATGACTCATCTCTACAATGAAGATGTTTGATTTGGTGGTCTCTAATGTTATCTTCATCTCTAAATCTATGATCTTACTATCTTTTAATTAAAGCTTAAGTGCTAATATCTGTTGCAGAGAGAGAATAGAGGTTCTATAAATATCTTGAGAATTACCTTAAAATGTGATCATAGGAAATGATGAGGGAAAAAATTCACTGGAAATTCTCATTGATCAGGAGATTGGCTAAACAAATTGTATGTTTTCTAAGAAATGAGGAATATGAGGAATTCAGAGGATGGGACACAATAAAGTAATGCAGAGTGCAGGAAGGAGAAACAATAGAAAAACACACATTATGAATCTATCAATATAAGCCAAAAGAATGAAAACAAAGCCAAATGCTGAGTGATCAAAATGAACCAATCTTGGCTCCAGAGAAGAGAAAAAGCAGTAGTTCCCCCCTCTTGATAAAGTAGTGGGGGTATGGGCCTGCAGGTGTGGCACACTGCATACACCGCCAGATGCAGTCAATGTGTCAGCTGGTTTTGCCTAACAGTTTTCCTTCTTAGAAGGGAGAGCTTATGGTGGGGATTTAAGGGGAATGGGGGTGGTATAGGTTATATCTAGAAATAAGTCTCCAAAACACAAAGCCCCATGACACTTAAAAATACATTGGGAAACATGGTTTGTTATTAAGAAGTGAGGCCATGGGTTTGGAAATTATTCAAAAACCTTGAGCCTATGTATTACAGAATTTTTCCCGAAAAAGAATGTAAGAAGGCATTGGAGATCAAGTACCAAAAATCACAATTAGTGATATTGGCTGTCTCGCAGAAAATGATTTGTCATCACTGTGGGTCATTTCAGAATCAGCTGTCTGTGTATAATTAGATAATCAGCTGGCTAAAACAAATGTAAAAATCAACATGAAAATTAGAATAAATGACAAAGAGGAGAAAAAGATAACACATGCAAATGTAGCAGGTTCAATCTGATTTATTTGAATGAGTTGTCACCTCTGAAAAGACTGTACTTGGAGTAAAATAAAGACATAAACTCGATCACCACTTCATAGGTGGTGCAGTGGAGTGAATGCTAGACCATTAGATTGTAAGCTCCTTGAGGGCAAGGAATGTCTTTCTTTCTTTCTTTCCTTCTCTCTTTCTTTCTTTTTGAATTTGCATCCCCAGCACTTAGCAAAGTACCTGGCACATACTAAATGCTTAATAAATGTGTACTGACTGACCTGGATTCAGGGAGATTTGAGTTCAAATCTGATCTCAGACTCTTACCAACCACTACACACTCATCTAGGGCAAGTCATTTAATCTCTATCTGCCTCAGTTTCCTCTATAAAATGAGGATAGCACCTATCTCCTAGGGTTGTGGTAAAAAATAAAATGTGATATTTGTAAAGTTCTTTTAAAATCCTTCACGTACTATATAAATGCTACCCTCTGTTAGTTATCAAAACTGTTGTGACAGTTCCTACAATGAAGATTACAAAAGAATTTTAAAATCATGTTAGCCATCAGTCACTTGATCTTCTAGCCCAGGGGTGGGGAACCGGTAGCCTTGAGGCCACATGTGGCCCTCTAGCTCCTCAAATGCAGCCCCTTGATTGAGTCCCAAGTTTTACAGAACAAATCCTTTTATTAAGGGGATTTGTTCTGTGAAGTTTGATTCAGTCAAAGGACAGCACTTGAGGACCTAGAGGACCACATGTGGCCTCGAGGCTGCAGGTTCCCCACCTCTGTCAAATGGAAAAAGATGGATTTAGAGTAGCAAGTCATTTGAAAAACATAAAAGAAGAAGAGGGAAGATTGAAATCAGTTTACTCCAACAAATAAGAACTAGCAGTAAAAGCAAAAGAGCAAACAAACTTATATTAAGTCTGAGACCCATCTAAGCTAGATTATGTTGATTTTTAATAGACAAATCTTGAAGAAAGACACCAACAGCAACAACAAAAACCTGGGATGGCATAGATTTACTTGTATCACTATAGTAACTCATTCTCAACATGGATAAGTTAGACAATAAACATTAATTACGCATGTACTGTACACCAGGCACCGTGCTAGGAAGATTAACAGTCAAGAAAAGCAACTGGATCCAACCAAGCTGGGTCATAGATTTAGACCTAGAAGAGTCATCAGCAGATATTTAGATGAACCAGAAGAAACTGAGGCCCAGAGAAATTAAGTGACTTCGATGAAAGGGTACAGACGTGTTGAAATTTACGGCGGTGGAAAGAGCACAAAGGTTAATGAAATCATAGATTCATTTAAGTATAGAAAAGTATATCTATACCTGTCTGTATACCTTGATTCCTACTTTCATTTTTCTTCTTTTCTGCTGGAATGGTCTCTGCGTTCTTTAATCACATTTTACTGTTCTCTTGTCACACTTCCCTGAAGCATAATATTCTTATGTAACTCTCTTCTACCTCTTAAGCCATAATTTTTATGTTTTTCAATCAATAAGTAGTTATTGAGGATCACGATACTACACCTTGTGATTCCAATCAACCTGAGCCCTCTCTAACAAAACACCCTGAACAACTCAGCTTTTCTTTTTTCAAATTAGCTTCCCCTACTCCTGCTTATTGAGGAATATTGAACCTTTATTACAGTGGAAGTAACATTATTTTTTAAAAAGACTTTTATTCCTGAATTCTATGCCTACCTCAAGGTAAGTGAGAATGTAGAGGTTCCAATGGGAAACTTATAACAAAATCAGCAGAAAGTAAAAGAAAATTATACAAGAAATTATGCAGTTTTTTTCCAGTACGATAGATCTATGACCTTTAACTAAGGATTTCGACCTCTCTGGACATTTGCTCATCTATAAATTGAAGGAGGCTGACTAGAGATAATCTCTAAGATCCCTTCCAGTTGTAAAATTTTATGGGAAGCATGTTATAGTGAACAGAGGGCTAGACTTGAGGTCAGGAATATCTAAGATCAAATCCCAATTTTGACGCTTCGTAGCTGTGTGACCACAAGCAAGTCACTCAGAGCCTCAGTTTCCTCAGCTGTAAAAGAAGGATAATAATACTTTACAGGGTTGCTGTGAGGAACAAATTAAACAATTTATCTATAGCCCAAGGTAAAACTTAAACCTCTACGTAAATGCCAGGTATTATTATTGGTCTATCAAATTTTTGTTGGCTAATAGAAGAAGTGAAGCGTTAAAATCCTTGGCAACTGTATAGATAAAGAACATAAGTAGGCGCTCAGGAAAGAATTGGTACTGGCTGTATAGAATTTGATATGTATTCTGGTCTGCATGGACTGTGGCCTTATCAGAATGAATCATTCTTCCAAGAACAGTCACCCCAGAAGCTCTTCTGTTTTCTGCTCACATCACATCCTTCACTAGTCATCAGCATATCAGATCAGGATGGCCATGTGTGTTAAAAATTAAAATTATTTAAAAAAATACAACTTCTTTAATGTTTGCTGAAAAGTATTTTTTAATTACATGACTCATATGCACTTTGGTTTAGGTGAAAAACACATATAATGTGTATCAGGCATTCTTTCTGAGAAAACATAAACTTGATTGGCTACCTAAAAGAGCTTCTGTATCCTCGACAATTCAAAAAAAAAATAGGAGAAAAGCAGTCAATGAACATTTGCTGTTATTGTTGTTGTTCAGTTGTTTTCAGTCACATCTGACTTTTCATGATCCCATTTGGGATTTTCTTGATAAAGGTACTGGGGTGATTTGTCATTTCCTTCTCCAGCTCTTTTGACAGATGAAGAAACTGAGGCAAACAGGATTAAGTGACTTACCCAGGGTCACACAGCTAAGAAGCATCTGAGGCCAGATTTGAACTCAGGAAGATTAGTCTTCCCAGCTCCAGGTCTGGCTGCCCATCCACTTGGCCACCTGGCTGCCCCAATGAAGATTTATAAAGTGCCTATTATGTGTAAATCAGTGTGTTAGGTGCTGAGTATACAAAGAGAGGCAAAACAGACCCTGCTCTCAAGGACCTCATAGTCCAAAATTATATACATTTAAAATCAATTTTTGAATTTACTTTATGACCTTTTTCTGCAAAATAGAACTGACAATATTACTTGGTCTGTCAGAACAGCTTAACTATGCTTCAGTACTGGAAATATTCCATGAGATCCTGTCTTTCTTTATTGGGAATCCTAGCTCCCTTACCCAGAAAGCAATGCCTCCATGCCCTAAGAGATGGCTCCATAGCTGGTGGGTCTCCTACTACTCAGCCCCTCTGCCTCCTAATTCATTACCTGGTGACCAAATTTTTAAATTATTTCTGAATTTAGGCAAGCAGGTTGTTGAAAAAGTCTCCCATAACTTGGACTGTAGAAAGGCAACTTAACATGGTAAACAGAGACCTAGCTTTGGAATAAGAAAGACCTGGCCTCAAGTCCCATCTCTGACATCTACTGGCTGTGTGTCCCCTGGCATGTCTCTAAGACATAAATTAAAAAGCAGGTAGCACTCTATATTGACAGAGGGAGTTTCCTCATTAGAAGCTCTTGATGCCAAGGAAATAACAGGTCTGATAGAAATCTCGAATAAATTGTACACACCCACATACACATATAGAGGCAGCTAGGTGGTACAGTGGATAAAGCTCTGGGCCTACAGTCAGGAAGGCCTCAAATCCAGCTCACACACTTACTAGCTGTGTGGCCCTGGGCAAGTCATTTAATCCTGTTTGCCTCAGTTTCCTCATCTGTCAAATGAGCTGGAGAAGGAAATGGCATACCACTTCAATATTTTTGCCGAGAAAACCCCAAACAGGCTCATGACGAATCAGACACGACTGAAATGACTGAATAACAACTATTGATTTTATTGCCAGATACAAGAATAACAACAACAAAGTAAGAAAAAGGAAAGAGCTTAGTGTATAAAGGGAACTGAGTTCCATCTGAAGCAAGGACAATGTATCATAATATGTGCTGTGATCCATAAAATATAAATCAGTTTTGTTCAGAATCCTATGTAGATACAAATTAACATGTGAACATCACAATAATTTTTGGTAAAAAAAAAAGAAAAGAAAAAAATCAGATTCATTAAAGGAGATGAAAATATTGAGATTTTGGTAGCCTCTTCTGCTATCAAAACTTTCCTCTCTCCTCACCTGCCATATTACAACTCGAGAGCATTTAAATAGCTCAAAAACAAGTAATTCAAGATAGGTAAATGCTGATAATGATCAATAAAGGGGATATGCCATCTTCCTATTTGTATATTTATTTTCAGGAAAATAAGTTAACTCATATTAAAGGAAAACTAGCTCATCGTATTGAGAATATGTCTATGTGATAGCCAAAAACCTGAGGAAAAAGTGATTAAGTCCTGAAAGCTTGGAAGCACATATCAACCACTGAACATACCAACCTTTCTTCTTCCCTTCTTTGTTTAGATACCCTGAGTATTCCTTCCATTGGGCTCATGCTGGTGCACCAACAACCATTTCACCATAGGAATATAGATTTTGAGCTAGAAGTGACCTTAGATGTCCCTGAGTCCAGCCTATCATTGGCATATGAAGAAACTGAGTCCTAGAGTGATTAAGTGTCTTAGCAGAGTCATGTGGCTAGCAAGTGTATGAGGTACGAATACATACCAGGTGTTCCTCACTTCAATTCCAATACTGGGACCATGACACAACATTGTTGTTGTTGTTCAGTTGTCTGACTCTTTGTGAACCCATTTGGGGTTTTCTTGGCAAAGATTACTAGTCGTTTGCCATTTCCTTCTCCAGCTCATTTTTACAGATGAGGAAACTGAGGCAAACAGGGTTAAGTGACTTGCCCAGGGTCGCATAGCTAGGAAGTATCTGAGGCCATATTTGAACTCGGGAAGGTGAGTCTTCCTGACTCCAGGCAGGTACTCTGTTCACTGTACCACCTGGCTGCCCGACATAATGATACATCATCATAATGGTTGCCAACATTTATGTAGGCTTTTAAGATTTGCAAGTGCCAAAAAGTCTTGTTTGTTGTTTGTCCTTCATTGTCAAAGAGGACCATGACATCAGGAAGGTGATGTCTTGACTTGCAAGTGAATCGGATTGAAGTGATGGAGGGCTGTGCAAAGTCACCAGCCTCACTTTCTCCTCTGGAGCCACCTGGGTCCAGTGGCAAGATATAGATCGGGACAACTAGAAATGGCTCCCGCCATATAACCTAATCACTGGAGGGATAGGGGGAAAGATGGATTTTGAGAATCGTATTGCTTCATCCCTCCTTCAACCCCTGTGACTGCACAGACATCTTATTTCTGCTGAACACTGGAGAGAAGAGAATGACCGGGGCACTCTGGCTCCAACATGGAGAGCTGGAAAGTGCCGATGCCTCCCTCCTGCCTGCCGAGGAGCTGTTGTTGCTGTTCTCTCTTTTGTTCCCCTTTGCCCTACTACAGTTTCAGCATGAGGCTAAAATACACTGTCTTATGTTTATATTCATCTAAAAATTTTCAATTAGTTAAAAGTTGCCAAGGGGCTGAAATAGACTGACTGTAATCATGATGTCAACAGGGAAAGCAGCAGGTTCTGGTGGGCCTGAGGCGCCTAGATGTAACTATGGCATCAGCAACACTGCAGTTGTTTTTTTCCCTGTCAGGAAATCAGATTAATTCTAGATTCAAGAGGCTCTTCACACATTCAATTGAATTCAATAAATATTTGCAAAGTGCATAATACGTATCAGGAATTGTGATGGGGGTACAAAGACAAGAATGATTATTGCAGTGGTCTGCCTCAAGTCTTTCCCCACTTCAGACCATTCTCCATTTAGCCACTAAAATGATTTTCCTAAAATACCCTTGCCCCTTCCCCCCATTTGCCTCCCCAACACACACACACACACACACACACACACACACGCACATGCACACGCACATACACACGCACACACACACTCACACACTCACTGAACTCCGGGGGCTTTCTATTTCCTACAGCAACAAATACAAAGTGCTCTATTTGCCATTTAAAGCCCTTCACACTCTAGCCCTACCTGTCTAGTCTTCTTATACCCTATTCCCCAAAACGTATGTACTCTTCAAAGAGTCCTGTGACACTGGCCTCCTAACTATTCTGTGAAGAAGACATTCCATCTCTCGGCTCTTGGAATGTTCTTTGGCTATGCTCCATGTTTGAAACACTCTCCTTATGCACTGTGTCTATTGACCTCCCTGTCTTCCTTTAAGTCCCAACTAAAATCCCACCATCTACAGAGAGTCTTCCCTGACCCCTCTTAATTCCAGTGCTTTCTCTTTTTAATTATTTCCTACTCACCCAGTATATAGCTTGCTTTGTATATATCTGTTTGCATTGTACCCTCCATTGGATTATAAGCACCTGGAGGGCAAGCTTTATCTTTTGCTGCTTCTTAATTTCCCTAGCACTTAGCACAGTAGCTGGCACACAAGTGCATAATAAATGTTTATTGTTTCATTGATTGAATGACAGTACCTACCCTCAAAAAGTTTACATTCTATTAGAGGAACTTAAAGTTCAATGCACCAAACCTGCATTTATTCTTCCAAAGGGATGAATTTTCTTACTGAGATCTGTTTACAAAGCTAGGTCAGGAAGAAGGTTATCAATGAAGGGCAGCTGAAATGCTGATTTGATTAATTCTACTATCTAGGAACAGGGAAGCTAGGTGGCACAGTGGATACAGCGCCGGGCTTGGAATCAGGAAGACTCCCCTTCATGAGTTCAAATCCAGCCTTAGACATTTATTAGCTGTGCGATCCCAAGCAAGTCACTTAACTCTGTTAGGGCAATGAGGTTGTACAGTGGATAAAATGCTGGCCCTGGAGTCAGGAAGACCCAAGTTCAAATCTGCCCTCAGATACTTACTACCTGTGTGAACCGGGACAACTCACTTACTTAATCCTATTTGCCCCAGTTTTCTCATCTATAAAATGAGCTGGAGAAGGAAATGGCAAAATACTCCAGTATCTTTCCCAAATGGGGTAAAAAATAATTGGACATGACTAAAACAACTGAAAACAAAAACAGAAACTATCTGGTAAAGGGAAAATGCAACTGGAAGGGTAGGCGTTTTAACTCAGTTCACTTCAGTTTAACTCAGTTTAAAACACAAAAATAATTATTAAGTCTCTACTGTGTACAGAACATTGTAGTAGGCCTGGAAGATACAAAAATAAGTGGGATCAGTTCCTGCCCTAGGTTGTAATTTGGTAGGAAAACAAGAAGGCCACCTGCTTTAAAATATCAGCAGCAAAGATTTTGCATATTAGATATTCATCTGAGTAAATAAGTTGTCTGCAATCAGAGGATCAGACCACCACCGGGCTGATATGCACAGTCAGCAGATGGGGGCTTTGGAATGAGGAATAAAGAGAGGCCATTTTGAATCAGAGATAAAAACTGCAGAGTGCAGGACTTCGGAGAGTTAGAGGCCAATATGAAGATATCAGGTGTCTAAGGAAGGGGACGAATGAGGGAAGAAATCCTGCAGAGGTGCAGAGAAGGAACAGGACCAGGATCTGCTTTTGCTTTCTTTTTACTTTGCTATTTTACGAAGAATGCTGGCCTCACTCCTCTCCTGTGAGGTAGAGAAGACAAGCTGGGGGAGGTAGGAGGAGAGGAGAGGAAGGATAAAGCCAAATGGGAAAACTGTATGTAAAATCAGAAAGATCCAAGCTCAAATACCAACTCTACAATATTTGTAAACTTAAGTCCTTTAAACCTCTACTAAAGGGAAAGGGACAGGGACAGGATTAGAACCTTAGTCCTCCAACATGAGGGTTTATACTATTGTATCATACTCTTCACTGATATCACTCTGACAGGCAAAACCTAACTCCTGCAAAACACTGGGGAAAAAATCAGAAAAACGTTCCAGCTACAATTCTATTAACGATGATGCCTGCTGTTCATTATTTTTTTAAAAAGTTGGTTTTATAGAGAAAACATATCTAAACATATACATATTTATGTGTGTGTATATATGTGCATATTCACTGGCCATTTTAAAGTAGAATACTTACTATTTTATATCATACCGTAATTTACTGCAAAAATTGTTGTCTCTGTTTTTCTAAATACTTAGGTAAACCTACCAGTATTCACACATTCTGGTCATCTCAATTCTTGCCCTAAACCTCAATAACATGTTATTCACTAAGAGAAAGATTCCTGCCAAGCTACTCTTTAGCATTGCAGCTTGTTCTAGAAACAACAGAAGGCATTTATATGGTAAGACTGACTTTTAAAACAAAATATGGACTGAAAAATGAAAAGACAAGTGGGAAAATGTTATTGGGAAAACATCTTTACAGGTTCTTCTTAAAGACTTCCAAGTTTTACTATGAATATTAAGAACATCATTATAGAGAAGACTAATATGAAGGAATACCTTCATATTTACCCTTAAAAGATACAAGAGAAGTGGGGACCTATGGATATCCAAGAGGCATATTTAATTTTAATAATATGACACTGTCTTTAAGTAACTAAACTTTAATAATTCTTTAAGATATGCAAAGCACTTTATATACATTATCTCATTTGATCTTCATAACAAGTGATCAATAAATTAATAAGCATTTGTTAAAGCACCTACTATGTGCTAGGTACTGGGGATATGAAGAACAAGATGAAATAGTCCCTGAACTTCAAGGAGCTCATATTGTACTAAGAGAGATCACATGTACTTACATAAGTATATACAGAATGCTAGGACAGGTAGGTACTACTATCTCCATTTTATAGATGAAAAATTGACGGTCAGCATCTCACAGCTAATATATGACTTGATATTTGAACGCCTGTCTTCACGACTCCCATTCCAATGTACCTTTACATACACAATCTCCATTTGCCACCAGATGTTCTGTGTGGTTTTGACTCTACCACTATCATCATCCTTTCCTTATCTCTCTCTCTCTCTCCTCTGAATAAGCTACCAGAAAGCTCATCATCATGGAGACCACTTCAGTCACACCCTATCAGGACCTTCAGTTGCCTCTGCCTTTCTGATTGGAGAGCTTCTTTAATGAGGTCTCAACATCTCAGCCATCTCTTCACTTGCCACCAGCTGCTCCCCTTGGTTTTGACTCCACTATCATCATCAGGCTAATACTCTCTAGCATCTTTCCACTTCTTTTCAACTTTCTTTTGTATAATGTTTTCCCCCATTAGACTGTAAGTTCCTTGAGGGTAGGGACTGACTTTTTAAAATTTGTATCCCCAGCACATAGGTACTTATATAAATATGTAAATGTTATAAATGGTATGACATAAATATATAATACACATATATACACAAATATAACACATACATACAAATATACAAAATTTAAAAATAAGAATAAATAGGATAAATGTTTATTGTATCACGTCATACCACTTGAGTGTAGACACATAACTCTAGGTCTCTCTTCTCTCTCATGCTAGTATAAGGTAGGTTCCTGAAGGGTAGGAAATGTTTTAATTTTTTAAAATTTCAGCACCTAGCATGGTGCCAAGCACATAATAGGCAATTAAATACTAGCTGATCTGAACTCAATTAAATCTATTTGCATTTCTATTTTCCACTTCTTTTTTTTTTTTTTTTTGGTCTTTTTCCATTTTGCTGCTTCTGCTTTGCTATCTTTTCTCTGTATTTTAGACTCTTCACATCTACTTCTGTGTCTTTTTTTTTATTTCATAGCTGCCTTCATTGTCACATGAATCATTTCCACTAATGCCTGGGTCTATCCATCCACAGGTCCCTTCAGTTCCTGTCTATCGGTTATTCAATGTCTCTTGAACTTGGACCTGTGTGCTTTGCATTTTGTTATTATACATTTCCAGTGCTAAACTTTTTCTGTGTGAACGCAGTATGAGCTCCCAGGTGATTTCCAGGCCTATCCTCTAACAGGGAGCTAGCTCCAGAACCACTGTCCAGTTCCAATAGCAGACAGCACTGTCCCCAAGATCCAACCATTCCTGGCTCCTGCAGCTTCCTCAAAGTCTCTGTTTCTTGGGGACAGGGCAATACACCATTATCTCCCAAAACAACCTGAATGACGATCTTCAGAGGCACATAATTTTGCATAAATTTTGTGCCTGGAAATGATATAATCAGAATTATTAAGTATTATAACAGTTATAATAAAACCATGTTTGGCTGGAGTGATGTCCTTGTCTCACCTCAACTGCTTCTTTCTCTGAGTAATTGAAAATGAATATTACACAGAGGGCAATGGCATGGTACATGGGAACTCAGTCGGGAAGTATTTATTAAGTACTTGTGATGTACCAGGCATTGGGTATTAGTAGGTTACAAAATGCAACCAATGAAAAGCTCAGAAGAATGGGGTTAAAAGATGATATCATGGAAATATATGGTAACAAAAGAGGATATGCTGAGCATAATGTAAGGGATGGCAAGTAGATTGTGTGTCATAGCGTTAAGACGAAAGTAAAGTCAGGTAGTCAGTTAGGACTTCATAAGTGCCTAAAGAAGACTTCTAGCATGTTGGGTGGATCCCTGTGATGAACTAATCAGATGATAAGGACAAGAGTTGCACAGAGTGGGGAGGAATGTACGGGCTGAGATCTACACTGCTGGAGACATCTTCCAAATTGATAAGAGAGCCAATGGAATGTGAGATCCATCATGGTGCCACTTCGAGAATATTTGGGTAACACAAATGGAGAGCTCCCTTTACTTATTTTTGTATGTGAAATTGGAGCAGGTGTGTAAGTCTGATTCTACTCCTGAAAGGGGAAAGTTTCAACGATTATACTGTATATATTGTACACTCATAGAATCACAGAATGAGAATGCTCTCTGGGGTTTCCCATCAAATATTTACTTGAACTTCTCTGATCACTAGGTCAGAGGATTGGTCTAGAAAGCTTTTAAAAGCAGCCTTGATCTTTGACTAACTTTTCTTTTTTACATTATAATTGTTATACTTCTAACCACTAACTTGGATTTCAATTGAAATTTTTTCCCTTATAGGATCAAGGGAGAAATATATCTTTTACAATGTAGTTAGCTAAATAAAATGTAGGTAATGTCAAGGCCTAAAAACCCTTTCTCAGAAACATGTTTTTAAACAACTGAAAAAAATGCTAAATTTCAATGCAAGGTTAGTGAAAGTAAAGATGTCATTTTTTTTTCCCCATCAAAGTCCACAGATTCCTTACAGTAAATGGAGAGGATGATTTCTATATCATGACCCAGGAGGAGGAAGAAGGAACTGAAATTAAAGATGCAGATTTAAGGAATTGACCTTAAAAGGGAAGAGCAATATTTATTCTTCTGAGACAGAAGAAAAAGACAAAATAATGGATAATACTTGTGGAAATTTTTAGAATTGGTGAAGGAAGTTGAAAGAGGCAGGATGGTGTATTGGATATAAACCCAGAAATGAGTTCAAATCCTGCTTTAAATATTAGCTCTGTAATCCTGGACAAACCACTTAATCTCTAAACCTCAATTTCCTCATTAGTATAATGGGGATAAAAATATATATCTACTATAAGATTACAGTCAGGTTCAAATGAAATGTCTATAGAGCATTTAGCAAACCTCAAAGCACTATTTTCTCCCATAAGATGAACTCGATCATCTGAATCATAAGAGTTGGAATGAAGATATGATTGAGGGGTTGAGAAGGGGAGTAAGGCTGTGGACCAATCACTGTGTGTACTGAGATAGGGATTAGAGTAGAATATGTGGAACCTATTACCTAGAAGCAGTGAGGGTTCAGCTGAAATCATGCACTACAGATTTATAGTGGGGGAAATCAAATTATTTTATTATTTTCATTATTATTTTATTCAGCGATTCTCAGCTCAAATATAACCTCTAGATCAGCGGTGTCAAACATGGTGCTGTACTAGCATAAAATGGAAATGGAAAATATTTAACAAAATAAATAAAAATACAACAAAATATAGATAATGTCAATCTATGGTGTTCTAAGTCAATGAGCCTACAGGATCCTTATGTATCCCATTTCTATTTAATTTTGAGATGTCTGCTCCAGATGACATCTTTCTTGATTCTCCAGCTGCTAGTGCCTCCTCTCCCAAATTACCTAGTATTTATTTTATACACATTTATATGTGTACATATATTATCTCCCCAAATAGAATGTAACTTCTTGAGGGTAGTGGCAGTTTCATTTTCCCCTGGTATCCTCTGTGCCTAGAACAGTGCCTGGCCCATAAAGGATACCTAATAAGTATTTGTCAGAAGCCTAAAGTAGTAGGACAGAGATCCTCAGCTTTTGGCATTAATGGGTTGGGAGTAATGATAATAAGTAAGATCTGGTCAGTTATTATTGAATCTGTTGTGTTCTGAGCCTCACAACAATCCTGGGAGATATTTGCTATTTTAGCTGCATTTTACAGATGGGTAAATTAAGGCTGAGAGATAGTAGATGATATGCACAGCATCACACAGTTAGTATCCAAGGCAAGATTTAAACTCAGGTCTTGCTGACTCTAACTTCAACACTCCCTAAAATACCATATAGCTGCCCATTGTTATAGAGGAATAGCGGTGGAGAAGGAGTTGGGAATTTCACAGGCTCCAGAGCTAGAACCTTTCAGCACAGACATCAGAGAACCACTGAAGTGGCATAGCAAGTAGCTAAGGCTGGGTACGGAGGCAAACGAAGCCTTGGAAGCGATGAACCATGGCCAGAGAGTGAAATCTTGACATTTAGGGTCTTGGAGGATCTTATAGCAAAGTCTAGCAGGGGTGGGGAATCTGCAGCCTCAAGTGCAGCCTTCTGACTGAATCTAAACTTCACAGAACAAATCCCCTTAAGGATTTGTCCTGTAAAACTTGGACTTTGTTCTGCAAAACTTGGACTCAGTCAGAAGGCCACACTTGAGGACCTAGAGGGCCACGTGTGGCCTCGAGGCTGCAGGTTCCCCATCCTTGGAAGGTATTACTAGACCAGTGTGACTGATGTGAGGTACAAGACATTGTTGAAATTGGTTAGAGCATTTGTCAGAGTCGTCATCAATATAAATATTGAGGTTGATAAGGAAGATTAAATACTGGTTAATTGATGATGGGAGGAGTGGAGACAGTGCTGGGTACTAATGACATTAGGAACAAGTTTCAAACTGGAATGGCCTTAGAAGCCATCTAAGTCATCCCCTCATTTTAGACACGAGGAAATTGAGCTAGTAAATTTATGATTTAAACACAGCACTTCCTGACTCCAGATCTGGCTCTTTATCTATTGCCTCATCCTGCCTCTAATTGATATTAAGGAAATTGGGATGGTGACCTGGAAGTCAATACTGTAGATAAAAACAAAGGATTGTAAAGAGAGAGATTGTCTAGACTTTAAAGAAGAAATGGTAATGGACAGATGGCTGTAGAAAAATTGTGTGAACACAATAGCAAAGAACAGAAAGTATTGCAATCCTTTCTGACCTCAAGGGGAGTGGGGGAAAAAGTGTTCTTTAGCAAAGAGGGTTGCAAAAGAGACAGTATCCTCAGGTTTCATTTAAAGTGAAGAACTAGTGGAAGGGTTGCTGAAGGAGTCCAGACTATTTATAGGCAATTTATTAAAAATGAAGTCAGTGTTCCAAAGGACACAGTGGAATGAGCTGTGGTCATTGGAATGGAGAGTAATCAAACTGAAGGAGTGGGATTATTAATAATGATAATAGTAACAATAATAACAGCTAACATTTAATAATAATAACAGCTAGCTGGGGGGCAGCTAGCTGGTATAGCAGATAGAGCGCTGGGCCTGGAGTCAGAAGATCTGAGTTCAAATCCGGATTCAGATACTTCTAACGGTGTGACCCTGAGCAATCACTTAACCTGTTTGCCTGAGAGGCAAACCACTGCAGTATCTCTTCCCAAAAAATCCCAAATGGGGACAAGACAGAAATGACTGAACAAGAACAACAATAACAATGACAATAATAACAGTTACTGCTAACCCTAACCCCAAATGCCTTAAGATTTGCAAAGCATTTAACAAGTGTTAGCACATTTTACCCTCACACCAACCATAGGAAGTAGGTTCTATTATTACACTTATTGTACAAATGAGGAAACTGAGGAAGACAGAGGTGAGGTTACTTGTCCAGGGTCACATATACAGTTAGAACATACCTGAGGCTGCATTTGAACTCAGGTCTTCCTGACTCTAGGTCCCATGTTCTATCCAATGGAACATCTAGGTGCTACACAGATTGATCAGAATGAAGTTTTCAAAGGGAGGTGATAGAGACATATAACTTACATCTAAGGTGATAAAACTGGACTGGGAAAACTATAGGATGGTAGGCAGACCAGAGTGGCATGTTGGCAGAAAAGAAAGAGGATTGTTCAATTGTTGGAAATTAGACTTGGAGAATTAACTGGTCTCGGTGATAAACGTGTCTTTCTTCGAAACTTGACATTTAAAACTAACTCTGATGGTAAATTTTCTACGCTCACATTATGAAGCTCTTTATGTATAATTCATGGAAACTTCAAAATCCCATTAGTACTTCTGTGAAATTTTTTTTTAGTTTTATTGATGCCTTTTGTTTTTATATTGTAGACATTTTGGGATATTATTTCCCCTCCCCCAGTGAATATTTCATTGTTACAAGCAGAAAGGTGGTTGGTTAAGCAAAACTCACATAGTTACTATATCTGATTGTATGCATGAAACATTCTAAAAGAAGAAATTTCCTTGCCTTCTAAAGGGTATTCATACACATGTATGTATGTATGTATGTATTATGTATATATATGTATGTCTGTAGGAGGCTCCTAGATGGTTCAGTGGACAGAGTACTGAGCCATGAGTCAAGAAGACCTGAGTTCAAATCTGGCCTCAGACACTTACTAGCTGTGTGACTCTGGGCAAGTCACTTAACCCTATTTGTCACAGTTCCTCATCTGTCAAATGAGCTAGAGAAGGAAATGGCAAACCACTCCAGTATCTTTTCCAAGAAAACCCCATAAGTGGTCACACAGAGTTGGACACAATTGAATGACTGAACAACAGTCTAATCACACCCAAATTACCTTTCTGGTCATCTTCAACTTTATTTCTTCAGATACTGTACTATTCCATGACCTCCTAAATTTCAAAATCATTCAAAAAGAATTCTGCTTAACTAGTCACACAGGAAAGTATGGATGAAGAATGTCCATTGTTGACACATAGTTGGATGAACAGTTGAAAAGCTCATATACTAGTATGTATAGCATGAAAAGACACTACGATTAGGTTCAGAATTAATCAGGGAGAGAGCAGTCTGGATTGCTTATGGAAAACTGCATAATTCTTTTAATGACCCTTAGTTTCTACCAGAAAGAAAGGAAAGTTACTTTCTATCCTTGGAGCATCAATACTGATTTATGAATCATGAAATTAAAAAAAAAAGAAAAATTACAGACTCAAAGGAACTTTATATTTGTACCTTTTAAAAAATATTCAAGTACAAATAAATATTCTCACACCAGTTAAAATAAGAACTAATACAGATTAGTTTTGAGGTAAAGTGGTATCCACACATTCCTTAAAAATAGATTTAAAACCTAAGAAGATTTTAAAAAAATTATACAAGATAGAAGATACAAAAAGTGACATGATGTAGCCTGATTTCTATACCCTGGTATTGTTGAAGACCTGTAGTACATACTCTATTAAAACATAAAATCTTACTTAAACTGTTAACATGATAAGGCAATTTACATACTCCAAGTTACTACCTCACAGGTTGGGTGTACTGCTTTGTTATGAATATGTGTAACTGACTTCTGAGAGGATATCTGTAGAAATAACACATCCTCCTTGACGGTATTTCTTTGTTCTTTTATTACATTTTTGAAAATTCATGCTAAATATTAACCGATGTCTCCTTAACCTAGATTACTCCTCCGAACCTCCAACAAAGGTAACAAGTAAGCCTGGAAAAGGGTCCGCTGAAAAAAATACCATCTGAATTCCCAAAGACAGTTTTATGAAAAGGCTTCCTTGATGTTTAAGAGAATCAGACAGTTTGACAAAAAAAAATCCTGTCTCTCTCCTCCATTGCTGCCACCATTGCTAACAATTATAAGCTTTCAGCGCTGTGAATAATTCAAAGTCTCATCTGTTCCATTCATTGTAAAGACAATGTTGAGAGTACAAGGTCACTTTTTTTTCTTCCCAACTAGTGACTTCTGCAACCCATTGTGGATCTGATTGCATGATACACCGAGTGTTTGACATGTTCGCCCTGACAGCTTCTTACCAGTCGTTAGTCTATTTAGCTTAGGGTATGAAAAATCGTAAAGGCTCAATGGAGTGTCAGATTTCTTCCACAGTAATAAACACAGATTACTGTGCTTTCTCCCACTTATTTTACTTTGCTATGCTAAACTATAACAGCATTACCTTTAGTTGTGAAACCAACCAATCTCTCTCTCTCTCTCTCTCTCTCTCTCTTTCTCTCTCCGTCCTCTATCTTTGTCTCTTTCCCTCCCTCCCTCTGTCTCTATCTCTCTTCTGATATAGATATAGATATTTATCTAGAGATAGGTATCAATATAAATTGATATACAATTTAAAAAAAACTAAAAAAAAACAGACCACCTGCCTGAATGGTAACAGTGTGACTCATTTACAAACATTAAAAATATTAAAATTACAATTAACTGTTTATGAGAGATTAACACATAAATATGCCACAGTAGGGTAATTGCCATACAACCTCTAATCGTGGAGTAAAATGTAAACTAGAAACCTGTCAATTCTCATAATTTTTTTTTTAAAGAATACTAGTTAAAAGAGAGAGAAGCATTTTTGTAAGCTTGAAAAAAATACTATCATTAAGTGCCCAATTATTTTTCTCAATCTTAATTAGATTTTCCTACTTCTTAAAAAATCTGTGTTTATTAAGGGTCAAAGATTTAAGTTCCTATGTCTAGTATATTTATTATACATTATATGATATATAATATTTATATATACATACACATCTAAATATAGACACAATCCTTTCTTTATAGTGGGAAAAAACCCACAGTTTAAATGAAAATTGAGGTAATAAGCCTATTTTACTCCATATTTGTGTACCTGATTAAAGACTGGTCATACCAAGGGATCCACTCTATGTGGAACTCTAAGCACATATAGAGAAGAAGACCTCTAGATAAATTACATTTCCTATTCTGGTTTCAGAAATAAGTGTATGAACATATGAGTAGGTGGCAGAGTAAATAGACTACCTCGCCTTGAGTCAGGAAGATCCATCTTCCTATGTCCACATCTGGCCTCAGACACTTCCAAGCTGTGTGTGTGACCCTGGGCAAGTCACTTATCCCTGCTTACCTCAGTTTCCTCAGCTGTCAAATGAGCTAGAGAAGGAAATGGCAAACCACTCCAGTATCTTTGCCAAGAAAACTGTAAATGAGGTCATGAAGTCAAACATGACTGAAATGATTGAACAACATATGGAACAGTCTGCTAGCAATTCTAATTTTTGTTTTTCCTATGTCCTTGCTACTTTCGGTGAGTAAGAAAACCTTGATATTTCAAGTATCTAAAATTTGGTTTGTATGAGAACTTCAGTCAAGAAATCATTGTGTAAAATTTCTGACCTAAGGTCAGAATGAAGTAGGATGAGGAGATAGTGTTGAATCATATGTAGGGTATCTGTACAGGGCTTTCAAGGATCCCAAACTGCTCCCTGCCACAAAAGCCCATCACTCCAGTAGGAGTTTTCCCCTGGCTAGGCTATACGACTTCTAATCATGAAATATCACCACTTTGGGAGAACTAAAATGATTAAAACTCCAAAGGGCAGTGCAAAGATGCATGGCAAGTAGGTGGTGGCAGAAGTATATATCAGACATCAGTGACTACAAAAGGAGGTGGGCTGGCCATGCCATGTAGTGAGGAAGGCAGAGGTATAGACCAAGTAGTAGACTCTTACTGTACTCCCCTATACTATCTGCACAAGACAGGCTTCTGTTGGGTTGGCTAGCTTCTCCAGGAAAGGTTTATGGGAAAATCTGGACATATCACGGAAGATGAAGTAATAGAAGATTGCAATCTACAATCAACAGAATATAAGCTCCTTGAGGGCAAGAACTTTGACCTCATATTACCAACATCTTGCACTATGTCTGGAACATAACAGGCACTTAATAATTGCTTACTGATTCATGTATTGCATTGGCAGATGGGGAGTACCAATAATACCGATAATAACGAAATCCCAAATCCACCAAGGTACCAAAATATAAAAGCAATGACCTAGAAAAATTTAAAGAATACTTGTTAAAACTAATTTTCTACTTTACCTTCTGGTTAAATCCTACATTTTTTATAATCACATATACCACTTCTATCCATGGGAATTTAGGACACCTTAAGGATAATGTGATAAAAACCTAATACATCTAAATTAATATTTACCTTTTAAAGACGGCCTAATAAAACGTGTGCTATTTTAACATCTCCACAAATGACACAATGCTGAATGACTCTGGTATGTCATAACAAAAGCTTCTATTTACTTATTGTAGTGGGAAGATCAGACTGCTCAAACGATTTTTGACAAATCAAATGTAAAAGGACTCACACAAAACAAATCTTTCACTACTGTTTCAGATTTCTTCAGCTTCATATTGAGGGGAAATCTACACGCAAAAGATAAGCTGTTTCTATTATAGCCAAAGTGAATTTTTAAATAAAAATCATACATATTAACATTTATTAGGAATAACTGATGGCTTTATGCTTTTCTCATCTATCCATACCCTAGCCAATAATTCATCAGATTGTCAGTATGGAAAGAACTCCATTTTATTTGCTGCTTAAAATGATAGTTAATAGTTGCTGAAATACATCAGTGATTTACAGTTTATTGGGATATTCTTCACTCTCATTTTAAATGACTTTTCATACAACAAAACAATCCCAGGTTTATTCAAAATGACACAAACTAGAGCAAGTGGTATTTTCTACCTCATACCCCCTTCTGCTGCTTGATGACACATAAGTACATTCGATTGTCATATTTACATGTTACAAAGGCAGTGAAACTACTGTTGGAAAAAATAATGCAGACCTCAGGCGAAAAGAGTAACACAAAATGTTTTTCTGCTTTAACTTCTTACATAGTCTATGAGCACGAAGATTGGGCTGAGATAATCTACAAGTCTCAGAGCTCAACATTCAATGTAATTCTGGGCTTCTATTAGTGTTATTACAAAGCAGTGCCCTAGAAGTTGGATGCCTGTTTTAGGTAGTTTAAGTATATACCTGGTAACAGAAAGGAGGTTGTAGTATAAGACATCCCTGGGAGACCCTTCCAGGTCTCTGGTTCTGTGATTTAGATAGGATTTTATAATCAGTTATAGCCCTCCCATATGCTACCCCTGCTACATCTCTTTCTATAATGAAAAAAAAAAACCACTGACAATAACATAAACCTCCTTGATGCATAATAATCAACACTGTAATTTGCCCCCTATGAATTAAATTTTTAAAGTGACAAAATATAATTATAACAACTTAGTAATTTGAAACATTGGAATTCTAATTGAACATTTTGATTTCTCTTCACGTGTATAAAAACATCACAGTTGGTCGTATTATCCTCTTTAGACACCGTGCCATATTCAATCTGATGTAACAGAGGGTTCATAATGGCCAAGGAAGTATTTGAATGCAAGAGGACTTTATTTTTTTATATTTGCAGTACATGGGGATGTCTTCAAGTACATCTGTCAGGAAAGTGACAGTTCCATGGATCAATGCTGACAAGATGCATGTTATTATAGCATTAAGTGTTTCTAAACTGCAGGGAGTCCTACCAACTGTCCCATTTAGTGATTGAAGATATACATGATGTCTGCAGATCAGTGTATGGTTTTATAACATAAAGAAATGAAGAAACATCCAGGAGTCTTTCCCTTTTCCATCTAATTTTCCACTCTCCCAGTGGAAGAAAGGAGGGGATGTAGCATGCTCCACCCTGCTTCCCCTCAAGAATTTTTGTTCAATAGAGGTGAGTGGGTGATATCCACGAGTCATGTCTGCCCTCTGTTTCCCTCTTTATTCAACTTTGTTGAAGAACTATGAGTTTCAGTGTATGTATCTGAAGAGGCAGAGTGGTAAGGTGAATACAAACCAGGAATACCCGGGTTCAAAGACCTCTTCTAACACTAACAATGTTACCCTAAGTCAATGTCTCTGACCCTCAGTGCCCCATCTGTGAAATAGGAATAATAATAATAATAACACCAACCCTACAAGGTTATTGAGATGCAGGAGGCAACATGGTACAAAGTGGAATGTTAACTGGCTTTGGAGTCAAAAGACCTGAATTGTTATCCCAGTGCTGCCACTGGTTACCTGTTACTTTGGGTAAGTCACCTGTCCTCTCTATGCCTCAATTTCCTCATCAGTAGAATAGGGGTTGGACTAAATGGTTTCTAAGGTCCATTTTATTTTCCAAGCTGTGATCCAATAAATGGGATAATATTTATAATGTTGTCGTTCATTTTTCAGTTGTGTCTGACTCTGCATGACCCCATTTGGGGTTTTTTTTTTGGCAAAGATACTGGAGTGGTTTGCCATTTCCTTCTCCAGCTCATTTTACAGATGAGGAAACTGAGGCAGACAGGGTTAAGTGACTTTCCAAGGGTCACACATCTGGGAAGTGTCTGAGGCCAGATTTGAACTCAGGTCTTCCTGACCTCAGGCCTGGTGCTCTATCCACTGCACTACCTTGCTGTCTAGTTACTGATAAAATACTCTGCAAACCTCAAAGTCTTACGTCTCATTGTTATTTCTTCTCAGCTTTTTTCAGTGAGGTTCATACCTGGAATAGGGATCTAGCAATCCCTTTATATTCCGTATTTTATCAACTACTGCATAAGTGGATAAAATAACTTTTTCATAACTGAATAATAATATTTATGGGAATATATCTTCCGTAGGCTCACTGAAAGCATCCTCAATACGACTCCCGAGCAGACAGAATCCTAACAGGGCTGGTACTCACACTGTTTTGTTCCTACGTCATTTTGCTCTCCTCTGCTATGTCTCTATACCTTGAAAACTTGCCATTTAACGCAACTTGAGGATTATCAGTATGTGGGATGGTGACATCATTGCTATTAGTTGTTGATGATGGTTATTAGTTATTAATTAATCAATCAAGTAATTAATTAGTTATTAGGTGGTTGATGATGGTTGTTATTAGTTATTAATCTCATTATTATCATGTATTTCAATGACAGTCAGAGAGATGGGGTCCTGGGACAGTTGCTATCCCATTATTCATCTACTATTATTCATCTACACTTCATGTTTTCAGACTCTTCCACACGCAGATAAAATAACAGCTGTTTTGAGTTGGTTGAGTAGATGCTCATCGTCTGTAGCCTCACTGCAAGAGTCTTATTATGATTATTATGCTGTGTCACCAACTAGACATAGAGGCCATGTTTTTATGGAATTAGCCAAGCTTCTAGTTGGTTCTAAGAAATCAGTTCTCTAGAAAAATGGAAATTGCTGGTTTTACTGGAAAAATTTTGCCAGAATATTGAATAAATGGGGCAGCTAGGTGGCACAGTGAATAGAACACTAGGCCTCAAGTCAAGAGAACCTGAGGTTCAAATATGGCCTCAGACACTAACTGGGTGATCCTGGGCGAGTCATTTAACTGTGTTTGCCTCAGTTTTCTCTGCTATAGATAAGCTGGAAAATAGAATGCAAGCCACTACAGTATCTTTGCTAAGAAAACCCCAGATGCGGTCATGAAATGTTAGACATACTTAATTAACTAAATAACAACAACAAAATTGACAGAATATATGGTGCTACTCGCATCATTAGTGAAGTAGAGTTTTTAAAAAAAAAAGAAAAAAGAAAAAACTGAACCCTGAAAATGATAAGGAAGACTAGTAAACATAACTTAAAATGTTATCGGTCATTTCGACTATATAAAATGGCAATTTCCATCTAAACAATAACAGTATTTAAATATATCTCCAGATTGTTCAAAATATAGGGATAGCATTCTGCTGCACCATGGTGTATAAGATTAATGATTATCATCATGGCTATAATGAATTTACTGATAGGTAGACATCACCTGGTGATATTCACATTTGAGTGAATTTCACAAAAACCCTCACAGGGAAAGCAAATATGTGTAAAGCTGTGGCCAAGATAGTGCTGAATAATGTAAGGACAATTATCTTGGTGGCTGCCATATATAGTTTTTAGATGATATTGAGTCATTGAGATGTAATGAGACTAGCCCAAATGCTCATGACTTCCATGTGCATTCCTGGGTCATCCCACTGGCATGACAATTCCTCTGCTTAGACTATCCTCCCTTTTTGCAGATATCACCTCCTCTGTAAGGCCTTACCTGACCTAAACAAGATAATAACAACTGCTCCTTCCTTCGAAATCCAATGGTTACCTATTTTCTGTACTACTTACTGGAATATATGATCATAGATTTGAATTTGGGAGGGATTTCAAATATCACCTACTCAAACTCTCTTATTTTTCAGTTGAGGAAAGGAATGCCCAAGATGTGAAGAGATTTGCTCAAGGTCACACAAGAAACAGGTATTAGAACTACAATTCAGACCCAGTCCCTCCAATTCCAAAACTAGTGCTCCTTCTATGAACCCATGGTAGTTTATGAATCTTTTCAACTACCCATTCTCTCTCCTCAACTTACTTATCAAAGGCCTTTGAGATCAGAGATTTTGCATTTATTTCTCTTTACATCCCCAGGACCTAGTATATTGTCCTGAACTTGGAGGCAAGAGAGACCTTTGTTTAACTTGTACCTGAGATACTTACTAGCTGTGTGGTCCTAGGCAATCTCTCTCATCCCAATTTCTTTATCTGTAAAATATGGGAGTTATACTTGATGATTTCTCTTTCCAGCTCTAAATCTATGATCCTATGATAAAGGATCACAAAAATTATGTGGCATTTTTTCTTAGAATCATAGGATTTTTGAGCTGCAAGGGACCTTAGAGATGATTCCGTACTTTACTTAAAATATTTGATAACTGTGTTTTCTTTTTTTTCTGAAACAAGAATTTAATTAGGCCACCCTCCCCATCTTTTAAATAAATAATATTTTATTTTCTCCAATTACATGTTAAAACAATTAAAAAAACATTCTTAAAGGATAACTGTATTTCAATATAATTGTTTCCTTTGTAATCCTCTATATTTTATTTTAAGATAAAATGTTTGACATGTTGGAAAACATTTCAAAATATTATTCAAGAAGGGGGCCATAGGTTCACCAGACTACCAATGGGATGTGGGACATACAAACAGGATTAACAGTCCCTGAAGTACTTCTTCATTCCTCTCTACCTGCCTCCCCTCCCCCTCCACCTGCCCAAGCCAGTTCTATTACTGCAAAAATGTCATCAAAAGATCAGGAAGGCTCCAGAGAGTGCTATATGTATATAGGATACCATTGTGGCTAAACCCTCAAAACCAATAAATCTCACCACTTATTGACTCAGTTTATTGAGGGTTTGTTACACATAGTATGCCTGGTTCTAGTCTGCAAAGGAAAATATAAAAGGCAATGGAGACAAAACAAAAGCCAAAACAAGCTTAGCAGAGTCAACAAATCATCCTAGTACAGCTTCAGAGAGGGAAGGAACTTTGAGCTTGTCATTTGCCTGCACAGCAAACTCCAATGGCTTCCACTTGGCTCTAGGATAAAATACAAACTTACTTGTTCAGCTTTGAAAACCCTTCAAAATCTGGCACCGATCTATCTTTCCTACTATTGGGTGTTTGGCTCTCTCCCCCACACTCCAAGATCCAGACGAATTGGTCTTCTCTCCCTTCTCACACATGACACTCTATCTTCCATCTCTGTGCCTTCTCACTGGCTATCTATCCCCAATATCTCAAATGTACTTCCTTTTAACATCCTCTTCATGGAATCCCTCTCTTCTTTGAAGATGCCTCTCAAGCATCATCTTCTCTGTGAAGTCTCTATCCTCAACAGCTTGTACCCTCCCCTCCCATACTTGATTCTTATTCTCTTTAAATTTATCATATATACACATACACACACACACACACACACACACACACACACATATATATGTATATGTCATTATTGTTATTCTCTTTAGAATGTAAGTAAGTAAGGATTGTTTTATTCTTTGAATTTATGTCCTGGTGTCAAGTGGTGTATCTGGCCTGCTGATTTCACTGTTGCAATATCTCTCAAATAGATTACCACTCTAGTACAGACCCTCAACACCTCATGCCAAGACTATTGAAATATCCCGCTGGTAGGTCTGTTTGCCTCAAGTGTTTCCCTACTGCAGTCCATCTCTATTCACCCTCTAAAGTGATTTTCCTAAAATGCAGATACGACGGCACCTCCATCCTGCTTCCCCACTCAATAAACTTCACTGGCTCCCTATTGCCCCCAAGATCAAATACAAAATGCTCTGTTAGCATTGAAAGTCCGTCATAATCTCCTTAAACTTTACTCTCCAACACATACTGTTTGATTCAGTGCCCTGGCTGTTCCATGAACAAGACACTCCATCTCTAAGCTCAAGACATTTTCTCTGGTTGCCCTCCATGCCTAGAATGCTCAGCCTACTGACCTCCCTGGCTTCCTTTAAGTCCCATCTAAAGTTCCGCCTTCTACAGGAAGCCTTTCCTATCCTGTCTTAACTCCAGTGCTTTCCCTTTCATAATTATTTCCCACTTATCATGTATATATAGCTTGCCTTGTATATATGTGTTTACATGTTGTCTCCTTCATTATTAAATTGTAAGTTCTTTGAGGGCAGGGACTGTCTATTGCTACTTTTTGCTACTTGCATAGTGCATGGCACATTTTTGCTGTTCAGTCATTTTTTAGTCATGTCTGACTCTTCATGACACCATTTGGGGTTTTACTGGCAAAGATACTGGAGTGATTTGCCATTTCCTTCTCCAGGCACGGCACATGGTAGGTGCTTAATGTTTATTGTATGATTTGGCACATATGAGTACTTAATCTTATCTCATGATCCTATAAATACTTATTGATATAAGGCCAACCTCCCCATTTTTCCCAATGAGGCACTTAAGAGACAAAAACACTTGCCCAGAAAGAGAAAAAAGTCGTGACAGTTGCCTCTTTTCTTCTCTTCCTTAGTTATAAACACTGTCCAAGTAGTGCCTGTGATACATTTAACAAAAAGAGCTCTATGTAAAAATTTTCTTTTGCAACTCTGAACTTAAAAATGCAATAGTAAGTAAAATTTATGGATCCAGTTGTGATAACTTACTAGAACTCTTACAATAATTTATGCTGAAAAAGAAAAATATGCCTTTGACAGGGGAACTGAAGCAAATGTAGAATTAAAGCAAAGCCAGTTATATTGGCAACAGGAATGAGTTTGTCCTACACGCATTGGACATCTTACAGAACTGGGAATCTATGATATTTTGTAAACAATTTGGAAAGCAACACTGTACTTCTAGATACTTGTCATGTCACCAGGAGATTTCTATCTCAACAATAAATATTACAATGTGCTTCGCCAAGAGAATGAGTACCGTCAGGAGTGAAGGTTAGCTATAAAAATAAACAATACTAATCATAACACACCATCCTCTGAAAAGGAGAGCTTATTATTCTGCCTACCTTTGAACAACTCACATTCCAAGATGCAATGAATAATTTTGCTTTACAAGAGTTGTCATATTAAAGAGAGATTTAAAATGCCCCAATTTCCTTGCAACAGATGGAAAAGAAAACAATAAAAAAAAAAAAAGCCCACCTCTCAGAAC
This sequence comes from Vombatus ursinus, assembly GCF_900497805.2. Lineage (NCBI taxonomy): Eukaryota > Metazoa > Chordata > Mammalia > Diprotodontia > Vombatidae > Vombatus > Vombatus ursinus. The sequence goes on from NW_020954599.1 coordinate 34,432,720, forward strand.
ATACTTGTCTAACATAAGGTTTCTCTGAAATGAGATATTTTCACCCTTGGAAAATCTGTGGATTTGGTTAACATTGCTACCTAATCTTGTCCTAAATATTTAACAAAAGCTAATACTACCAAAGTCAATTTTATTCTGACCACATTGCAGGTTTTCACATCTATTACTGCCTGTTTTATATGCTCTCTTTAAACTTTCCCATGTAATGTGACCTGACCTCATGGTAAAGTTGTTTTAATATTCTTATTTTATTTTAAAATGAGGACCAATTATTCTAACACTGACCTTAAAGACCACTGCGAAACACAACTTAAGAGTTTATTGTATTCCTTACACTCCATTGTTTTTTAGTAACATAAGGGAAATTAATAGAGCTCTGTTTAACAGAGAAATGTTGTAAACACAGGCAAAAAGTTGTATTCATTTCATTTTATTTTAAAATCTTGATAATAGTAAAAAAAAATAGTATTTACCATGTGAAAAGAATATATATACATATATACATACCTACACACATATGTATGTATATGTATATAGATGGAATAATTATTGTAATACAGTTTCTCAAAAAACAGAATATGAGATAAACATTGGGAAATTAGCCATACTTGTAGCAGAAAATCTTCATTCAATTTTTATTACTTCTATGCAAATAACAAATCTAAAAATAAAAGCATTGTTTTGCAGGATTTCATATATATAAATTTAATGAGATTCTCATGAATATTGTTTCTGGTGAAAAGATTTTAAGAATTTAATTTTTTAAAATGGTTAATACTAAATTTCACTAATTTAAAGTAATGACTTACTTATGAACATACTTGAATTGTATTTTTCAGAGAATCTAGCTTTTTCATTAAAGGATCAAACTGAGGCAGCTAGGTGGTACAGTGGATAGAGCTCCAGCCTTGGAGTCAGGAGGACCTGACTTCAAATGTGGCCTCAGGCATTTAACACTTACTAGTTGTGTGACCCTGGGCAAGTCACTTAACCCCTACTGCCTCAAAAAAAAAAAAAGGCTCAAACTAAGACTATATCATATGCATTTTTGGAAACTTATTAGAAATGTTTATTTCCTCCATAGTACAAAGGGTAAATGTCCTGAAAAAAAGATCCATCCTCTCCACGGTGGAAATTTGATATCACATACGGTAAAACATTTCAGTTTGTTTGAATTTTCCTTTTTCATTTGATAGAAGGTAAAATGGGAAATACTAGATTTTTACTATATAAAATTTAGTAAAGCCTATGTTTTGCCTTCAATTCAGAAATAACGTGGATATTGAATGTAATTGATAAAGGAAGAAAAAAGACCAATTGATTAGGAGTGTGTTGCTAGAGATAAGTGTCTGAACCCTTAATATTTAAATTTCAAGTTTTATACACCTAGCAAATACATGTACTTCAAAAGTAGTGTGTTTTGAGAGTGGCAGCAAGTTATAAAAACAAAAACAAGCAGCCACACATTCTGCATCTATTTTCATGAAACGATCACGTTTCTAAATAAAATGGCAGACGTGATGTGGATAAGCATGCTCCTAATGAGGTAAACAAGAGTATAATTAGGGAGCTAGTACTTTGAATTCGACCCAAATATTTATAAGATATCCTTTAAGGCGTGCTTCTCATATTGCTCCTTGCATAAGGGATTTTTCTTTTTCTACTTTCTTCTTATTCTGCTTCTATCCTGGGAAAGAACGGTGGGAGAAAGGGAGTACAGATGTTGTGCTTTACAATTTGCTTGTCCTCTAAGTGACTTTCTTCCTGCCCCAATTCAAATTGTTTCCACCATTTGTCCAATCCTGATAGAAACAGGAATAGGAAGTGATGGGACTTTCTCATGTATTGATGTGCGGATGTCCTGAGGTACTCAATGGTACTGGAGTGGGGGGCGGGGATTGCCTTGATTCTCAGTATCACTTTTATCTCCCTTCACTGTCCTGAGCCCACTCTGAGCACAAGATACCCCTGGCTTGCTGATAAGAACAGCTAATACTTGTGAAAATAAATTTGTTCTTACAATGCATTAAAATGCATGAAAAATAAATCATTAGGAAGTTTAATATTTTTTGAAAAAATTAGTCTTAGCCCAGGCTTCACTTGGTTATGTGGACAATTTGTAAAAATAGCATGGCTTTTGTGCAAAGTGAGATAAACTATTTTGAATAGCCACACTATTTATAAGAAATCCTTAGAAGGCTGGTCTCTTTGCTCCTTCCATCCCCCCACATCCTTTTGGATTCTATTTCTAGTGTCTCCCCCACCCTCAGACCTACTTCTCACTCAAGATTTCCACTCAGTGATCATATCATAGAATTTAGACATGGAAGGGACTTGGGAGATCATTTCATTCAAGCCTCTCATCTTAAACAGGAGGAAAATGATGTCAAGAGATAATGAGTGATTTGTCCAAGGTCATTCATACACACGGTAAATAGCAGAGCCAGGATCATAGGCATGGGGCAACAAACATAGCTTGGGTGTGGAGCACACACTCCCTTTGCTGTAAACTTGTCAATTGCTAGGATTCAAATCCAGGGATTCTAACTCTAAACCTAGTACTCTGAACATGACAGCATGATGTCTTCTCTTATTCCTTAACAGGGTTGGGTCTTAATGGATTTTTCTTACATGGCTGCTAAGTCTTCCCTTCTCATAATTTCACTGTCAGAGGATTGATAGTCACACACCTGTTTACATTTTAAGAGAAAAGCAGATCTCACTATAATAATACCCTCTGTAGAACTATACGAGATGATGCTATTCTTATTGAAATCACCAATCAGAAAAAAACAAAACAAAAAACTTTTGGCAGAAAAAGAAGTATTTGCTTGAGGTTCACTTTACAATAAAAACTTCTTAATGGCACTTTGACTAAAATAATTTTTTTAAAAAAATGTAGCTCAGATTCTCGAACTGATTTTTTTTTTTACACTTTTCATTTTACACAATCCCTTTGTCAAAAGGAAAGTAGGTATTCATTTCTTAAAATTGCCAATGCTAAACACAATCCACTTCTGGAGTTTGAATAGGATAAGTGCAGGTCTGGTGGTCTTTTTGTCCTCATTTTCCTGTAACGGTCGGTCTCACATCTGCCTTCTAATGAAAAACACACTTTTTTTAAACCTCACGGTCACTATGATTTGCTCACCTATGGTCCAACCACACTTTATCTTACAGTATAGCCTACAACAATAAAGATATTTATGAAACATTTAAAAACTATTAAAAGCAATAATTAACTCAGATGTGTTACGATGCCTGCTGTCAGAGAAATAAGTCAGATGCTTGGTTTGTTGCTACTTATACAGTTGGAATGGATTAGGTGAGAGAGCTACTGGACATGCATAGGTGTTAGGCTGTATGTATTCCCATTCTTGAATTAGCCACTGCATGGGGATCAGAGCACCCTAGTTATCAGGCATAGTTAGAAGGTGAGGGATCCCACTTCAGAGACTTTTCCGAATAACTACAGATTCTATGATTCCATGGTGACTCTTTAAACATCAGAACTTTTTAAAAAATCATTTTGTTGGAAATCTTTCTGAAATACATTAAACATTTCCACGCCTTCTGAAACAAAGGGCAGAACACAATTTCGCCTTTTTGGATGACTCCGTTATCATTATGAATATAAATGACTGTATTGGGCCGTTAATGCAGAGATACATAAGGTCGTTTGCTCCACGCTTAACGGTCACCAGCTGACGTTCTCCTTAAGCCCTTCTGCCAGCTTTGCATCATTCTGACTGGATTACAGAATTTTAGGGGTTAAAGGGACGTCAGTATCCATAACCCATCCAACATTTGATAACCCAGACATTGCTTGAAGACACCCCCAATAAGAGGGAACATTCTCTTTTGAGGCAAACCACTTCCCTATCACATAGTGGTAACTACGAGGAAGTTTACCCTTACATTCAGTCAAAATCTGTCTCTCCGCAGCTTCCAACGTTCATAGTTCTGCCTAAGCTAATTCCATATCCATGTGACAGACTTCCAACTGTGTGAAGAAAGCTCTTGGGCCTACCCTAAGTCTTCTCTAGGTCAAAGATTTCCTCTTCTTTCACCTAGTCCTCTTAATGGCTTGATCAGTCTCGAGCTCTTTTGTGACACTGGCTAGCCTCCTTAGCACACTGTGACAGTATCAATATTTCCTGATTCAGCATCCCTTACTCCCTAACTTCCTCCTCCCATGCGACCTGGCTGCCCTGTTTCCCTGGGGCAGCTTCCCGGACTTGGGGCATAAAAGGTTCTAGCTGAATGTAGTCTTTCAGATTTAGGAGTTGCCTGAAACTGTGAGAGTCGCCTGTCCTGATCACATATTGACCAGATGGTATTTCCAGGGGGAGATAAGTGGGGCTACATCCAGAGAAGCTACGTACTACTATATCCTTGCTGCATATCCTTGCTTATGCTGGAATAAAGTAAATCTCTCTCTTTTTTTTTCTTGGCTAGGCAATGGGGTTAAGTGATTTGCTCAGGGTCACAGAGCTAGTAAGTGTTATGTATCTGAGGTCGAATTTGAACTCAGGTCCTCCTGACTCCAGGGCCAGTGCTCTATCCGTTGTGCCACCCAACCGGCCCAGTAAACCTTTTTTCAATGACTCACAAGTGCTTCATTTCGTCCCAATGTCAAATCTGAACTAAAAGGGTGCTGGAGTAAAAAGCATGTCTTCCACATATGCTCTTCGACATGGCAATGTTGTCCTACAGTGCAGACCCCAGGAATGAATACAGTGTTCCATATGTGATCTAATATGTTCACATGAGTGTGCACACTGGAGGTATGCCACTAGAAATCTCCTTCCAAGATGATATTGAAATATTAATTTTTGGAGGCAGGGCTAGGCAATGGAGTTAAGTGACTTGTCCAGGGTCACACAGCTAGTGTTATGTGTCTGAGGCTGGATTTGAACTCAGGTCCTCCTGACTCCAGGGCTGGTGCTCTATCCACCACGCCACCTGGCTGCCCCTGAAATATTAATTTTTGATCTGACGTCTTTTCAATCAACCAGTACCAAACATATCTATATCAATATATTATCATGCAGCATACATCTCTCCATCTTTCCCATAGAAGTAGTGTGAGAAGAGATGGCCAACACCTTGGTGAAATCAGATAAATCTAATTGTCTAAAGCATTCCCTTGATTTATCAGTTTATGGATAACCTTGTCAAAAGAGGAAATGGGGTTAGCCATGGGGTTATAAACTTAGAGCTGGTAAGGTCTACCTAGACTTTTTATTTTACAGATAAGGAAACTGAGCCCCCAAGACGTTAAATGACTTGCCCAAGGTCACATGAGTCATGAGTTTCAGAGCTGGGATTTGTACCCAGGTGCATTGATGCCAAATAAAACACTTTTCACCCATAAGTCTTGCATGGTTTGTTCTTACAATTGATATTTCCAATGTTTTTTTTTTTTTTTTTGTAATCAATCTCTTTTTTTCCTGATTTTTACTAACCACCTCCTGAATAACACATCAATCTGTCAATTCTCTGTTCTTCTTCAGTGTTCTGGTATTCTCCTTAGTTTGCATATCTTAATTAACACGCAATTCTTGAGTACCCAGAATTTTTCTTTTTGGCCTTTCTTTGTATTCGTGGTTTTCAGAATAGTTTTGAGCACTCAGTAAGTGCTTAATAAAATCTTGTTGAATGACTGGGCCATGAAGATAATGTAGTTCCTCTCCTCGGCTAATTCATGCTTCAGACAAATTTTTTTTTGCACAAATATTAAGAAAGGGTAAGCATACCCAAAGACTGGATCTACACAAAAAGAAACAAAACCATTTTAAACATAACAGATAACTTTTTGTTTTGGCTAAATGGATCTGCCAACCTCTACCTACCTACTCTCTGTTTGCAGGTCATCTCTGCTCAGATTACCCACTGAAGATGAGCTACATATCATCAATTTAATCAAGAATAATGGTCACATAAAGTGATTTTGCAAGGTTTAGCTGCCATACAAGCTGAATTGAACCTCAATGACCTTGAAAGTGATTTTCTCAAATGCATCAATGTTTCTGTTCTGACAGAAAAAAAAAAAAACGAACATTTCAAGATGCTTAGGCTAAAATTCTAGAATTCAATAAAAATATGTTAAGCACTGATGATACGGGCAAGACCTCATTCTAAGTATTAGAGGCACAAAGAAAAAGAAAGAATCTTTGCCCTTGAGGTGTGTGCATCCTACTTGCATGTGATGTAGCATGCATGTTGATAAGTAAATACATGAGGACTTAAAGAAAAGAATCTTAACAAGTGGGAGGGAAGCCTTCACCCAGATAGGGGGTCCCTGAGCTGAGCCCTGAAGGAAGACAAGGATTCTGAATGGCAGAGCTGAGGAAGAAACACATTCTAAGCATGAGAGACAGAGGCAGGAGACAAAATGTCACACAGGTTCTGCACCATAATCACAGCTAGAATACTGACTTTCTGATGCTGGGGAAATTTGTTTTGCTGTATAACATGTATATACATACCTACAATATGTATATAGACTGTTGTTATTGTTGTTCAGTTGTTTTCAGTCATGTCCCACTTTTTGTGACCCCATTTGGGGTTTTCTTGGCAGAGATACTAGAGTGGTTTGCCATTTCCTTCTCCAGCTCATTTTACAGATGAAGAAACTGAGGCAAACAGGATTACACGACTTGCCCAGGGTCACACAGCTAGGAAGCGTCTGAGGCTGGATTTAAACTCAGGAAGATGAGTTTTCTTGACTCTAGGCCCGGCACTCTACTCACTGCATCACTTAACTGCCCTATATATACACATACACACCTATATAATATGTATGGTGGTGTATTGGAGAGAATGTTGCTTCTCTCAAAGCCAGGAAGATTTGGTTTCAAGTCCTGCTTCTGAAACATATTGTCTGTGTCACCTTGGGCAAACTACTTAACTTCTCAGTTCCTCAGGCAATTCTTGAAGAATACTAATTTGTTGAGTAGTTTCTGATCTTCATTTTAGAGGTAATATTTTGTTTACTGGGAGATAAATAGATAGGTAGACAGATATAAATAGATCTATGATAGGTTAGATATATGGATAGAAAAATAGATTAGGTAGACAGAGCATTTATTGAACACGTACCACATGCTAGGCATTGTGCTAGTTGAGATATACAAATACAAGCAGCACCTGCCCTCAAAGGGTTTGTATTGCAACACATAAAGGGTAGTTGAAAAAATGTATATGTATGTGTGTATGGATCTATGTATAGAAGACCATGACCTGATAAGGGGAAAACAGAGCCAAGAGACTCAGGTAGAGTGTCCGCCTTGCCGTGGGGAGGAGGTGGAGGTCATGGTCTAAAGCGGGAAGGCATGGTGTAAAGAGGGCTGGAAAGTGGTGTATAGATCTGGAATCCAGCAAGATAAAGCAAAACCTGATCCATTAGGGTGAAGGGAGGCAGAGATGGAGTCTAGGTTACCAGTGGGGGAGAGAGAGAGGTGATAGTCACAGTAGAGAAGGCATGGCATGGGGGTAAGTTGAGAAGTGGTCTATGATAAGATCGGGATCTGGACCCCAGAAGGGAAAAACCCTGGACTCTCCCACATGGCCAAATCTCTGGCATTCCCCTTGGAAATGGAGGGGTTTACCTTCGCCCCTTTTCCCTTTTGCCCCTTTTCAAAAGGAATTTGGCTCCTTTGTTTACAATTCCCAGAAAAACCTTAAAACTTTTAGATTCTCTCTTTGAAATCTTATTCAAATGCACTTTCCTTCCTGGCTCTGAAAAGAACCTGGCTTCTGTTTGTCTCTCTTTATCTCCATTTGAAAGCTAACTTCCCCCTTTCAGCTCCCTTCATTATCTATTCTCATTGTTTATTGCCTTCCAAACAGACCCAACCAACCCCTCTTCCTCTGGCCACCCTTAATCCTAGCTAGGCACCACGAAGTCCAGGACGCAGGAGTTCTGCCCAAAAGGCTGAGACTGCCTCAAGCCCACTGCTTAGGAGTGTCACCTGGCCTCCTTAGCCCCCAGCCCCCATTTAAAAGCTGAGAACCTTTCACTCCCAGAGGCTGAGACTTTTATATGTATGTAAGCCCCCTAGTTCTCACAGGGTGACCTGGCCTATATGTGAATTATCTTAATAAACTTTTTCTCTGGCTGGAAGAAGATCTGGGTTGAATTATTTCAGGCAGATCTTCCCAGTGCTCCAAAACCTCCCGCGATCTTGGGGTGCCTCTGTGCATCTAGGGGCACCCCAAAACCCCCCTCCCTCTTCAGTCTACACTAATGAAGTTACAAGTTCTGACCAAAAAAGAAGAAAAAGAAAAAAGAAGAAAAACATATCTCGATATACACATATGAGGGTGAAACAGGATTTTTTTTCAAAAAAAAAGCGTTAGAATTAACTTGTTTACAAAATTTAAGACGAGAAGGCCTCCAGCTAAGACAGTTCCTACTTAAAAGGTACCAATCCAAAGACAAGGATGTCAATTACGGCAAAGAAATTAAAATATAGTCAAACTCTGCTTCCATCTGTCAAAACCTCTTCCTTTTTGACATAGATGATGACCTGACAAAACCATATTGAAAGGCTGGTGCCTTTTTTTCTCTGAGAACAGTGGCAATGAATTGGTGAATCCACCTGTTCTCAGCCCCTCCTATTTACTGGCTTCCCCCACAAGGTGTTTTTGCCTCGTTTCTGCTGTCCAGATACAATAGGGTGGCAAAGGGAACTCACAGATGGGGGAGGAAAGAAAAGATTCTTTGTTTCCAAAGCAATCCTTCTGACCCTGAACAAGGGTCCCTTGGAAGCAGTAGCTGCCCTGAAGTTTAAATTTCAGAGGAAAGGTCTTCTTAGTAATAGCAGTGCTTAGTAAGTTAGGGAGTGGTCAGCCTTTGAACTGTCAAAAAAGAGCAGTGAATCCTGCCGTAAGTGACAAAGCTCCAGTTGGAGAGATTGTACCCTAGTCTAAATGAAACATGATACTACATCACAAGAGACCTTCGGTTTCTCATGAAACACAGAAGGGTTACCAGTTTACTAGAGGAAGTTTCTCAGTTCTTAAATGTGGCTTTAAATTTACCCATGTGAGATTTGATAAGCAAACACTAGTCCAGCAAGTAGGGAGGATAAGTAGGTTGTTTTCTATGCAAATAAAATCAAAGGAAGACACAAAATAGGTAAGTGGTCAAAAGTATTTCTGTTCAAAAACTTGTTCTGTGAATGTGTCCCTGGAAATTGATCTTCAGCTGGGGCAGCTAGGTGGCTCAGTGGACAGAGCACCTAACCTGAAGTCAGGAAAACCTGAGTTCAAATCTGGCCTCAGACACATAACACTTACTAGCTATGTGACCCTGGGCAAGTCATTTAACCCCATTGCCTAGCAAGAAACAAAAAACAAAACACAAAAAACAAAAATTGATCTCAGCCTAAGGAAAATGCAAGGGCCTTCAGAACATGGGCAGGGTCCCAGGAAAAAGAACAGAGATGACTGAAGGGTGAGGAGAGGCTGAGAGATGAAGGTTTATACGGGCAGAGAAGAGATGGTTTGGAGGGCATTCATAATGATCAAGGAACTCACATTCTACTGAGAGAGACAATGTGCAAATAATTATGTACATAATACAAATTATGCACAGTGTAAATGGAAGGTATTGTATCATCATAGCTTTCATGATACTATGATACTTTCATGATATTTTTATGATACTTTCATGAAAGTCATGATGATATAATACCTTCCATTTACACTGTGCATAATTTGTGTTATGTACACAATTATTTGCACGTTGTCCCTCTCATTAGAATGTGAGTTCCTTGAAGGCAAGAAATATATTTTTGCCTTTTTTATTATCACGAGCAATTAGAATTGTGCTTGACCCATAGTAGGTGCTTAATCAAGTCTTGGTGTTGTGACCGCCTGACCATGTACTCTCCATGTAGAAGGAGTACCAAACGAAGGAAGAATTATCTTAAGCATTCTGTATGAAGAATCGAGATTGGGTCTAAGCAATTACCTTCTACTATTGAAGATTGTGACAGTATAGAACGAGTTACTTGGGAAGAATAAAGAATTTCTTCCTACTCTGGTCTCTAACAACTGGAACAATTCCCACCTGATTTGGACAGCTTGTACATTTTTTTTAAAAGGGGGGTATTAGATAGATGACCTTTCAGAGTTCCTTTCAGCCTTATGTATCTATGATTGTTCCATTTTGGCTCTCAAACTCTGGATTGTGAATAAAAAGGATAGGTGGGTGGAGTGGGAGGAGCAGGCTAGGGGGAAGGTAGGAGGGGAGTAAGATCATAGAAAATGCATCTGTCTTTGTTCAGGAATTTAATCTGAAAAGAGCCAGAAACTGGGGGTAGTTTGATTAATAATGGCCATACTTTCTAATCCTGCTTCCCACTTAGAGAAGGAAATAGATTCTTAGAGGTGAAAAGAACATTCGAGGTCATTCTAGCCCACCTCTCTCATTGTACAGAACAAGCTCATGCTTGGCACTCTCTGGGCCACACTTGAAAACAAAACAAACCAAATGCCAAAGTCATACTGATGGCTCTAAGGTGATCAACCAATTGGCTATCAAATTGGCCCCGAATTTATATTGGGGGGGTTATGGGAAGAAATGGAGAGGTGACCTCATAAAGCAATTGGCAAATATTCTCTATAGAGTTAATTGATTTTATCCATCGATTTTATCCATTTATCCAAAAGTGGCTGACTACAAGCTTGATTGCCAACCCTTTTAGTTAACAGTAAGTTACACTGAATAAACTGAAAATGCTCTACAAAATTTTATCTGAGATGAAAGGAGGATTTAAAAAAAAAAGTTGTTTGGTATAGAAAGGACATTGAATTAGTGATAAAATCTGGCTTTGAATCCTAGCTTTGCCACATGCTACCTGTATGACCTTGGGAAAGTCATCTGAACTCCCTGGGCCTCAGTTTTCTCATTTATGAAATGAGAGGGTAAGATGATATCAAGGGTTCTTAAGTGCATTAATTCATTTAAAAATATTTTGATTATTATATTTCAATATCATTGTTTTCCTTGGTAATCTGGTGTATTTTATTTCTTGCATTTAAAGACATTATTTTGAGAAGGGGGTCCATAAGCTTCATGAAATTCTCAGAGGAATCTGTGACCCAAAAAGGTTAAGGACTCCAGGACTATGTGATCTCTGAGATTCTTTTCTGATTTAAATTCAATGTACCTATGCAAAGCCAATCAGTACTTGAAAACTAGAATCTGACAAAACATACTCAGAAATTACTCCTCACCAGGTCACCAGGAAAGCTTTCTTTCTTGCTTTGTCCTGTCTTCTTAGGGGTACTTTTCCTCTAACTTGCAGTTCCTGATTTTGACCTTAGGATTCTGATGCTATAAATGTCCACATGTGTTACATGTGTCTCACTTTTGGTATAGTCTGTGTCATTGTGCTGTGTTAATTTAGGAATTATTATCTCCAAATTCCTCATGCAAAGTATTATCAGACGCAGCTAATTTTAATTTTGGTTCTTCTCTCTTATTTTATTATTTTTTTAATTACATGTAAAAAAAATTGGGGCAGCTAGGTGGCGCAGTGGATAGAGCACCAGCCCTCCTGACCAGAAGTCAAGAGGATCTGAGTTCAAATCTAGACTCAGACACTTGACACTTACTAGCTGTGTGACCCTGGGCAAGTCACTTAACCCCGATTGCCTCACCAAAAAGCAAAAAATAAAATAACATTTTTTTTTTTAAATTTTGAGTTCCAAATTCTCTCCCTAGCTCTATAAAATAATTTTTTGGTAATGTGATTGGTATGGCACGGAAACAGTAAATTCATTTATATAGAATTGTTATTTATATTATATTGGCTCGGTCTACCTATGAGCAATTAATATTTCTCCAATTGTTTATATGTGATGTTATTTGTGTGGAGTGTTTTGTAATTGTGTTCCTATAGTTTCTGAGTTTGTCTTGGCAGGTAGACTCCCAATTATTTCATATTGTCTACTGTTATCTTACATTATTTTTTTCTGTCTCTTCCTGCTTGACTTTGTTGGTAATATATAGAAATGCTGATTGTTTGTGTAGGCTTATTTTATATCCTGCAACTTTGCTAAAGTAGTTAAATATGTCAACTAGTTTTTTTAATTATCTAGGATTCTGTACTATACCATCATATCATCTACAAAGAGTTTTCCAAAAGTTTTTTTTTTCCTCATTGCCTATTCTAATTCCCTCTATTTCTTTTTTCTCATTACTACAGCAGTACAGTATTGAATAGCAGAAGTCATAATGGGCATCCTTCCTTCACCTCTAATTTTATTGGGAAGGCTTCTAGCTTATCCCTATTATAGATAATGCTTGCCAATGGTTTTAGATAGATATATTCAAAAGAAAGTTTCATTTATTCCTATGCCTCCTGGTGGTTTTTTTAGTGTTTATCAAAAATTTTTTTTCAGATTATATGATTTTTGTTGTTTTTGTTATTGATATAGTCAATTATGCTGATAGTTTTTCTAATGTTGAACCAGCCCTGCATTGCTGGTATAAAACCCACCTAGTCATAGTGTATGATTTTTGTGCTATATTGTTGTAATCTCCTTGCTAGTATTTTATTTAATTTTTTTTGCATCAATATTTATTCGGGAAATTGGTCTATAGTTTTCTTTCTCTGTTTTTGCTCTTCTTAGTTTAGGGATCAGTTTTGCTGTCATAAAAGAAATTTGGTAGGACTCTTGTCTATTTTTCTAAATAGTTTTAGTATTGGAATTAATTGCTCTTTAAATGTTTGGTAGAATTCACTTGTGAAGCCATCTGGTTCTGGGGATTTTTTCTTATGGTGCTCATTGATGGCTTTTTCAGTTTCTTTTTCTAAAATAGGGTTATTTAAGTATTTAATTTCCTCTTCTGTTAATCTGGGTAGTTTATATATTTGTAAATATTCATCCATTACACTTAGATTGTCAGATTTATTGGCATATAATTGCACAAAATAACTCATAATAATTGCTTTAATTTCTTCATTCATGTTCCATTCACTCTTTTCATTTTTGATACTATTAATTTGATTTTCTTCTTTCTTTTTTATATCAAATTACCAATGGCTTATTTATTTTATTATTTTTCTCCCCAGAATCCCAGCTCCTAGTTTTATTAGTTTAAAGGATTTCTTACTTTCAATTTTACCAATCTCTCCTCTGATTTTCAAGATTTCCAATTTGGTGTTTAATCGAGGATTTTTAATTTGTTCTTTTTTTCTAGTTTATTTAGCTGTATGCTTAATTCATTTATCTGCTCTTTGTTTTATTGATGTGTTTAGAAATATAAATTTCCCCCCCGAGTACTGCTTTGGCTGCATCCCATAAATTTAGGCAGGTTGTTGCATTGTCACTCTCTTTAATGATCTTCCTTTTTACCATAATAACTTTTTATGGTTGGATTCTTTTTTCCCCTCATTTTTCAACCTATTTCTTGACTTTTAACTCTTTATGTTCAAGCTGGGCTGTGCTCCCAAGGTGAAGGAACCATTGTCCCAAGCTTCAGACCTTTCTTGCTACTGTTTTCAGAGCTAGTTCCGGGAGTCTAAGTCTTTGATGTTTCCAGGTGGTATGATATAAGAAGAAGTCAATGCTCTCCTGGCCTGTTCTCTGATCTTTACCCAAGAAGAGATCTTATTCCCCTATAGCCACAAGTGTTGGCATTCCTTCTGGCCCTAAAAATGTGTGAATGGGTGCCTTACTGTCCATAACCATGAGCGCTAGGGCTTCTTTCTGCCTTGGAACTGAGACCAGGACCCTTGCTCCCCTATCTACACAAGTGATGGTGTTCCTCTTCACCCTGGGACTACATTAGAACTACGCATGGACAATGCAACAGGGTCCTGAACCTAGCACCAGCAAATGGTTCCCTGTAATCTCTTTCTGACTAGATGTCTGACTCCTTTACCATCTGATGGCTGAGAGTTCCTGATGCTGCTGCTGCCACTGATGCAGCTACATACGAGACCTGCTGCTGGCATTGCTGGGGTAGAGCCTACACTGTGCTCCAGAGCCAATTAACATCTTGGTGTTACAGACCTTTCCTGTTGACTTCGTACATTGCCCTGGGCTGGAAAATTGTTTCACTCCAACCTTTTGTATTTGAAGTGTTATTTTAAAGTTGTTTGGAGGGGACTTTGGAATAGTTCAGGTGAGTTCCTGCCTCTGCTCTGCCATCTTGGCTCTGCCTCCACTAATTTCCATTTTAATGAAAGATCTACACATTTGTCTTTAGGTAAAAAATCCCCAAAGCGTTCAGTGAATAGTATAATTGTATATGTTTCAAACTGCCCTATAATTTTTGAAGATTCAGACAATTCTCTACAGTAGATCATATCTTTACAGTCACATAGTGAAGTGAAATGAATAGAGAATTTAAGATCTTGGCAGTTGTTAATGTCCTTGTCCCCAAATAATTATTTTTATTTGACAAGATGCATAATTTTATTGGTATAATGAACTCCTACTTTGAGCCACATGTGCATTTTTATTCCTATAAGGCCCTCCTGATGAGGAAAATGCCTCTACTAATGCAGATCTACAAGTGTTTGCAACTTGCAGTCTGGTATATGTTAGCAGCTGGACTTGATCTGCTGAACTCCAAAGCCTGCTTTTTATCTATCCTTTATGCAGCACTGAATTTTTCTTTGTAATATATGAGTGTGTGTATGTGTGTGTATACATACATATGCAGGTACACACATGTATACATGTTACTTTCATTAATAGAAAGTAAGGTCCTTGAAGGCAATGGTTTTTTTGCTCCTGTGTCCCCTATAAAGGGGGCAGAGCTTGACTATATACATATATGTGCATATATGTGTATTTGCATATATATGTATATGTATATACATCTTCCTGAGTCCTGTATATGTATATACGTCTTCTGGAGTCTATCTCTGTATGTACATATATCTGATGAAAGACCCTGTTATGTTTAATTTTTGTGTATTAATCCTTCCCCTCAATACCTCTTTTGATTGGTAAATGCAAAATAGAGCCCTAAGGACTTTCCTTCAACAAGGAACCTGTCATACTCACATATGTACAGGCATGTTAAAAACATACATGATCCTTTTATCAATTCAAGCACAGAAGTAAGTTTGGTCAATCAACCTCTATGATTGGCTTTAAGTAAGTCACAAAATAGGAAGTTAGATGCTCAACAAAGGTGTAAAGTGCTTCTAAGAAGGATGTTTTCTTCAGTGTTCAAATGGAAGAGGAATACCCTAAAATTGAGGAGGTGCTCCATACGTTTCTGTATGTGGATAAGATAGTGCTGAATTCATCAAACCTCAGAACTTTATAGGGCCTCCTCAGTGAAGTATATGATTGACTGAAAGATTTATTTAGACATCCATACAAGAAAAACTAAGTGGATGAAAAATTCATAATCTAGACTATGACTCTAAGGGTCACTATGAATTTATATAACCATTTTATTTATCTAATCCATCACCTGGGACATAATATTGCAGATAGACAACAGGTTGAGCCCCTTATTCACCAGAGATGAATAAGAAAAAAAAAGGGAGGAATGGTCTGCATTTGGGGAATTGTAATGTAGTATAAATGATGTCAAGCTGCTCCAAGAAACAAATACTCATCGTGTTAATAGAAATGTTTTCCCAAAGATACTGGATGGTTGTGAATCTTGGACTAACAAAATCTCTGAGGAATCAAAGTTTTAGTTATATCTGAGGACAGGGCAGAGATGCAGTCACACAACTAGAATATTAAATACTTTGCAGAATTATAGATTTAGGAATGGAAGGGACATTTGAGGTCACCTTGTCTAACCCCCTCATTTTACATTTTTGGAAACTGGATCCTAAAGTGAATAAGTAACCTGCTCAAAGTAGGTTGATTGTTGTCTTTCATGCTGGAAGAGGATCAAACTACCCAAAGAACCTTGAGTACCAACTGGCAGAACCAAGATTTGAACCCACATCCTTTGACTCCAAAGCCAGCAGTTTTTCCAACTCACCATAGTGACCTAAATGTAAGAAATGGTATAAAGTTTATCAACAAGGAAAAGTATGATTGGAAAAGGGGGCAGGCTGGTCATATGGTGACAACAAGGATAAAAGATGGATACTCTCAAGTACTCCACTGTTACATATCATTTTTATATTGCTTTAGCCCGATTTTTTTAATGTAGAAACAAAAGATGCCCTCCAGATTGGATGGATCCAATGTGGAAGATCAATGAAGAACATGGACAAGAATAGCTAAGGATGAAAAGGCATGGGTATGTTATGATATGTACCAATGGAGAAAACATCTACAATAATAAGATCAGAAATCCAATGAAGAAATAATTAATTAAAGAATTTTCAAAGAAGAGCCTGCATTGTTAGGCACAATCTGCCAAGATGAACTGTTACAAAATTTAAAAGATCCCAAGTTCAAGAGAGTTTTGGACATGTGTAAGACATGTACCTGTCCACAGAAGACTTGATAAAGGACATATGAGGAAAACAAATGATTTCTTTAAGATAGCAGAGCAACTGAATTATTTATAATTAGGCTAGAATCCCAAGATACTATCTTCCGGGCCACTGATTTTTCCATTAGAACACAATGCCTCTTTGATTTCTGAATCCTCACTTTTTTTTTCACCATGTAAATTCTTATGACAATGAATTGCTTTACACTAACCAATCTCCTTTCTTCTTTCCATCCAGCCTGAATTGCCCTCAGGATTTAGCACTCACCAACATGAATTACTAGTAACAGTGGCTTGCCAGGCAATTTTAGACTACAACCTGTAGCTTCTCTCTCTCTCCCCCCACCATATGCATGTATGTTACACATATTACATACACAATATATATATGTATGCATGTATAGTCAATGATCCCTGCAGTCTTAGAGTTATTGGCCATTTCTATCCTCTATCAGTCCCTTTATCTGAGTCAATCAAGCCCTGTGCTAAACACTGGGAATACAAAATAATGCAGAAAACACTCCCTGCTCTCAAAGACATCACATGCTAAGAGGAAGGACAACATGCAAACAATTATGTAGAAACAAGCTCTTTATAGGTTACAATAAGGATAATCAGCAGAGAGAAGGTAGTAGAATTGAGGGGGACTGGGCAAACTTTTTCAAGATGGCACAAATTGGGACTTACTAGGAGGAAGCCAGAGAAGCCATAAGGCATAGATGAGGAGTGAGAGAATGCCAGGCATGGGGGACAGCCATCGAAAATGCCCAGATTCTGGAAATGGAGGGTTGTGTCTGAGGAACAGCAAGGAAGTCAATGTCACTGTAACAAAGGTTAGGTAGGGGAAAGTCGTAAGAAGACTTGAATGGTAGGAGGTGGGGGCAGGTTGTGAAGTGCTTTGGATGCCAAACAGGATTTTATATCTGATATTGGAAACGACAAGTAACTACTGGTGTTTACTGAACAGAGGGTGATATGGTACCTTCCACTTTTCATGGCTGAGTAGAAGATAGATTGTAGTGGGGAGAGACGTTGCAGGAAGACAAGCCAGCAGGAAATATTCCAGGTGTGAGGTGATGGGCACCTATGCTAGGGTGATGGGAGTGCCAGGCATATAAGAGAGATACGTTTCTGCTTCTGTTTCTCTATCTCCCCTTCTTCACATACTCACAGAATGTTTGGACTAGAAGGAAAATGAGAAGTCATGTTGCTTCATCCCTTCATTTTACAGCTAACAAAAATGAGTCCCAAAGTTGTATTGTGCCTTGCTTGAGATCATAAGGGCAGGCTTGAAATGAGGTTTCTTGACTCTAAATCTACTGACCCTATCTCTCTCTAGCCAAGCTTTTTACATCTCAGATTTTTTTCCATCTACATTTTTTGAGTCTTGAATAAGGAGAAAACAAGCCTAAAGTCAAATGTACATGCACCCCTCTCAACACCAAGTAAATAGCTCATGACATTTTAATAATACTTCTTAATTAAACCTTTTAAATTTCATTTAGTTGCTTCATTTAGATGTTATAAATGCCATATAGTCACTAGATTATCAGGCACACCTATTAATTGCCTGAAAACATTCAGCTCTTCATGATCTGTCTTCATCTGCACTGATTGCCAGGAAGCATAGTAGTTTACAAAGGATGTATTGATTCCAAGATAATAACAGGTGGTAGGCCTATGATATTGGCAGTTTTCCTTATGAAAAAAGATCACATAGTGAAGTGGTGCTGGGATTCTTAAGAGTCCATTGTTTAGATGCTCAAAAGAATCTGTCTTTTAGTTCTATTCCTGGATGTGGGTTATTGAAAACTCCCTTTAATATACCAGTTCCTTTTACTATGGAGCTTAAGTAGGAAGTAATAAAGTATTTTTAAAGGCCAAGAATGTAACATCAAATTAATCACTCTCCTCTTTCAAAGTGTCCTCTGAAAGGTCATGCACTTATTCCAACAAAGCTTTCATTGCTCAAAATAATTTGGGAATTCTATGGGAATTGCTTTCATTATCTATGGCATCTTCTCTGGTTCTTCTGAATATGCATGATGGTAGCAAATTTTCAACCTCTGAAGGTAGATTGGAATAAGTGCAGTCTCCCCAAGCAGCTGATTTGATATTCAGTATTTATTTGGATGCATAAATTCTGAAGTGTTTGTTAAAAATCAGTCTTGTTGCTTTACAGTCATACCTTGCATATCCCTTTTTTAAAGAAGTAAAGTAACGATGGGCTGTAATTTCCCTGATTTCACTTTAGGAATTATTGTTTGCTAGGTTGACCATTATTTTAATCAGAAAATGTCATGTAGCATGTAACATTTAAGCTGAATGTTTAAGGGAAATTGGGGTTTTAAGAAGCAGAAGTGAGTTGAGAGAAAACTCAGTGATGGACAAAACATTGAGGCCAGAGGTGGGATGCTGGTGAGGAATAACAAATAGTCTGGTTTGGCTGCAATGCAACATGCATGAGGACAGGCTGGTGGGATATGTGAAATCAAATTGGAGAGAGAAGTTGGAGTCAGATTGTTAGTGGCTTGAAAGGGCAGAGGTATTTGTATGTTAACCTTAGAGGCAATAAGAAGCCCTTGCAGTTTCTTAGGCAGAAGAGTGGTGTTGTCAGACCTGTGCTTTAGGAATATTAATTTGACCACTATATGGGAGGATGGATAGGAGAGGTGAAAAGGCTGAATGCAAGACCAATGAGGATAATTATAGCAATTCAGATACCAGATGATGAGGTTTTCAGAGAGGGTAGTGGCTATATGATTGAGACAAAGGTATGGCTGCGAGATAACACCAAGGAAGAAAAAATGATAGCTTGAGGGAGAGGAAAGAAGTTTATTTAGGATGAATCTGATGGTACGCTTTTGGGTGACTGGAAAATAGGCATAGGAAAGTTAGGAAGAGAGGTGGATTTCAGGGAGAAACATGATGAGCTAGGTACATTTGGATGAGTTAAAGATACCTAATGGGAAATCCATTAGGTGGCAATATCTATTGGGCATTTAGAGCTGAGGAGAAGTTAGATATGTAGATTTGGAAGTTAGATACATAGATTTGGAAGTCATCTGGGGAGATCATAATTAAACCTTTGAGAGCTGAGGGCATCACTGAGAGAAAACACCTAGAGAAGAGTTTAGGAAAGATCCTACAATTTATAAATCTAAAGATGGAAGGGTCTCTAAGGCTGTTTAATCCAGCCCTCTCAATTTCCGATGAAGTAAATTAAGGCATAAAATGTCTTAAATTAATGATGTCAAACACAAATAGAAATGAGAGACACAAAACTATAAGTAAGGTTTCATGCAGTAGGCATTTTCCCCCCTTAATAGTATTTTATTTTACTTTCCAATTCCACGTAAAGATAGTTTTCAACATTCATTTTTTATAAAATTTTGAGTTCCAATCTTTTCTTCTTCCCTCCTCCCCAAGACAGTAAGCAATCTGATATGAGTTACACATGCACAATCACGTTAAACATATTTCCACATTAGTCATGTTGTGAAAGAAGAATCAGAACAAAAGGGAAAAACCATGAGAGAGAAAAAACAAAAACAAAATGAAATAGTGTGCTTTAATCTGCATTCAGAATCCATAGTTCTTTCTCTGGATGTGGACAGCATTTTCCATCATGAACTAGAATTGTCTTGGATCATTGTATTTCTGAGAAGAGCTAAATCTATCATAGTTAATCATCACACAACGTTGCTGTTGCTGTGTACATTGTTCTCCTGGTTCTGCTCACTTCACTCACAGCATCAGTTCATGTGAGTCTTTCTAGGTTTTTCTGAAATCTGCCTGCTCGTCATTTCTTATAGAACAATAGCATTCCATTACATTCTTATACCACAACTTGTTCAGCCATTCCCCAATTGATGCTCAGCCTCTCAATTTCCAATTCTTTGCCACCACAAAAAGAGCATGCAGGGGACATGGTGAATTAGAAAACCACATACTAATATTGTCTACACTTAACTAAGTTTTTATTTAATTTGTCATTTATTTCTCCGTTCTATTTTAATCTGTTTTGGGCCACACTTCGGAGTGCTGTGGACTACAAGTAGCCAGTGGGTCTTGTCTGATACCTGTGATTTAAGTGACTTGCCCAATGTCACATAGGTAGATCATTTCAGTGATAGGATACACAAGGGCTACACTCATACTTGATATGTGTGATATGGATGATGAACCAGTAACAGCAACTTGAGATAAAACAGTCAGATAGGTATTAGGAGACCCAGAAAAGACCAGTACCCAGTAAAGCCAAGAAGGAGAACTAAGAGGAGGGGGTCGTCTACAGTGTCAGAAATTGTAAAGGACAAATTAGATGAGGTACAACAAAAAGTCATGGTCTTTGGCAATTAAGAGATCATTGTTAACTTTGCAGAAAGCAGTGTCAGTTAAGCCACAGCATCTGAAATAAGATGGTCAGGGAATGAGGAATGAGTGGGAGTGGAGGACACAAGACAGCGATGAATATAAATGTTTATTTCTCCAAGACTGGTCTTAAAAGGGAGGAAAGATGTAGGAATATAACATGAAGGAACAGCAAAGTCAAATGAAGATTTTTTTCAAGATGGGGGACATCTGGGCATCTACTCTTTGGGCACCAATTCTCTACACTTCAATTTTATCTGTAAAAGGAAGGGATTAGTAGAGGTGAGGCTCACAAAAGTACTTGTAACTTTAGGCTTAGTTTATATTAGTTTTCAAATTGTTGCAAGTTTAAGTCAACATCCTGATTTGCCTCTTTCTTTTTATTTTTTATTCATTTTTTCAGGCAATTGGGGTTAAGTGACCTGCCCAGGGGTCACACAGCTAGTAAGTGTCAGTGTTTAGTCTGAGGCCGGATTCGAACTCGGGTCCTCCTTACTTCAGGGCCAGTGCTCTATCCACTGCACCACCTAGCTGCCCCTACCTCTTTCTTTTTAAAAACCAATAAAACATTTATTTATTTTGGAGGCAATCTGGGTTAAATGACTTATCCAGCATTAATTTGCCTTTTTCTAAAGCAAAGATTCCAATGAGTCATGTTATTATTTAGGCTTAACCAATACTTATTAGAAATAGAGAAAATTTTACAGAATTACTCATCACTTCAATAAAAATAAATCAACTTAGTCATTAGATATAACTTTAATTCACTTAATATTCTGGTTTTTTAAAAAAAATTCTTTTAAAGATCAGGGTACACATGAAAGGATAGAAAGAAAAAAAAGGCAGAAAGGTAAAATCTGTCCCAAAACTTATCTAATTTAAAAATATTGGCATTCTTGGGAAGCAAACTCATTATATTATGTTAAAATCCTTCCTGTCTGACACAATTTTCTTCCCTCTGTCTTCCACATTCTTCCAATTTATTTATTTGTCAACAGTGGGAAAGAAAATAAAAAGGAAATATTTTATAAAAATGTTTTGCTTCTCTAATGGAACTTTCTGAGCTGAAAAGTAATTCCTGGAGGAGTCCTGAGAAGGAAATGTGAACACATAGGCCTTGTTGACAGGCCTTCTTTACCTTAGGTGAGACTCAGTTTCTTCCAGTCATCTTGTACACACAAGCTGTCATGAGTAGCTCTGCAAGTGATACTTTATTCTTCACCCAAATCTGTTTGCAACCAGAGGGCTTTAAATATATGAAAAGGATATCCACTACTAACAAACCTGTTATCTATCAAAAGCATCTAATTTCTAAAATATATGACCGGATTTTTTCTTTGTTATTTTGATAGGGTAGGAGGAGCAAAGGGATGGGTCACTTAAAAACCCATAAGAAATGGGTACACCAGAGATTCATAAGAAAAATCTAGGTGTCAGGTGCGGTGGTGCATGTCTGTAGAACCTTCCACTGGTGAGGATGAGGTTAGTGGACCCCTGGAGTTCAGGAGATCATAGGACAAAAGGCAATCTGGTATCCACCCTAAATCTCCAAAGTCTCAGTGCAGATTTAAGTTTTGATGGTTTACAGTTTTAATAGCTTTAATACCTGAACATTGTAGTAAGATCTTTGGGATACCCTGTATGTTGGGCTCCACGTAATCAGAGAGCCCAAAGAGGTGCTCTGGAAAACCAGAGCAGGTTGTAACTTACATGCTAATGAGTATTGGAATCCATCAGTAAGTGACCATGGGTCATGGGTATGATAAGGACCACGGGTACCAAAAAGCAAAGAAAAAAGAAAGCAAATCTAGGAAATGAAATTTTCAACCCAAAAGTAAGATCTCTGCATACTTAGGTTCTAAGAGTTGGTGAAGGCATCTCTAAACAAAGAAAGCTTAGTTCCCTACAGGCTGATTTAGATGTAATGAATGCGTATGAGAGAATGGAAGAGTGGTGCTTTATGTAAGAAATGCACCACTGAAATCCCTACATTAGTCTAATAGGTAGGTATTGTATGGTCTTTTGGAATAAGCTTTTGTAACACTGTTGTAAAATTCAAAGATTGGATTCTTGTGCTGTGACTAAAGCCTACAGAATCCACTATAGCTACAAGTAACAAGCCTGAACTGAGAAAGTAAGCAATCAAAATATTATATTCTGGCTACTTACATAACAATACCTATGTCTTTGAGTTGCAAATTATCCCTTGGCTGGTATCTGGCTTCACTATAGCTTTTGGATATCAGAGATAAAGGATGTGTTGCAATAAAAGGCTTTCCTTAAAACACTGAGCAATCCAAAGTATGTGGTCATTAGGTGCCAAGATGAAAAATCTAGTTTGCATTATATTAAAAACTGGTATTATATTATCTAGTAAGGCATGAAGACTAAATCTACTTTTTTCCATGTGAACATATCTTGTTGAAATACAGAATTAATAGAGAATCATGGATCTAAAGCTGGGAGGTACTTCAGAGGTCCATTTAGCTAAACCTCCTCATTTACAGATGAGGAAACTGAGGCACGCAGAACATGGCTTGCCCCAACCCACATATGATGTTAGTAGCATGCCAAAGCATGGGTCAGCTAGGTGGTGCAGTGGATAGAGCTCTGGGCATAGAGTGAAGAAGACTTTTTTTTCAAGAGTTCAAATCCAGCCTCAGGCATAGCTGCAAACCATTTAACCCTGTTTGCCTCAGTTTCTACATCTGTAAAATAAGCTAGAAAAAGAAATGGCAAACCACTCCAGTTTCCTTATTAAGAAAACCCCAAATGGGGTCATGAAGTTTCAAATATGACTGAACAACAACAAAACAAGGATGGCAAAGTGGAAAGAATACTGCTCTGGAAAACCTGGGTTGAAATCCTGCGTCTAATACTCATTATCTTTGTGACTTTATTTAGTAACGTAACTTCTATGAGTCTTAGTTTCCTCCTCTTTAAAATTAGTTTTGGGGGGGGGGAGGAGAGGGAGGAAGTAGATTAGATGTGCTTTGAGGTCCCTTCCTGATCTGCATCTAAGAACCTAAGCAGCTGGTGTTAGATTAGAACCCAGAACCTCTGACTTCAAAACTAGTAATTTGTTCATTCAACCACACCTAGTCAAGTCATGCCAGGTGACATGATAGAGGAAGTCTATTTCAAATATTGTGAAGATGAGTGGATAACAAATGAATACAAACAGCAAAGCTTTTTTTTTTTCTTTTTTTGTAAAGTACACTTTAGATTTGCTTTCTGATGAATTGGCTGAGTTCACAGGAAGCGTGTAGACAACCCCTCCATCAAACACCCCTGCTCGGATACTTCCTCAATAGTTCTCCAAAGTCTTATGGCTCTGATGTCAGAGACACTATACTGTATCTTGCAACCACATTCCCTTTCCTTAATGTCCTTTCACAGCAGACTGACCTTTCCAGAGATCCAGGAGGACCCTTGGTACTTTCTGAGGCCTGACCGGCCATTATACTCCCCTCCTTGGATTACTACTCTGACTACAAGGGAATTTGGGTATAAGGGCCAGGAAAATAAACAGTGCTGAGTGGTAACATGTGCATGATTATTTTTAAAGGAATACTTAAAAGGGGAAAAATAAATTAAAAATAAAAACAGAGTCAGACAACTACTTTCATTAAAAAGGCCACATGCACTGAAATATATGACCAACAGCAATG
This sequence comes from Vombatus ursinus, assembly GCF_900497805.2. Taxonomy (NCBI): domain Eukaryota; kingdom Metazoa; phylum Chordata; class Mammalia; order Diprotodontia; family Vombatidae; genus Vombatus; species Vombatus ursinus. Next base: position 34,457,212 of record NW_020954599.1, read on the forward strand.
CCCCTAATCTTTCCCAATATGGGAACAAGAATTTTGCAATTTATGAATACTCATAAACAAAATCCTAATGAGAATATTGATTAAAACACAGGGATCTTCTTTTGGACGGGTGAACAAAAACTCAAAGACTTTTTATACTACCACCTGAGGAGGAAGGAGCTATCAGAGTGGGCTACCTAACAATTATACTGGCATTGACCTTCATACAATGTCATCCTTAACCTTCATGCCTTCCCTCTGAGATCATCTTCAACTTATCCTGTATATATCATTTGTACATAGTTGTTTGTAAGTTGTTTCCTCCATTAGACTGTTAATCCCTTGAAAGTAGAAACTAGGTTTTTTCCCTTTTTTGTATCCCCAAGTCTTAGCACAGTGCCTGGCAGCACACAGTAGGCCCTTAATAAATGCTGGAGTCACTAATTAAAGTGAGTTTCTAACAACTAGAGCAGTCTCTAGACTGTCTCACAAGGTGGTAATTTTTACCACCACTCAAGATTTTAAGCAAAGACAGGATGATCATTTACTTAGACCATACTTAGAGGATTCATACGTTGTTTAACAAGGCCTTGGTGACCTCTGAGCTTTCTTCCTGTTCTCGATTTCAATAATTCTACAATCTGACCAGTTCCAAATGTTTGGCATTCAAATTGTAAAACAATATTTTTTTGTTACGTCCTTGAGAGCTATAAAGCCTTAACTGCAGGTATATTTTTTCAATGTTTTTTCCTAGCTGTACCTTTCATAGGATCAAGTACTGCCCAGAAGACGTTTTGATATTGATTTACATAGTTTGGAACATGATGTTCAATATCAAAACACAACTGTACAATTTTCTTATTTCTGGAAAGATCTTTGAACAACATGATTGTCCTGGAAAGATGGAGTAGATTTAAACTAGCTATGGCCATCTAAATCAATAAACATTTATTAAGTGCCTTCCTGGGTAAGTGACTTCAGCCTGTTCGCCTCAGTTTCCTCATCTGTAAAATGAACTGGAGAAGGAAATGGAAAACCACTTCTGTATCTCTGTCAAGAAAACCCAAAATGGGGTCACAGGGACTAAAACAACTTAACAACAACTACAAACTATGCCACGTACTTTGCTAAGCACTAAAGATACAAAAAGAGGCAGAAAATAGCCCCTGCCCTCAATGAGCTTACAATCTAATGGGAGAAACACTGTACAAATATATTCAAAATAAGCTATACAAAGGATAGATAAGAAACAATTTAAAGAAGGAAAACACTGGAATTAAGAGGGGTTAGGAAAAGTTTCCTGTAGAAGGTGGGATTTTAGTTGAAGCTTAAAGGAAGCCAAGAGAGGTCAGTAGATCAAGCAGAGGAAGGATAGCATTTAGGTGTAGGGGACAGTCAGAGACCTAGAGCAGAGAGATGGAGTGTCTTGCTCCTGAGATTGCCAGGAGGTCAAGTAAATTGCTCACTGTCACACTGCTAGTAATGAGAACTCAGCCAGTACTCAGACTCAGCTTTCCTATCTCCCAGACCAGGACTCCCTCTTTCCACTGTGATTCATCTTCTCTTTGTCATATTGCAGAGCTTTCAATGGGGTCTATTCCTTGATACTGGCTAGCATTTACCTGAACTCACCAAATGTTCATTTCTCAAGAATCATCATGCGTTTATTTTTGTATATGGCCATATATGTATATAGAATACCAGCTCCTTCAGGGTAGGGGGCTGTTTCTTTTGTCTTTGTACCCCTAGCGTCTAAAATGGTGTCAAATAGGTGGCTATAGAACTGGAGTTAGGAAGATCTGAGATCAAATCTAGCCTCAGACACTTACTTAGGTGTGTGACTCTGGGCTTACATTCTCTTAGCCTTAGTTTTCTCATCTGTAAAATCGAAAAATTTACTTCCCAGGGATATGATGAGGATAAACTGAGATAGCATTAAAAAACACTTTGCCAAACCTTAAAACATTATAGAAATTCTTGTTCTTGTTCTTGTTCTTCTTCTGCTTGTTAGCTTAATAAGTGTTTGTTGACTGATGATTGATTGACTTTTAATATCTTCGATGCAACAAATTATAAGACAATGAGGTGTGAGTAGAGCAAAAGGGAATAGAATGGGAGAAAATAAGGAGGTGAGCCACACATACTGGAGGCTTTAGGGTTTCAAACCCAATTTAGCCATGAATATACTATATGACTAGGAAACTTATAACCTCCTGGTACCCCAGTTTCTGAGTACCTCAAAGATAAAATAGTAATAATAGCAAGATAATGATTAAAATTGCTGTTAGCTAATAAATATTAATCAGCCTTATCTGTCCTAATTCAATTTTATCAGGTTCCTTCTTGGTCTTATGGATAGGAAAAATGATCCTTGACCATTTCTATATGATGGTGAATGTATTTCCCATCCCTTCACAAAGCCCTGAAGGCTCCCATTCTGAAGGATTACATCAGCTCAACTTCTGATCCCTGGGTCATAAAATCAGGGCATCTGACTGGAAAACAGTTTGCAAAACACAAACTGAGCAGTTGTAGGACTGGGCTTGAGTTGGCGGCATAAAGAGAAAGGTTATCTTGAAAGATGAAAGGATGCACAATGTATCACCTGTTTTTCAGCCTGCCTGAATTTAAATTTCTTCCTCAAATCAATGGCAAGTGTGCAAATCAGATGCTGTCCATAGAAGACAAAGCTCAGCTAACAGAACAATCTAATTCCTCCTTCTTATCTAGCTACCTCCTGCTTAAACACAACTAATAACTTGATTTCTTATGCGTTTGAAAATGTTTGTAGGCTCTCTGATTTGGAGTAGATTATGAATGAATAAGTTCTCAGGAGTCTTAAGACCCAAATTATCTTCAGAAATTTTTGGGGGGGTAAAGAAACAAATTGAAATGAAACACATATACCCTTCTCATCTTGGCACAACAGAAATGTCATTGGTTTGAATCTTGACTCTGATTTACTTGCTGCCTGCGTGATCTTGGAAACATCCCTCAACTTTCTTTGGCCTTAATTTCCTTGTCTATAAAATAAGGGTGTTGGATCAGATGTCCTCTAAGGTCCCTGCCAACTCTAGAGTTATGATACTGGCAGAAATGTGGGGGAATATGGACATGGTTTCTTGGTTAACTGCCATTTTTCTTTCTTACATGGGGGGAGGGGCTCAATTTGTGGTAGTTAGTGATATCTGGGAAATGATTGTGTTATAAAGTAGGGAGAAATAGCAGAAACAAAAGAAAGAGACAAACGAGTGTCTAGAATCAAAGAGGGAAATCCGTAGGGTCCCAAAATCTCAACAGTACAGTCAAATGATACCCTAAACTGGGCTATAAAACCAAGGATGCATAGCCATCTTTAGCACCAATTGCTTGTTTTAGAGGAAAAAAGAAAACAATATTTTAAACAAGTCAGGATGATGGTTCAGGGGACATCACACCCAAGCTACTTTTTCTGTGTTTTACTGTGAGTCCATTCCGTATAGATTTATTCAGAATGTATTATCCATTCATTCACTAAAATATATTTATTGAGTCATATTTCACATGAACACTCACACGTGCACACAAGATTTATAAAAAGCCAGAGTATAAACTCATGGCTTTGTAAATGCCCAACTCTGATTTTGTCAAAGAAATAAACTAAAGTTAATTCATCTAGGGTATGATTTCTCAAATGCTAGATGCCTTAGTTGTATGTCTCTATTAATGCCAAAACACAGCACACACCAAAAAAGGTGTGATGAGAGTAGAAAACCTAAAAGTTAAAGAAAAGAGGAGATACTAACCCCAAAGATAAAAAGGCTCTTTTATGCACAGTTCTAAACTCCTTCAGCTTAATATGTTTAAACTTTAAAAAAATTAGCACTTCAAAAGGATTACTACTTACAGTGTAACATCTACCTAAGCAAGGGAGTTTCTGCACAGTTAACCAAAGCTTTCTCCTGCTTATAAAGAACTGAAAGGATAAGCAATATTCTAGCCCATCCTCAAGGCATCCATACGTTAACAATGCTAAATACTAGAAGAATGACTGTTCAAATTCATTTCTCAAGCTGTTTGATATTCTTCTGCAATAAATAGCCTTATCTTCTTCTCTTTTAAAATTTTTCCAATGGGATTTCCTTAACCCTATCCCCTCCTCCCCCATCCATACCATATTTTGGCAATTATTCTTTGTAAGGCTCAAAAGAAGGAGAAGTTGTCTAGGGGGAAGGGATGGATAAGGGTAAGCTTAGGAATCGTTATTATAGTGGAGCCTGGCTGCAAAAAATGTGCCAAAATCTATGTGAGGTCTGTACAGAATGAGGTAGAGGATCTGGTCTATAATATAAGGTTATTTCAAAGGTTAATGCTATTTTTATTATATTTCATGCACACATGTGTACATATACAAATATGCATGTATGTATATACACATTTAAGTGATTATATGTGTGTATACATATACATATATGTGTATGTGTGCTCTGTGTGTGTGTATGTATACATATGTATATATGTATATATACACACGTACACACGCACATAAATGTACAGAAGTTTCTAAGACCTGAGCAAAATTTTCCTCCAATGAAGTGAATTCAAACTCCATGCTAGATCTAAATTCAGAAAGGGTAAAGTAATTTTAAATTCACTATCATGAGCAACCATATTTCACTAGGGGGAATTAGTGTCGACTTCAATCCAATATTCCAAAAGCATTTTTTCCACATAGAATTAGAATTAGAGATGGATGGTCCAAGAAAAATACTTTTTTATAAAAATGATTTTAAATGCATTTTATTTTTTTTTCTACTGATAGCAGAAATAAATTTAAGAATGAACCCAATACCCTTCTTAAAACATGAAGGTCAGGTTTCAATTAGATAGTTGGACTCAGTAAAGGGTCCTACGAATGAAATGTTTATAAAATGTAAATATAAATTAAACTTGCTATAACATGCACATATTTACCTACCTACATATTATATATTGCCATTTTAAGTGAAATTAAATTAATTTTGTAATTATAAGTTTTTACTTTCATTTTTGAACCTTTTGGTTCTCCTGGAAGTTGTGTAAAGAAAATAACCCACTGGCTTTATGAGACCCATTATCTCAGTATAAAGAGAGATATCAATTTATCTTTATATTATGTTTAATCTCCACCGGTACTATGAGCTTTGTTTTAACTAAGTAGGCTGTCATGACAGAATAATGAGTCGTTTTAAAATAAATTGGAATAGTTTCCTTAAATTTGCAATAATAACACCATTTAATTAGCAGGCAGCCTGACGATTTCTTTTCATTACTCAAGTTTACTTATACTACCAAAACAAACATTACAAAGTGTCTGACTTCTTGTTTTTGGTATCTGTATACCAAGAGAGAAAATAATTCTGAGCTAAGTATATTCAATTACCTATAGTGGAGACATCTGTGTTGTCCCCTTGATTTAAATGTTGGAAGGATCATTATGAACGTTGTAAAAACCAGGTGTAAAACCAGCAGTAACTTCTCCATAATTCATTTTGGAGAGGATGATAAAGTAATAAGGAAATTATTTCTGGCTAGTTTAGAGGTCTGTAGGTGGCTCTAAATGTTAAAATATGGTGAAAGACCTCCTAGGAGTAGGGAAAAGAAACAACAGATTGTTTTTTCCTTTTATTTTTTTCTTATTCCACCCAAATACTTAAATCACTTTTATCAGTTTTTTTATTTAAATTTTCTGAAGTAATGAACCCAAAGTTTTCCCAGGCTTACTATTTTTTTTTTATTTAAATATGCAGGTGATTTCTATGAGTAGCTGAAACCCCTACATCTTAGTAAGTCATGGACATTATGTTTTTAAAAATCATCTAGCTATAACTACATATTTCACAGATGAGGAAATTTAAGCCTAGAAAGTTGAAATGATTTACCCAAGAACACACTGCTAATTAGTGATAAAACTGGGGCTAAGAAAAAGTCTCAGCCATTCAATCTCCACTCTAGCATGCTTCATTCTCAAAGGGTACAAAGAAAATTCATTGGGGGATGGGGGAGTAGCATATATTATTTAAAAGTCAAATTGTTCAATAAATAGAAAATCTATAGTAATGTTGATTATGTTCTTTATTTTTAATATCTGTAAATTTTAGCATGCTGCTTAGCCAACTGAATGATAAATCCCATAGTTGTTTCATATCTTTTTTTCCCTCCCAAATCTCCATGAAAGCAATTTATTCTTTCACAGCAGTATGCATCTGATGGAGAGATTTTATAGGTCTTAAAAGCTTTGCACCTCATATTTATTTAACTTAAAAAGAGCATAAGAAAAGAAATTTGCAGTTATACTCATATAATGGGGTTTGCGGAGAATGTGGGCAGATATTACCTGCCTGTTTTTTGCTGATCACGTGTGTGACTCAGCATTTGAGTACAATATTGATGAAAAACTCCCTGGCTGCTTCTGGACACTTACGGAAAAGGCCTGGTGCTTTGGGTATGACACGGTAAACAATGAATGATCCTTCAGCCCTCTCTGCTGCTCTTTTACAAGGATAACAGGGCAGGGTATGGTGAGAGGAAAAAAAAAGGCTCATTTTCTGGTTCTTGCTTCCTTTGAGCCTCCAAGGGGGCATCATAGAGACCTAAGACTTCCAGGGAAGGGTAGGATATGAGCTGGCTCTTCTCTATCTTAGCATTTTGGTAACTGCTCTCATGTGGCAGCTAGAATGGGAGAATTCCCCTTATGTCCTCTCCCGGGTTGTCATTTCTGAGAGGATGACCAAGCACCAGCCTCAAGGTAGATGTGTTCAGGCTTGGATATGACTTTGGTTCAAAAGGTCTCTGGGTTCTGGAATCATTGAGTGAACTGACTGGTGGTAAAGGGAGTTCCTTCAGTGGAGAAGATGACCACGACAAGAAGACGAGAACAAAGTTCTGGTCTTGTTTAGCAGAGTTTGTGAATTTTGTGATAGACAGTGGAGAGTAAAAATGAAATGCAAAATGCCTAGTCAGCAATCCTTCAGAATGCTTTATTATTCTGAAGTTGATTAAGTATCAATCTCCTAGCAGATTCTAACTGTGGTTATAAATGAAGTTATGGGCAGGTTGGTGGAGCAGGGGATAGAGATCTGTGCCAAGAATCAGGAAGACCTGACTTGGAAGATGGCCTCAGATGCTTAGCTGTGTGACTAAGTAAGTCATTTACTTGGGTAAGTCACTTAACCTGTTTGCTTTGTTTTCCTCAACTGTAAAATGTAAAACTGTGAAACTTCCTAGGATTGTTGTAAAGATCAAATGAGATATTCATAAAGCATGTACCACAGTGCCTGGTACATAACAGGTGCAATATAAAATGTTAGCTGTTATGATGAATCTTATTTTAAGTTGTTCTATTAATATGAGCTACAAGTCTTTAATATTTAGCATTTCTTTTGCATGTAGAAAATAAATGTTTTATAAATTGAGTTCCTTTCTACTCTGCTTTTTTTGGGAGGAGCTAGAAAGGAGCCAATACATAAACTTTAAATATTTTGGTCCTGGGGCACCAGGGTGAGAAATTAACGAGCCAAAAAGCTTAGTCCCCTTCTCACTGAAAACAAGGCTCTTCCAGGCCTGAATATGTCATGTAGTATTTACCTGGTCCCATGGTAGAGAGGGGCAAGTGCCCCAGCCCTTTGGGCCCAGTAATTGCTTAAGGTTAGATTTAAATAATCTGCACAGAATAAAATAGCCAGAGTCCTTGAAAATATTACCAACTGTGATAGACCCCCCGTTAGGGACCCTGGGGCACCACACCCCGGGGCCTCTGGCTCAGCTTCCCCTAACGGCTGTTACAACACCCTGGGTGAAATCCTCAAGGGTGGGGTGCAACATCCTGTTCTGTAAATGACCTGATCTGTCTTCCCGGCACCCCACCGGACCCTGCTCCCTTCCCGGCACCCCACCGGACCCTGTTCCCTTCCCGGCACCCCACCGGACCCT